>NW_022437014.1:2060760-2098608 GCF_009761245.1 Sapajus apella
CAAAAAAAAGAAAAAAAAAAAAAAAAAGCAGAATACTTCTAAACGGGCTTTTAGCCACCTTCCTAATAATGAAGTGTACCATGTATATGATTACCATTTGTTTTTGTTTTGAGTGATTCTTTTATAAATGATGTTTTATTTATACTTTAAAACGAATACTAGATTATGTTTTCTAAATGTGCCAACTATCTAAGAATGTATTCTTTCCCTGCCTGCTGATAGGAGTTAGACATTTAACCTTAAGCAAATTGGCCAAGATTCTATCTCATTTATGCTTTGATTTATGTGAGTATTAATGTATTTTCTGTGAAAATTGTATAGTTATATATACTCTCCTCCTAGTGAAACAGTTCCATATTCCTGGAAATGGTCTTTTACATCCTACAGTTGTAGCTGGAAAGGAATAATATGAATACTAATGGTTTGAGAGGCAACTAGTCTTGACATGTCTTGGTTGAATAGCGTTCTGTTAGCAAAAATATATGAAATACTAGAACACCCATTAAAAGTAGAAAATACCCACTTCTGTTTTAAAATTATTCTGCAAGGTCTTGCCAATGCAGTGAGACATAAAACAGAAATAATGGGTGTAATTATTGAAAATTGGAGATAAAATTTCTATTACTTGCAAACAAAATTCTCTCAAAAACTGAGAAATCAAATAATACAATTAATATGTTTAATAGAACTAATTAGATAGGAGCGACATCCAAAATCCGTCACACTTTTCTATACAAATATGATTTGAAATATGCGATCTTGTTTTATCTGTGTATTAGTTTATGAAATAATAAATGGAAAAATTAAGTTTGCGTTGTCAGGTTAAAGACTCGGGCAGGGGCTGGGCATGGTGGCTCACGCCTGTAACCCCAACACTTTGGGAGGCCGAGGTGGGTGGATCACGAGGTCAAGAGATAGAGACCATCCTGGCCAACATGGTGAAATCCCGTCTCTACTAAAAATATAAAAAATTATCTGGGTGTGGTGGCACGCACCCGTAGTCCCAGCTGCTTAGGAGGCTTAGACAGGAGAATGATTTACACCCAGGAGGTGGAGGCTG
Source organism: Sapajus apella (assembly GCF_009761245.1). Lineage (NCBI taxonomy): Eukaryota > Metazoa > Chordata > Mammalia > Primates > Cebidae > Sapajus > Sapajus apella. Next base: position 2,061,821 of record NW_022437014.1, read on the forward strand.
CAGTTAGCCGAGATTGCGCCACTGCACTCCAGCCTGGTGACAGAGTGAGACGCCGTCTCCAAAAAAAAAAAAAGAAAATCAGGAGAAAGAGCTATAAAAACTAAGGAAGAAGAATGTTATAAGGAGGGCTTAACCAGGATAAATGTCATAGAGAGATCAATTAAAGTGATGGGCTAGAGATCACGGGCTTCCTTTAGCAGAGCCATGTTGGTGAAATGAAGGAAGTGGAAGCCCAGACCACAATGGTTGAAGAATGAATGTAATGTGAGAGCCAAGACATTTATTTGAGTTTGATAGTAATAAAAAAGACAGAGAATTTTCTTGCTGCTGCTGTTTTTGTCATTTCATATTCAAAACCCTTTCTTTATCTTCCATGTGGGACTGAAAACTCCTCTAAGACAGGATCTGTGTTTCTGTGAGCCCTGTAGTACTTTGTACATCCTTGACTGTGTGAGGCTCTCATTGGTTATAAGTTTAACTCCTGACTGTGAATGAAAGGTTTAAAACTTTGTGGGCAAAATAGAGAATGAATTTAAGTGAGTTCTCATGTATCAAGGTGGCGCTGGCTGGAGACATGTCATCCCTGGTCCATGTGCCCACAAGAATAGTAGTGCTGTACGTATCTTCCTGACCCCCTCTTCACAGTCTTCACTGCCTTTATTCAGGAGTCTCCCCTTTGGCTTTTCTACAGCTATGAAACCCACGTAGTCAAGCACCATGATGCTTCTGCTGCAGAGCATGTGATGAGGAGGCAAGCTTGGCTTTCGAGTGCTGGGAACCTGAGGAATTGCCAAGGACCTAGAGCCCAGCCCTGACCACCAGAGAGCCCAAAACACAATGAACAAATTGAATTTCCATAACAACAGAGTCATGCAAGACCGCCGCAGTGTGTGCATTTTCCTTCCCGACGATAAATCTCTGAACATCATCATAAATGTGAGTAGATCCAGTTTAGAAATGTTTAAGTATTATGTTTTCACCAGTGACCACGTTCCACTTACGACTTGATTAAGGGTGAAATCTTTACAGAATTAGGGCAATAATAATGTGGCAGAATTGGGTTGTTAAGTAGTCCATACGTATATTAACTTAGCCTTGTGGCTTGTGTGTAGGTACTGTCAACATTCTCTCACCTGGGATAGAATTGGAGAATTGTGGTTACTATATTGAAAAACAAACATTTGCTCTTTTTACACTTTTTATTGAATTATATGGATTTGTATCTTAAGTGCTTACAGTTGTATCTCACACACATGAAATGGTTATCATTGCTATTAGGTTGGTGCAAAAGTAATTGTGGCTTTTGCCATTGAAAGTAATATCAAAGACTGCAATTACTTTTGCACCAATCTAGATAGCTTTTTTTTTTTTTTTTCTTGAGACTGAGTCTCACTCTTTTACCCAGGCTGGAATGCAGAGGCGTGATCTTGGCTCACTGCAACCTCCACCTCCCAGGTTCAAGAGATTCTCCTGCTTCAGCCACCCAAGTAGCTGGGATTATAGGCACACATCACCACACCCACCTATTATTTGTATTTTAGTAGAGACAGGGTCTCACCATGTTGGCCAGGCTGGTCTCAAACCCCTGACCTCAGGTGATCTACCCACCTCGACCTCCTAAAGTGTTGGGATTACAGGCGTGAGCCACCATGGCTGGTCTTAGATAGCTTTTTAATATGCATCTTGATTTTATCTTAAGAGTAGCCAAAGTCTAGCCTATTTCCAGGACTAGGTGCATAGGCTGTGCATTTGAACACTAAGCTGTTGCTTATGGTCTGTGAGTCATAGTCAGCTTGCTTACATAACCTCAACATTGAGGAATATGATTTTTTTAACTTTAAAAAGTCAAGTTACAATTTACATACTGAAAAGTATAGAAACCTTATGTGTGCAGCTCAATGAATTTTTACAATTGTACACATGCATGTAACCATCACTTGCTTGAAATATAGAACATTTTCAGCACCCTAGAAAGATCCTTTGTGACCCCTCCTAGTCAATATCTTCCACCTAAAGGGCAAAAACTATTCTGATCTCTGTCACCAAAGTTTTGCTTGTTTATGAATTTCATGAAGCTGAAATTATGTATATATTCTCTTCTGGCTTCTTTTATTCAACATTTGGGCTGTGAAATTCATTCATGTGAATCTATGTGACAATAATTCTTTCTTTTCCATTGTGGTGTGATATTCCATGTACGAATACACCCAATCTATTCATCTACTGTTGATGGATAGATACTGGGTTGTTTTAAGTTTTGGGCTATTGTAAAACTGTTATGAACATTTTATGTGTATGTACATGTAGAAATATTTCTGGGTTTATATTAAAAGTATATTTGTGAATCATAGGTTACATTATATTTATCCTTGGTAGAGACTACCAAACAATTTTATGATAATCAGTGTTATGTCTAACATCTTTCAACCTCCGTATTATCAACTTTCATACTCTTGCTTTCATAGATTGTATTCTGTTGGAATTAGAAGAAAAATTTTCTTAGTGCATGACTTGAATTAGTTTTCTTTCCTATATGCTACTATATTTTAATTTAATTATTTATTTATTTATTTTGAGACAGAGTCTCTCTCTCTGTGTTGCCCAGGCTGGAGTACGGTGACATGGACTGCAGTGAATTGGCTCACTGCAGTCTCTGCCTCCCAGGTTCAAGCAATTCTCTTGCTTCAGCTTCCCAAGTAGCTGGGACTACAGGTGCCTACCACCATGCACAGCTAATTTTTTTATTTTTAACAGAAATGGAGTTTCACTATGTTGGCCAGGCTGGTCTCCTCACCTCAAGTGATCTGTCTGCCTCGGCCTTCCGAAGTGCTAGGATTAGAGGCATGAACCCCCATGCCTAGCCATGTTACTATATTTTTAATCCAATTGCTATATAAAACAATATTTCCAAATGTTATACTAAAATTTATATGACATTTAAATAACTTTATTAAAAACTTGAAGTTTCTGCTTATTGCCATGGTCATTTTGGCTTTATTCTTGGAATCAACACAATTTCTTAATTTACTCCTGTATTCTCATATTTGTATAGGTATTACCTGAGCATCCAGTAGGCCTGCCTGTTGGGTGAACTTTGTCATCTTTCGGTCAGAATTTCCATTGATTATGTACATTGCTGCTCAGGGTATCTAAAATTGTTTTTGGTTATGTGAAGTGATGCGGTATTATTTTGACAGCATTTGTTTTTTTTAACTGAATAAAAATTGACAATATCTCTCTTTTCAGGGTGGGCACTAGCAAAATAAGTTATAATCTAATCCTACTTAACGTATGTGAATATTCTGTTTTACCTTTTATACAGTTATATAAAAGATATCCACCACATTTTAAAAATATATATAATCTAGGACATATAGCATAAGCACTTAAGAAACTTCTCTCACTTTCATTTGTCTTTTTACCTGGTGCAATATGTGTATATGTTCTTGTGTTTATACACATACATACAGGATGTGGACCACACCTTACTAACCACAGTTAGGTGAAGGCAGACTAATCCGACTTAGTGAAGAATACTGAAGGCTGAATATAATTTTCAAAGAAATTAATTTATACTAAAATTTCAGCTGAGGGAGATAGTTATAGAGAACAGACTGGAAGATAACCAGTTCATTTGCTCCTATAGATGAGTGGTTTTGAAACTTGAATGTATATCAGAATTATTTGGGGCAGCTTACTAAAGTTTGTTGGGCTCCACTCCTTAGAAATGCTGATGTAGTCTATGGCCACACCACCCTAAATGGGCCTGATCTCCTCTGATCTCAGAAGCTAAGCAGAGTCTGGGCTCGTTAGTACTTGGATGGGAGAAATGCTGATGTAGTGAGTCTGAGGTAGGACACAAGAATCTGCATTTAATAAGACCCCCTAGACCGGGTGTAGTGGCTCACGCCTGTAATCTCAGCACTTTGGGAGTGCGTGATGGGCGGATCACGAGATCAGGAGTTTGAGACCAGCCTGACCAACATGACAAAACCCCATCTCTACTAAAAATACAAGAACTAGCTGGATGTGGTGGCACATGCCTATAATCCCAGCTACTCAGAAGGCTGAGGCAGGAGAACTGCTTGAACCTGTGAGGCAGAGGTTGCAATGAGCTGAGAGGTTGCAGTGAGCCAAGATCGCGCCACTGCTTTCCAGCCTGGGGGACAGAGCAAGACTCCAGCTCAAAAAAAAAAAGAAAAAAAATAAGATCCCCTAAATAGATGCTATAGATAACTCTAAAATTTGAGTGAAACAGGCAAAGATCTATGTGCCAGCAACACCTAGTTTCTTTCACTCTCTGGAATTCTGGTTACTTGATTGTGTTTTTGGCATGCATCAATGGCCCAGCTCTTAGAACGGTACATGATACATAGTAAGGGCAAAATAAATGTTGGTTGTTGTTAATAATAATATCATCATCATTGCTGAGGAAAAGATTATTCATATTTTGACTCTACAATTTACTAGATTTGTGACCTTTGGACAAGTTGCCTAAGCTTATTCACCAGTTTTACTTGTGAAAGCAACTTTCCCAGTACCTGGTACCTAGTGGGTACTAAATTTGTATTAGCTTTCTTTCTGTCTTCCCTTTATAGAATAAGTGAGGAGTAGTATGGAAGTGAAAAGATGTGGATATACTTAAAACACATAGACCAGAATTCAAATCTCATATCTGAATGACTTTGGGAAAGTTAATTATACCTCTCTCATCATCTTTACCTTTAAAATGAGAATAGTACTTTGGCTTCAGGGTGATTGTGAGAATTCAGGGTTAACACTCAGCATAATTTCTGATGCATATATAATAGCTGCTATTATTATTTTAATCCCTAGGCAGAGATAATATACTTTTTCAACTCTTCTCTTTTATGATATTAGTATAATAATCCCTCTAAGATGGTTAGGACTATGATCATAGACTGTGAAGTCATATATCATGATTAAGGTGGGTTTCAGAGTCAGAGGGACCTGGGTTGAAATCCCTACTCTACAACTTACTTTGCAATCTAAGGCAAATTTTCTAGTTTTGTTTTGCTTTGTTGCTTTGGTTTCCTCATCCATGAAATAGGGATAATCTTACCCTATACACAGGACATTACAAGGATTTAAAGATGTCACATGCATGAGTACTTAGTGAAGTACCTGGCATACGTGAATTGCTTCATAAGTGAGCCCTTGAGTATCAATTTACTTGTTTTTATTTCCTTGAACTGTTTGTTCATTTCGTTAGTGTACTTTGTTAATGAAATTAAGATGAAGAGTCTGAATCCCACGTAGGCCTATAGGATTTCTGATTTCGGTGTAGATATAAGGTAGGACACAGGCATATTGACTCTTGCTATGCCCAAACTCCTCTCTAGTAAGGGGTTGGACCAAAGGAGGGACTAGGTTAAGTAGGGTGGAGGCTTCCCCACTACCAGAAAAACAATTCATGGCTGCCAGTGGGCCCTCCTTTTCTGCAAAAAGTTATCTTTTTGTTCAGAAAATAGCAGTCAATATGTATAGAGTTTGAGTGTAATAAATTAACTGTAGCAAAAATGATTTTATTAACTAATTCTTTTATAATTTCTATACATATATTTTTAACAGTGCAGGTTTGTTCCCTGACCGGTGTGATTGATAGACTATCGTCTTTTTGCATATGGAATAAATTTAGTGTTTTGGTCATTGTGAATTCCCTGTGAGTTGCATTAGTAGATGCTATTTTAAAGGATTTTAATCATCAGGCAAATATGGAAACCTGGGAAAATTTTGGAAGTAAAACCATGGTAAATATAGGAGCCATAAAGATTTGAGTGATATAAATTGTGGCCAAGAGCTTTTATGGCTTCACCAAGACTAAACAATACTTTTTTTCTAGAGTATGTTTTAAACATTCTTGCACAATAACAAACCATTAACACTTAGGATCACATGCTATTTTAATTTAAAAGTCCATATAGAGACTGGGCAAGGTGGCTAATGCCTGTAATCCCGGCATTATGGGAGGCTGAGGCAGGAGAATCACTTGAGGTTAGGAGATTGAGACCAGTCTGGGCAACATAGTGAGACCCCAATCTCTACATAAAATTTAAAAATTAGCCAGACGTGATAGTACTTCCCTATGGCCCCAACTACTTGGAAGGCAGAGTTAGCAGGATCACTTTAGCCTGGGAGGTTGAGGCTGTAATGAGCCATGATCATGCCACTGCACTCCAGGTTGGGCAAGAGAGTGAGACCTTGTCTCAAGAAAAAAAAAAAAAAGTCCATATAGAGTATATTTTTACATAAAGCTTTAATTCTGATTCTTAATACTTCATACTATATAGCACTTTTTAACATTCTCATTGCTCCTGGAGATTAAAGAACTTGAGAAATTTCACAGTCAGCTGAAACATAGCCTTAAATACTCATAATATGCAAATACAGAAAACTCAGGCTTATTTTCACAGCAGGCAAGACCTCAGAGCCATGGCCTTATTTAATTATAGTTTTTGAATAAGAGCACTGCTTACTTGATATTTGTTGAAGAGCTTTAGCAGTAGGCTCCAAATACTTGATTTAAACTAGCAGAACAATAATAAATGTATGGGCTGCATGGAGGAAATACATAACGTTATTTGGTCTACAGTCACACAAGGTTAAAATAGTTTATTTCCTATACATTTAGTTTGTGGTTTGGAATTTTAGCTTCTTACTACATTTTATCTTGGCTGCTTCTTACCCAACATTTTTAAATACAGTCAAACTAAGGATTAAAGGTGCTATAAACAACATAACATTTTAAGTTGCAGATTTGTAGTATATAGTTGAACTTAAGAATTTTATGTGATATTTGATGCTTTCTCCTCCTCTTTATCATTGTTTAAGTTTATTTGTAAAGTAGAATTATGATGATATGGAACTCAAAATCCAGAGGCCTATTAAAGTGAATGTTGGAAATGACATAAGACTTCTGTAGGACAGAAATCTAGTCTGTCAGGTTATTCAAGCTAGCTGTACACAAAGAGAACGATAATGATTTCCCATTGGCAAATGTGTTCTCCAGTGGTGTAGGTAGGTGGGATTGCATTTATGCAGTTTTCCTGAAACGCTGAATGGCATGTTTATAAAATAGTTTGCTCAGTAATTCAGGGAGTGGTCTTGGTCTCTAGTCATGGAACAGAACGAAAGTGAGGAGGATCCTACAGGGAATCAGATTTCTGGCTTTCATTCATTGAACACTTACTGAGTGCCTACTACATATCCTGAATATAAAATAAGACACTGAAGGGCTGTTGAATTTTGTTAAAGGGCTTTTCTGCATCTATGGAGATAGCCATGTTGTTTTTGTCGTGGGTTCTATTTATGTGATGGATTATGGTTATTGATTTGCGTATGTTGAACCAGCCTTGCATCCCAGGGATGAAGCCGAGTTGATCATGGTGGGTAAGCTTTTTGATGCGCTGCTGGATTTGGTTTGCCAGTATTTTACTGAGGATTTTCACATCAATGTTCATCAGGACGATTGGCCTGAAATTTTCTTTTTTTTGTTGTGTCTCTGCCACGTTTTGGTATCAGGATGATACTGGCCTCATAAAATGAGTTAGGAAGGATTCCCTCTTTTTCTGTTGTTAGGAATAGTTTCAGAAGGAATGGTACCAGCTCCGCTTTGTACCTGTGGTAAAATTTGGCTGTGAATCCGTCTGGTCCTGGACTTTCTGGTTGGTAGGCTATTAATTACTGCCCCAATTTTAGAACTTGTTACTGATCTACTCAGGGATTCAACTTCTGGTTTAGTCTTGGAAGGGTATATGTGTCCAGCTATTTATCCATTTCTTCTAGATTTTCTAGTTTATTTGTGTAGAGGTATATATAGTATTCTCCAATGATAGTTTGTATTTCTTTGGGAAAGGTGGTGATATCCCCTTTATCATTTTTTATTGCATCTATTTGATTCTTCTCTCTTTTCTTCTTTATTAATCTGGCTAGTGGTCTATCTATTTTGTTGATTTTTCAAAAAAACCAGCTCCTGGATAAAAACACCATGGAATACTATGCAGCCATAAAAAAGGATGAGTTCATGTTCTTTGCAAGGACATGGATGCAGCTGGAAACCATCATTCTCAACAAACTAACACAAGAACAGAAAACCAAACACTACATGTTCTCACTCATAAGTAGGAGTTGAACAATGAGAACACATGGACACAGAGAGGGGAACATCACACACTGGGGCATATTAGAGAGTTGGGAGCTAAGCAGGGGATAGTGTTAGGAGAAATACCTAATGTAGATGACAGGGTTGATGGGTGCAGCAGACCACCATGGCACATGTATATCCATGTAACAAACCTGCATGTTCTGCACATGTACCCCAGAACTTAAAGTGTAATAAGTATAAATAAGTAAAATAAAATAAGACACTGTCCCTGCATAAGTTCCTGGTACTTCCAAGTAGCTCACTTGGGGCTACTTTTGTATTAAGTATCTTCTGCTTTTTCCAGTGGGTAAGATGCTTTAGGTTGGTTCCTATTTAATAATAATTGTGGAAATTCTTCTTACTACAATCAGAATTATCACCAGTTCTGAATTGTTTGACTTTCAGTTTTTCGAGGGATTTTGGTGTGTCTTTATTTTCCTGAGTTCCATATTAAGGTATGATAAAGAGCTATCAATTCAGAGTCAAATTTTTAGAATTTATAATAATTTAAACTAATTGTCATCATTATTGAAAAAAGAATTTGTCAAGCAAATAGTACTAATATGGGGGGGATGCCATATGTAATGTATATAGCTAAAATGAAAAACTGTCAGGTTATAACATATTAATATATATATTTAGTAAAGTATTTTAATACACAAATGGGCTGTGAGTTGCTGCCTTTGCCACTATTAGTGATAGGACTTTAAGTTTTCTGAGTTTTATTTTTTGTTCCTATAGAATAAATAAATTGACCTGGGTGGTTTCTTAAAGTCAGTCCAAACTCTAACAAACCTTGGTAATCCTGAAGTCAACAAGATAGACTCAGAAGAATTACTGTCTCCCATAATACTTCTTTAAACATTTGAGAAAGCATTATTATAAGATTATTATTGAGAAAGAAAATTGTATCTTTTAAAGACTGTTTTATCATTCAACTTTTGACTTGTCAGAATAACTTATTGCCTGAATTCCAAATCGATATGGTTTGTGATTGAATTGTGCTAGGACTTATAAAAAAGAATCTGGTTTAGGCACTAAAAACATATTAGACAATAACAATGATAAATTAAAAGCTAGGCAGGCTGGACATGGTGACCCACACCTATAATCCCAGCATTTTGGGACTCCAAGATGGGAGGATTGCTTGAGGTCAGGAGTTTAGGACTAGCCTGGGCAACATAGTAAGAGAGACCCTGTCTCTACGAAAAAAAAGAAAGGTTTGTTGAGACCCTGTCTTTAAAAAAAAAAAAAAAAGTCTAGACTAACTCGTTGTACAGTAAATGAGTTTTTAGGATAGACTATTAAGAGGAAATCTTTCCTTGAAAAGATACTTGCTCTGAGTAGACATTCCTCAAAAGAAGATATACACATGGCCTGTAGGTATATGACAAAATGCTCAGCATCACTAAATAGCAGGGAAATGTGACATCTCACACCTATTAGAATGGCTATTATCAAAAAGACAAAAGATAACAAATGTTGATGAGGTTGTGGAGAAAAGGAAACCCTTGTACACTGTTGGGGGGAATTTAAATTAATACAGTCATTATGGAATGCAGCATGGGGGTTCTTCAAAAAAATTAAACATGTACTACCATATGGTTCAGTAACCCCATTTCTGGGTATATGCCCAAAGGAGATGAAATCATTATATCAAAGAGCTATCTGCACTCCCATTTATATTGCAGTATTATTCATAATAGTCAAGGTACGGAATCAACCTAAGTGTGTACCAGTGGATAAATGGATAAAGAAAATGTGGCACATATACACAATGGAACGCAATTCAGCCTTTTAAAACAAGGCATTTGCAACAATGGATAATTTGCAATTTATGGAAGATGTTAGGTTTAATGAAATAAGGCAAGCACAGAAAGACAAATCCTACGTAATCTAAAAAAAATCTGACTTAGAGAAGCAGAGAGTAGAATGGTGGTCACCTGAGGCTAAGGGGTAGGGAAACTGGTAAACTGGTGAGATGTTAGTCAAAAAATACAATATTTCTGTTAGACGGAGTAAGTTCAAGAGATTTACTGTCCAGCATGGTGACTGTAGTTGATAATGATGTATACTTGAAAATTGCTAGGAGTAAATTATAAGTGTTCTCACCACAAAAGTGATACACATGTGACATAATGCATATGTTAGTCTGATTTGTCCATTCCACAGTATATACACATATCGAAACTTTATGTTGTATAATATAAATGTATATAATTTTTATTAGTCAATTAAAAAAACAAATGAATAAAAGTTTTTTTTAAAAAGAAACTTGCCAAATAAATATTTTTGGTAATCTGAGTAGGCTATGCTGCTTTCCAAAACTCATTTATCATTTATCATGCACCATGGTTTCAGAGTTCTGTCCATGTATCATAAGATCTGTGAGTCTTGTACTTTATTACCATGTTGTAAAAACTGGTACTGTGATCCTCATTACTGAAACACAGCCCCAGGTTAAAGTGATTTTGATAAAGCAGCAGTTGTTTTCTAGTGTCAGCCTGTCTTTCAAGGAGTACATTTATGATGCGTTAAATGGCCTGATTGTGGCTCCCCGTGTGAACTCAGTTGAATTGCTATTTCAAGTCATGCCTTTTTCCCTACAGGTTAAGATTCTGTGTCACCAGTTGTTGGTCCAGGTTTGTGACCTGCTCAGGCTAAAGGATTGCCACCTCTTTGGACTCAGTGTTATACAAAGTAAGTCTTAGAGCCCTCTCTGATGGATTTAGCCTATTATCCCTGACGAAATGACATCTTATAGCTGTAAGTTAAATTGGGCGTATTGTTATTAAACTATCCATGAACTGATTTTCATTTTTAGTGTAGGCGTAGTATTTATTTTTTAACCTCAATTACTGTGTATTTTTAATAATATTTAGGATTTTAGGCATGTATTTATTATAGTTTGAACTTAAAAATTGATTCTTCTTTAGGAATCTAGATTCTGTGTGTTTACTCTTCCATGTTTTAATGAAGCTAGCTTGATTTTTGTTTCCTTGCATTCAGGGAGCAGCTAGAACTCTTAAAAGTAATTTAATTTGTTTTATAATTTTTGACATTTAACTGACTTCTCTTTTCAGGTTTTCTTGCTATTAGTTATATAATGTATCACAAAGTAATTATTAATATAATCTTATTTTTTGTTTTTCTCTCTCACCCCTTCTCTTTTTTCCAGTCCGACTATATGACTTGGAAATATTGGGTCAGTTTGTTCTATATTCTTTATGAGGAGAAGAATTTTAAGTAAAGGACTTCATATAAGCTGTCTTTTCTCATAACACCTTAGTTAGAGTTAAATTTCTGGGACTTCTCTAAAGCCATTTATTATAAACTTTCTTCCTTTAAATGATATTTTAAAATTTCTCTAATTTAGCCTTTCATATATCTTTGCTCATTTTGTCAAGAAGAATTTTTTTGGTGCAGTGTATTTAATTCTGTTTTATACTTGAATGTGGACTGTTTTCTACGCTGGCATTGGTTTAAATTTAAAGGCTTAAGATATCTTGGAAATCTGGCCAATACATGCTTACACCTGCCAAGTTGGAAAGTATATCAGCATAGGGTTGGTCAGCTGATAAACAAGGCTCCTTCCCCTAAAATGTAAACTGTTTTCAGTTGCCTTTTTAGGAGAAGCTAAAGAGTATGGAGCAGAAAACCCATCAGGACCCTGTGAATCAGCCATTTGCTCTTCAGTTTCTTCCTGTGGTAGTTAAAACAATAAAACACAGTTGCTAAGCTCTATCCTTGTGTTAGTGCAGACTTCAGTCATTCTTTCAGGGGAGAGTCTGAGAGTGATAAGAGGCTCTATAGATTCTAAGCAACTTTTAGTATTCCATGCTCAAAGTTAATTCTTCTTACTACAACTAATGCTAGATGCTTGTTGTTCAACAAGTCAGTCCAATAAAACCAGTTTATAGCTTCCTTAGGTTTCAAAATAATTTTTAAGATGTCCTTTTTTAAAAAGAGATGATAGTATGGCAAAAGAACATTGGAACAGGAATCAGTTGACCTGGTTCTAATTCTGGTTCCACCACTAACTAGCAGTGTGGCTTTGGACGTGCCACTTGACTTTTCTCAATGTCAGTTTTTTCACGTCAAATGGAAATTACTACTCTATTGGCTTTGCAGGATTAATGTGTGCTTGAGAATTCGTAAGGTGTAAAGCTCTGGTCACACTGTAGGTGGTAGAGGTATAGTGGTAGTTTATAAATATATGTATGTACTATTAGGGTGAACAATCTTAATTCTATTCATTATTTGGCTTCCTTAGATGAGAACTCAAGCCAAACACAAATCAGTTTCGACCGGAAGGTTGTCTGGTCATGTCTATTTCATGTTTAATCAGTGATATGAGAGATGGGAGATAGTGTTAGTTGACTTAATAACTGGATTTAAGTAGCATTCCTTTTTGTGTGTCTGGGATCTCTTTCCTATCCCTTTAATTGAAATTGGTTGACTGATATGTCATTTATAACCAAGGAGTAACTTTACCCTTCCTATTTTCTTCTGGCATTTTTCCAGTCAAATCCAATTTGACTTGGATTCAAAATGTAGCAAAGTGTGCACATCTTTGGAGTAATCAGAGAGACACACTTCCAGAACAGGTACATTTTTATGCAGAGCTTTCCATGAAGATATCTCTTTAGTGATAGGAGAAAAGGAATTTTTTAAAAAGATTTAAAACTTTGTACAATCTAGGAATTCCAAAGACTTCTTTTGTGAAATATCTCTCTCTTTTAAAAGATTTATCTTTGGGAAATTTGAAGGTGTTTATGTTTTACCTGTTTTCACATGTTTAGATCACTTTAGAATAGGTTTTAGCAGTCTTATTTTCTGTTCACCTTATAAACATCATCCCTTGGAAGGGATATTTTGGCATTCATACTTGCTTTTCATAAAATTTTTCTTCTTTTTCCATGAAATTGATCCCAAACGCAGTTTGAGTAATGGTTTATCATTTTGTCATGCTGTGTTTTGCTGTGTGTGGAACACAGACAAGAAATAAAGATTAGTCTTCACAAAATATGGGTCAGACTTCTCACTTGGAAATGAGCTGATATCGTCAGTGTTTTCTAATTTCTTACATAGCGATTAAGATGGTGTTTCTGCCCTGTTTCATTATTTTGTACCTGTAAGAGCAGTCTTTGAGCTGAACAAAAGCATGTTTTCCTAAGACTGACACCCACAATGTTAGAAGTTAGGCTATAAGCTGTAATGACCCTAGGAACTAAGAAAAAGCAGAAGTTGGAAACTAACATTTCCTCTAAATATTATATATTTTAATAGCATGTGTTCTGTATTGCAAAAGCAAAATAATTCACAAGTATCTCATTAATATCTAGTTTACAGGGCCTTTCCTAGTATCTCACTGGGTTTTCTTGGTAATATGTGAATTCAGATTACATTCACAAATCTTAAGGCTTTAAAAGAAACTTGTTTCTATATTCTTTTAAAAATCCTTTCTTTAGCATCTGGTCTCCTTTTTTTTTAATGTGCAGATAATGAACATGTGTATATGGAGTTGTCACAAAAGCTTTATAAATATTGTCCAAAAGAATGGAAAAAAGAGGCCAGCAAGGTACGACAATATGAAGTCACTTGGGTGAGATTACATTTATAAGCAAAATTATTTTTATTTTTAAAAATGTTTATTTTAGCTGTTATACATTAGAAGAAACCTGTAAGCAATACTTTATATAGTAGAAAATGGGAAAAGAAAATTGTAAGTTCTAAAGTGTCACATTAATCAAGTATTAATAGCTTATAGCAAATAATAAATAAAATTTGGATATCTGTTAAATAATGTTGGATAATAACTTTTTAGTAATCTTGGAATAATGCTTTGAAATGAAAAGTGTGGAAAAATTATTTGCTCTTGTGGCTATGCTAGGTATCAAAAGTGCTGTTCTAGAAGTTATTACGAATTTTTAAATCTACTTTTGCTATACTTGCATTTGATACTTTGTCCTTTCATTATACTGGTGCTTTATTTTGCAAACATTAATTTCATTTACATGGGAGAACATTAATAGGGAATTCACTCGTGTTTCCAGAACCTCCATAGTAAGTCAGGAATAGTAATACAAATCCTCTAATTTGTATTTAAGAAGTCTTGGAATAAACTAGAAGGCTACTTCAAAGCCAACTACAAAGTAAAGAACATGAATGTCTAAATAAACAAACAGCATATTAGAATTTGGTATGTGGAATGTCAGAGGAACAAGAGAACATTTGTAATAAGGAGCAAATGGTCACCACAGGGAACAGAGCTGAGCGAGGAGCTGGATCTCAGCTAGAAATTCCCACTGGCATTTATTTTTATCTTCCCTTATGTTGTCCTTGGCCTTACAGTGAATGCAAATCGGATAGAGGGATGGTGCCCTGTTTTGCTTTATAACTTCCTAATTTTATATGAACCTGATATCTCTATGGGACAACTGTCTACCTACTACAAGTCCCCACTGATTATAAGTAGATAAAACTCAGTGTTTAAAAAGTATCTTGCAAATAATTGTACTTTGGTTGCTTTTGAAACCCATTTTCAAAGTAACTAGAAATAGATTGATTTGTGTGTGTGCTTTTGTTTTTAGGGTATCGACCAATTTGGGCCTCCTATGATAATCCACTTCCGTGTGCAGTACTATGTGGAAAATGGCAGATTGATCAGGTAAGAGGACAGGGAGAGATTCAAAACCTTTTTTCCCCCATAGCCCTTTTTCTAACATACCAAATAAGTGACTTGTGTTTATTCTTCATCTTCAACTGTTAAGATATAAACTCTGTAGGAGCAGCGTTTTTTTTATTTTTGTATACTGGTATATCCTCAGTCCCTACAACAGAGATACAATAGGCATTCAGTAAATATTTGTTAAGTGAATGAATGTTAGACCATTGATGAAAATGTTAACAGTACCATTGGCTCACATTTTCTACACTCCACATTTTCATAGACAAATCAGTCTCCAAAAAGATACTTTTTTCAAGAAGAAACTAGCACTTTTGTGAAGAGTGAGGGGATTGATTATGTTCCTTTCCAGTGGTAAGGTGGGAATGAGTCAGGGGCAGGAACTCTCCTATAAAAGTGGATGTGTGTTTATATGATTGGTTTTCTTTTCACGTTTGGGGTCTTGCTTATATTCTTGGCAGTAGCTTTAAAGCCAAGATCAAGCCCGGTGATGCTATCCTATCAGAATCTTAGGTGCAGTTTGACAAGGGCAGGTAGTTGATTCTTGTTCTGGAGGAGTGTGCATGATCAATACTAGGCTCAGGATAGAGATTAAGAATTCACCATTTCAGAAGCTCAGTCTATATAGGAGGATTCAGTGCTGGAAAACTTTCAGAGGTGACTTTCTTGGCCAATAAAAAATACTAGAAATATTAACTCTGTTTTGCTTATATATTTTTAAACTTTGAGAAGCTCCATATGAAAGAAACAAAATATATTTGACTAGTGAATTATATGTAAAATTAGCTCTTGATATTTTTATCAGTGCCAAATGCAAATTAAAAAGCAAACCCATAATAATTTTTTTAACAGGCTAAGAAACTTCATTAGTTATTCTCAGTTTACATAAAATTTTTACTTATTTTACCTGCTAGGTGTGGCATGACCTGGAAAGAAGAAATATATATATTTAACAAATAATTAGCCCCCTGCGGCTAAGTTTTAGTGCATCCCTATGCTTCTGCCCCCTTTTCCCAGGCATGAACCAGTCCAAACCATGTGTCATTGACATTATAAAAAGAAGCACTTTGAGGCTGGGCACGGTGGCTCACGCCTATAATTCCAGCACTTTGGGAGGCCAGCGCGGGTGGCTCACCTGATTTCAGGAGTTCCAGACCAGCCTGACCAACATGGAGAAACCCCGTCTATACTAAAAATACAGAATTAGCTGGATGTGGTAGCGCATGCCTGTAATCCCAGCTACTCAGGAGGCTGAGGCAGGAGTCTTGCTTAAACCCAGAAGGTGGAGATTGTAGTGAGCCAAGATTGCGCCATTGTACTCCAGCCTGGGCAGCAAGAGTGAAACTCCATTTCAGAAAAAAAAAAGCGCTTTGAAAAGTGCTCTAAGGGGGAGAAATTACATAAATGCTTTAAGCTCTTTCTACTTAAACATGGTCTTAGTTAAAATAAACCCATATGTGTTTATTGTTATCTACTAATGAAGTTAGCTGTGAATCTCAGGTTAACATTGAACCTGAAATAATGTAGAGGCAAATGAGCTCATTAAAATACATAAACACACATTTTTACTTTGATGACAAAAACATCCTATTTGCCAATAAATGCTTTTTGGAGCTTTTACCACGTTTTCCCCAGTCAGCACTTCTTAATGTATTTAATGGTGACTATTTATTTCTGACCTCAACAAATTGTAATGAGTGCCCTGTTAGTATTTCCTTTTGTGGGGAGTATAATAATTGTCGTGACATGTGCCTATAAAAAATACCAAAAAAGTAACATTCACTTAATTTAAAAACCCTAAAAACATTTAAGGAAAGCATTCATTTCATTCTTCTTAGAGACGTTTAAAACAAGTATAAGAACACCTTCATTAAGCAAATTTTTTTCCAGAAGAGTATATATACAAACACTTATAAAACTACTTAGAACATTTGCAGTGTGTTCCGTTAAAAAAATAATAAAAAGAACAGCAAAACACTGAAGCAGGATTGCTCCTCATATTTTTTCCTTATTTATGTCACGTGTGCAGCATCATTGTAGCAAAATTAGTACAGACAACACATGTCTGGCTTCTAATACTTCTTCAGTGACATATTTACCATTTTAGAGTCGAATGATTCAGACCTTTTTCTTCTCTGAACGAATCAAATGCTGTAAGCCTTAGGAAATGTTATTTTTGTTGTCTGGATAGTCTGACTTGGGGTTCTGACCCCCTGCAGTCTCAGTGAGGCAGCTCTTAGATATTAGCTACAACCGCTCCATTTTCAATGAGGTGGGAGGGAGGAGCAGAAACAGAAGGGCTCCTGTCACCAGATGGAGAGCAAGCTTTGGGTTCTGTTTACATGTCATTGGATTGTTCCATCAGAATGTGAGTTCTGTTTTCTTTTATTTTCCTAGTGACAGAGCAGCAAGATACTATTATTACTGGCACCTGAGAAAACAAGTTCTTCATTCTCAGTGTGTGCTCCGAGAAGAGGCCTACTTCCTGCTGGCAGCCTTTGCCCTGCAGGCTGATCTTGGGAACTTCAAAAGGAATCAGCACTACGGAAAATACTTCGAGCCAGAGGCTTACTTCCCATCTTGGGTAAGCACTGTTTTTAAATTTGAAAGAGGGTTTTCTCTCAGCATTTCTAGTTTCTTGTGTTGCTACTCATGAAATGGGAACACAGATGTTCTGTGGCCAAATTCTTCATGATTCTCAGATACAAATTTAATGCTTGAGAACATGACGCACATCATGTCTTCATGTACTCAGTCTGCTTAAGGTGAATGGGGAAGAGGATTGCCATCCATCCTGGTAATATGGTGGAGTTTGGAATTTGCCAGCCTCCTTTTGGCATTGGCATGTCCTTGACCTTCTTGCCTACTCTTACTGAAGCAGCATTTTCTCCTTTTGAAAGAAGAAAAACATAACCCTTTTAAAAGTAGGATTATTCTTTGCTTTCCTTTGCTAAGAAAACAAGTATGTCAACTTCTGGCTCCTGCCTGCATGTCCTTTCCTCCCAGGGGAGGAACTAATCCCTTCTTTAAGCAAGAAAACTGAAAATAAGTTCAGTAATTCCAACGTGAACTGTCTCAGCTGCCCTTTCTCCACTCCACCGTGTCTGTGTCTCTTCCCTTCATTCCTCCAGGTCTATGCTGCATTTTCTCCCTCTTCTGTATCATTAGCCCGTCCCCAAACTAACTCTTCTTCAGTACGAACATACACAACATGTTTGGTTCTCACTCACCCATCCTCAAGAAAGAAATGGGGGAGGGAAAGAAGAGCTACTACTCTTGCCTTTCCTTCTCAGTCAAGTGTCTTGAAAATGTAATATATATGATTATTTCAGCTTCTTTACTTCCCACAGGTGTTCTTCAAGCCATTTCTATCTGCCTTCTTCCCCTATCAATCTACTTATGGTGCTGCCCATTAGGTTGCTCTATATCAATGTAGTAAAAAAATAAAGTAAAAAATATCCATTACCTTTCCTTTATATTGACACCAATTGCTTTGGATTAACATATCCAGCAGACTCTTTTCACTGAATTTTGCTGCTGTACTTGATACTTAACCACTCACATCTTGGGAGACCTCATCCAAATTAATGCTTTGAACGATCACCTACATGAAGGCAACTCCCAAATGTGTTTCTCTCCCCTGTATCCATAAGGTAGCTGTTTACCCATAGGCACTTCAAACTCAAAATGTCCTAAATCAAATTCATCTTCTTGCCACCTCAATTCTACATATTCCTACCTCTGAGTACATGAGAGCCATCTGGAACTTGGCCTTATCACCATTCCTTCTCCCTGTCCTGTCCCATCAACTGCAACACCCTGTAACTTATGTGCTTGAATACCGATCACCCAGCTTAAGAAATAAAATTCTCTTTTATTTTTGTTGTCCTTAGCTTTCCTAAACATGCATTGCATCCCCTCCCTGTCTTAGCTCCTACCGTTTCTAGGTTCCTGTTCTCAGCAGCCCTATTGCAGAAGCTCGTCCCTGCTTCAGTCTTTACTCCACAGCTTGCAAATGAGATGATTTTGCTTCTGATTTAAACTTTCAGAGCCTCCAGTGTCACCTGTGGAGTGAAGCTCAGGCTCCCACACATAACCTAGAAACTCGCCAGATTGTAGTCCCTGTCAGCCATTCCAGCTTTCTTTCTGGTTGTCTTGCACCTTGACCTTTAGGCTCTGGCAACATTCAGCCATGGATATGTCTCCATACCTACTGTGGTGTTTCATGCTTCTGGGCCTTTCTTCTTGCAGTTCCTTTAGCTGGTGAAGCCCCTTTCTGTTTCACCTGGCTAACTCCTATTTGTCCTCTGAGACTTAGCTCAAGTGTGGCTTTTTCTGGGCAGACCATCTAGGTGCCCAGTGCTCAAGAACCTGGCTGTAGTGTTTTACATTTTATTTTCATATGCTTTATTTATTCCTTGTTCCCATTAAACTGTTTCTCAGTGTGTTCTGAAAGACGGACATAACCTTAACCTTTTCTATGTCTTCAGCCCTTCACATTGAGGTACTCAGTAATTTTCTCTTGAGTGACTTACAGTACTTCATTTGTTGAAGAAAAATCACAGTATCTGTCAGACTCTTCCTGTCTATAGCATGTTTGCATTCTCTGGTTGTCATCAGCTGCTCATTGAATCTTGATGATTGAAATCCAGTTAGTATGCATGGCAACCAGTGTGCTGAGATACCAGTTTCCCCTACCCTTGGGATCACCAAAACTATCTACTCTAGTGCCTTTACAAATACTATTTTCAGTGTGTTTTTGACCTGAAAAAAAAGGTTGACAAGTACTGATTTACTGACCACCATGTAAAAGGAGTCTGGAAAGAAAAATCTGTAACTTGAGTTCTTAGCAGAACTTGACAACTGACTATTTAATTCATCATGTTTGATTCTCTGTAAAATATTAAATAGGAAGAAACAAAATGTCAATATAAAGACATTTTTAAATCAAAAATTCTGTGATTTTAAAATTTAGATTATTTTAAACACTACTCTTTTGCTCACATTGCATAATTCTTTCCATCTTTTATAGTCCTTACGGAATCAGCTAAGACTTTAATCAACACCTTCCTCTTAGCCTACAGCTGCTGGATACTATATATTTGACATCTGAAAGCCCAGACTACTGTCTGATGAAAATCTAAGTTACAGTGAATCACAATGAATGTTTGAATGAAACAGTTTTCTCATGAGTATTCCCACAGTGTTCATATCAGCCTCTTATGCAGGAACCAAAAATGTTTTAGAGAATTTCTCCCAGTCCCCTGCCTTCTTTGGATTAACATTTAGAGCCTGCCACTCTGTGGCTGTAATTTTCTTAGGAGTTAGGTAGGATCCAGAACCTGAAGATGTGTGTACTGTAGATGTATTTCATGGTACCAAGTATACACTTGCAAGGATAAACAATTATGTGTACAACATTATGAAAGTTTGTATGGTTTTTTTTTTTTTCTTGGTGACTTTAAAGCAAAGATAACTTATTTTTCCTATTGTGATTTTTCTTCTTAGGTATTAGGTAGTACAACTAAATTGACTCTGTAGCTTCTAGACTTAGCTGATTCAGCCTAGTAACATAACAGATGGTGAAAACAGAATGAAAGTGGGAATTTTCTAATAGAAAGCAACCAGTTTTCATGGCCTATTTTAGATTCTCATTCTTTCATTATTTTGGGGGTTGGGGGTAGTACTTACATCTCTCCAACAAATGTTGCATTGCACACCCCTTGTATCCCAACAGGTTGTTTCCAAGAGGGGGAAGGACTACATCCTGAAGCACATTCCAAACATGCACAAGGATCAGTTTGCACTGACAGCTTCCGAAGCTCATCTTAAATATATCAAAGAGGCTGTCCGACTGGATGACGTCGCTGTTCATTACTACAGATTGTATAAGGTACGAAACGGCGGCTAAGTCTTCAGCTTCTGAGAAAAAACCTCTTCTCAATAGGATTGAGAAGGAAAACCTTAGGATTTCATTTCCATTAAAAATGATTATTTCACTTTTCACACACTTTGAAAAGAGTTTACTTGAACTGCTTTTTGTTGTTGCAGATCAATCTTGGAGGCCATGGTGCTTTTCCTCTGGCCTGGAAGCAGGATTGGAGTATTTTTTTAATAGTTCTAATAGTGAGATGACAAATGGCTATAAAATATTAATCTGACTTTTTCGGTGATTATGACGTTGTTATTTCTCTCCCCAAATCTGCTTTTCTGCTTTGGGGAATGGCATTTACAACTTCCTGATAAATAATTTTTAGTATTCCTCAAAGTAAAGCTATACCTGCATTGTGTCCCTTAACTACAAGAGCATTACAACAGCAGGCAGTGTTTATGGAGTCCTGTGTTTACTGGGCACACTTTATATGTATTTTTTAAAATCCTCATAACTCTATAGGAAAGGTACTTTAATCTTTGTTTTACAGACCTGGAAACTGAGGATTAAAGAGATTAAATAATTCACCTAAGATCACAAAACTAATTGGCAAAGCCAGGATTTAGTTGAGGCCTTCTTGATAACACAGCCTGTGTGCTTAAGGCACTGTATTCCACAGGTTCCTCACTCTCAGAAGTTACTTTCCTTTGTGTCCCGTGTATCTCTAGCCTCATTGTTCCATCCCAGGGTGGAGGTCACACACTCAAATAACAACTGGGCCATGCTCTGCAGGGAATCACTCACAGTACTCTTTATCATCTTGTCTTCTCTTCCCCTCCTCCTGACCCCTTTCCCTTATTCCATAAGTGCCACTTTGTTGGTAAGAACTCCTGAATACCCACTTAAGTATTCAAAGGTATATTCTCAAACCAAATGGATGAAGTGGCTAAAATGGATAAAGTGGTTAAGAGCACAGTCAGTGGGGCCTAACTGCTTGAGGCTGAATCTCAGCTTGGCCTCTTACTTTGTGACCTCAGGCGCGTTACTTACTTAACCTCTCTGTACTTCAGTTTCCCCATAGTTAAAGGTGACAGCAACATACCTTCCTTTTAGGATTGCTGAATGCTAAAGAAATTGTTGGATGAAAACTGCTTAAAACAGTGCCCAGCACATGTTAAGCATGATGTTAAGTTTGCTGCTGTTAACCATTACCATTGTTAGTAATATGCTTTTTATCTCTGCTATGCCCTTTGTGGTAGGATTAGCATAGCTAGACCATTGGAAATTGGGCTTTAGTTTGGATGTATTGCTCAGTAATCTTCTTAGCTGGTTCAGACCAACCGATGGTTTTTCTGTCTCTCTTCTATGCCCAAGAGATGCATTATTAATGCCCCATCATCCTTGAAAGGCACAATTGAGTTCCATAAGATCTCTTTGGCTAAAATCCTAAAGGAATAAGTTGTGATTTTTTTTTTTTTAGCCTAAGAAATGTCATTTGTGATACCTCAGTTTATATGAGAAGATGAAAATAAATGACAGTTTTGATAATTTGTTTATATTTTAAAATGTTTTATAAGTATGAATGATATGTTGGAAAGAGTAAGAGTGTGGCCTTGCAATAAGATGTCAATTAGAAACCCTATGTCACTATTTGCTATAGCTGGGATCCTAGGCAACTATAATCCTGAGCTGTCTGTTAAGTGGGATGATACAATATGCTTCACAAGGTTGGGAGGCTTCAGTGAGATAATGAATCTGAAATAATGAGATGGAATACCTGGCACATTAGTGAGTGCTCAATAACCATTAATTGCTCTTTGCCTTATTTGCTTGGGAAACTTGGTATTTTAAAGAATCCTATTAAGACATAAGAATCTTTTATTGAAGTAGAGATCCCCAATTTATCTTCTGTGTAAAACTTAATTTTCAAGTTTACTTAAAGTATGGCGCCTATAAATTGCATAAAAAATGACTCTTATCTGCTAAAAACAAGATTTTTGATAAAAATGTAACAGAAAGAAGTGGGGGAAAAGGCATTATTGGCTGATGTGCAGTTTTTATTCTTTGGAGAAATTCAGTGGCAGCCATTAAATCTGCTCCATTTAGGGGCTGCTCATAAACTGGAAATAAGGTAGACAACAGGGAACATTCTGGAAAAAAAAAAAAAAACTGTTTTGTGCCCCTTTCCCACCAATATATACCTTATACTTGAAAACCAGCATTTTTATGAGCATAACTTTATTTCAGAAAGCAGTAGGTACAGCCTTGAAAGCAGAATTGACCAAAACTCATATAATGATGGATTAGTTTCTCCTCCTAAAGCTTATACTGTATGTGTCCTTCTTCATGTAAAGTATACTAGTTGGAAAGAAACAGCCTAAATAGTCTAAATAGGCTGTGTCTTACAATGCCAGGTGAGGACACATTTTCTAAAAATATTTCATTCCATGTTCATGGGAATGCTGGCACTAAGCCTAAAGATCTGTACATATTCATTGTGTTTATTGGGAAATCTCATAATGAAAATATTTACTTAGTAATTTCGTTTCGCTTCTATTTTGAACTTTATACACTATATACTTATTACAGATAAACACTTAAAAGATGCGGCTGAATTTTAAAGTATATTTTTAATTGTGGACTTCTTTTTCCCTTATACTTGTTGTAGTTTATTTTCTACAATTTATGGTTTGGCTGGTAGACTGTTTATCATATTGACAAGTGACAATCGAACTTATTAAAAATAAGCATTTCCAAACTAACTGAATACAAAGCTTTTACAACTTTTAGTATCTATCCTCATGAGAGAGCCTTGAATATTTAATCACTTGCCCCTAATTTTGGCTTCAGAGATGGAAGATTTGCCCAGTTTTAAACATATAAAGTCTTATGCATCTCAGAATATAACTATTACATTAGATTTAAGATTCTAACATCTGAGAAAAGAGTAATCTTCAGATGGAAGGTTAAAAAAATCAAATGATGTGAAAATAATCTTGTTTATTGGAGTTTTCAATAGAAAGTATTTAGAATATTGTCAGATACAGAAGTGTATGTAATATAGTGAAAACACTAAAACTTTGAAATCTCAGGAATTTAAAAAGTAGAATATACCATTATTGACTTAATATGTGCCCATGGTTCTCTTAATTCTTGTTGGAAACTAGGTATTTGGAAAGGCCTGAGCAAAGTTATTTTAAGTCAAAAACTTTTCAGTCTTGAATTTCTATCCTGAAATGTTTCTTTGGTGCTAAATTGTCCATCACAGAAAAAAAATATATAAAAACATTTAATTTTTTTATAAAATCCTATTCCTACAGGATAAAAGGGAAATTGAAGCATCACTGACTCTCGGATTGACCATGCGAGGAATACAGATTTTTCAGGTTGGTAAATGAGAAATAAGTGTCAGATGCTATCGGCAAGTCTTACGTTTACAGCATGCCTCCGTGGTCCTGCCATAGGTTCAGTAGTCCATTTTTGGCCATTGGCTGGTCATAATTTCCTATTTATCTAGCACAAATGTGGATGATGTAAGGTGGATGAAGTGACTCAGCCTGGTTGTTCACAGTAATAAGTCCTTTATAACAGAAAAAAAATAAGCCAAAGATTAGCCCAGGTTCATCACTAATAGATCACTGACAGATCGTTAATATCCAAATATTTCTCTCTGTGCGTCATTGATTTCAAATATTCTTTTATCCTCTGGAGCATTTATAAGTGAAAAGAAAAATAACATTTTAATATTGTGCCTGACCAGACGTGTTAATTTCCGTTATGCTTTTCTGATAAAACTTATCCCTTAAATAAGTAGTAACTGTCACCCTTTAGCAGGTGGGACAGCATTATCCTGCAGCCATCAGAACGGGAGACAGAATACCTCTTTCTGCAAGACACAGAAAAGTAGAAGAATTCTTAGGTTTGATGTAGGCCAAATATCCAGTTAGGAAAATCTGAGTGCCTTATCGCATCTCTTGAACACCTGAGTCTTTTTGACTTTTTATTTAAATTTAGGGATAGGCCAGAAGGGAAAAGATTGCCCTGAAAGGGCTAGTTAATTCAGTTACACAGGAACCAAAAGCCACAGGATTGTTATCACTAATCTTTTAATTACTTTCTGTATTTCTCCAAAGAGATGTGGGAGAGTTTTTCAGATTTTAATTACTGTACTTTAGTTTTCAGGGAAAGAAGTTAGAGCCATTTTACAGTATCTGTCATTTTCCCCATTAACTCCATATGCATTGTTATTTTCACAGAATTTAGATGAAGAGAAACAATTACTTTATGATTTCCCCTGGACAAATGTTGGAAAGTTGGTGTTTGTGGTGAGTTTAAAATAACTGGCTTAAAAGAAAAGTCTCAATAATTGCTTCGTTTTGTGGATTTTTATTTTTTGTTTTTGTTTTTAAACAATATTGTCTCAGGTACAAAAGCTGTTGTTTTTAAGAAGTTGACACTGGAGGTAATTTGCTTTCTTGTATTCTAATGCATGTGCTATATATTCATTGCCATGCATGTCAGTAGTGATCTTAAAATCAAAGAATCTTACAATAAAGAATCTTAGAACAAAAGAAGTTAGTAATTTTAATTTATGTTTGGTCCCTAGCACATGACCCTAAGTTATTCTAATTGCAGAAGCCATTTAGTGTAGAGGTTAGCCAGTTCTTTTGAAAGTTACCTCTTTTGAGCAAAGAATAAAGAATTACATAAAAAGAGGTTTCTATTAATATTTGACTATTTAAAACTCATTATTTTAAAGAGAGGTCTACAACTCTTAACAGGAAAAATACTCTTACAATATTGAGAGTGATATGCTTTCTTTTGTTAGAGCAGCTTCTTGATTTTTCCCAATGATTTCTCTATTTTACCAGCTATATCCATTTTTTTGCAGGGTTCAAATAATTATAGTTAATAATGTGTACATTTCATCATAAAAATTCATAGTTCTGGCTGGGCACAGTGGTTCACGCCTGTAATCCCAGCACTTTGGGAGGCCGAGGTGGGTGGATCACCTGAGGTCAGGAGGTCAAGACCAGCCTGGCCAACGTGGTGAAACCTGTCTCTACTAAAAGTAAAATAATTAGTTGAACATAGTTGTGGGTGCCTGTAATCCTAGCTATAGGAGGTTGAGGCAGGAGAATTGCTTGAACCTGGGGGGCAGAGGCTGCAGTGGGCCGAGACTGTGCCATTGCACTCCAGCCTAGGCAACAAGAGTGAAACTCGGTCTCAAAAAAAAAAAAAAAATTCACAGTTCTGCTTTGCTCAGAAATTGTTGGAAAAAATATATGAAGAAAGGAAGATAAGGATTTGTAGACATGGGCTTCTCTCCTGTGAGGAAGAAGGCCTATACCAATAAAGGGCTATATTGCAGATAGAATGTGGGCATTGACTCTTTGCTGCCTTGTAAGTCAAAAGATGTGTTTCTGACTTCACATTATTTTAATTACTTGGGCACAATTCAATCTGATTTCAGTTTACTCATACATTACATTGGGCCTGACCTGTTTCATCCTAACTGGCTCTTTTTTTGTTTCAAGCTGTTTGTGAAAGGATCTGAGCTGTTTGAAAATGGGCAAACTATGACCCACTTGCCCCTTTCATGTCCCAAATTAAGTAATAATAAAGTACCTTTATGAAATTGAGGTTTTTTTAGGGTCCTGGACTTGGTGCTTACTAAATCTATTTGTGTATTGCCCTTATCCAAGGAGTTTTTTTTAAGATACGTATTTTGGGGCCTCATCATCCTCCTCCAGGAGATTTTTGGCTCAATGAGTCTGGAGTAGAGATGAGGAATCTATTTTGACAAGTTTCTCAGATGCTACTTCTTGCAGCCAGCCCAGCCCTGCCTAGCTACATGACCTTGTGCAAGTTACATAAACTCTGTTTCTTGGTTTCATTCTAAAATATGGATAATTATCTCCCTAGACTTGCCGTGAGGATTAAATGAGTGGATACCTGCTCAGTGCTCAATAAACGTCAGTTGTTACTGTTTCAGTATTGGGATCCACTGGTAGTTCCTTTAAAATGAGGGAAAGCTCAGAGATTTAAAAAAACAAAATGCTACAACCTTATCCCTATCTGGGCTACACAAGCCCATACTGCTCTGTGCAGACTTCAAGGTTTGTGGTTAGAATATGCCTCCATCCTTGCTTTACCTCCACCCTCTGACTGAGAATCATTATATCTGAAATACTCCTTTTTGTATTTCAGTTGCCCTATTCATGATTAGGAAAGTTAAGAGAATTCGTAATATCCCATAACTGTAAGAAACTTTGTCAAAGCCTTGCTCTTAACTGAGGACTTTATCTTAATGATCTCACACTTAGAGAATGAGATTCCTTATATCTCTACTGATAGCCGTTCTTGTTCTTTCCCATATCATCCCTCCAACTACCAGCTCTCTCTGTGTCCAGCTAGGGAAGTTTCCCATTTCTTCTAAACCCGAAATAGATATCCTGTCTGTCTTATTCACTACCTTTTTTTTTTTTTTTTTTTTTTAAGTGCCTAGTAAGGTGTTTGGTACATAGTAAGTGTTCAATAAATATTTGACTGCATTAGTCTCTTTTAGAATTGGTTGTTTCATTGCTGAGTTAGGGTGTTGGGATTACATTTGATGGTTCTTTTATGATGGACCTTGTCTTCTCCGTTATACGAATATCCTGCCCAGCCAGAGAAACCAAAGATACTCCTCAGCTGTTTTGGATAGCCAGTGTTTACCGACAGACCCTTATGGCTAGATGCTTTCCTAAATTTTTGTCCTGTGACATTTTTGAAAGGGAAAACGATAATTTATCCCACAAGGAATTTTAAATGAAACTTTATGTATTTCAGAGTCTATAATTTTCCTTACTAAATAGAAAACAAAGGGGACTTTGGCAAGCCAATCAGAGATTTTTTTCTTCCTGAATTTGATTCATGGTTTCCTTCCAAAGGGCAAGAAATTTGAGATTTTGCCAGATGGCTTGCCTTCAGCCCGGAAGCTCATATACTACACGGGGTGCCCCATGCGCTCCAGACACCTCCTGCAACTTCTGAGCAACAGCCACCGCCTCTACATGAATCTGCAGCCTGTCCTGCGCCATATCCGGAAGCTGGAGGAAAACGAAGGTATCGCAGGGTTTAGGGTGTGGAAGCAAATGGTACCTTTGCACCCATGCCTCTTACTCTGGGTGGGGGTCTTCAGCTCCTACAGAATTAGATTTTGGGACTGCGACTTTCCAGATTGAGAGCAGCATTTCTATTTACATCTCATTATGTTCCAGAAGGCAAAGGGTTAGGCTTCAGCTCCACCTACCGTAGCACCTATTCAAAATATCTTGAGGTGACCCCATTTAGCTGTCTCAACCTTTAAGGTTTTCCCGTGCCTGACTTGAAAATCCTTGCAAAAAGCCACTCCATTAAGGCACAGGGCAAGGGTTTATCTGCAACTCAGATTTTATCTGCTTTTAGAGCTTTGTATATACACTGACACACCTTGGTGCTATTATCCACAAGTGGTCTGGAATTCCTTCCAATGTGATTATTTCTTAGGGTTAGAGTCACAATAAAGGTGGGTCACAGATGTGTCTCCAGCCTCTGATTAACAGCTGGGAGGCCCCCCAAGTCTGATCTTGCAAGAATGGCAAACAAAGGAGAGGGAAGTCAGCTAGTCCTATGGGGGCTTTGCTGAAATGCAGATGACATAGACCAGTCTTTGGGGCCCCAGAGTACTGGACCTGGAAGGGGGAGCAAGTCAGGGTAGGAAAGGAGGCAGTGTTAGGGTCTGTAACATGAGGCTTCAACTAACAGCATTAATCTAATAGCCTTTTATCTTGAGTTGTGGCACCCTGGATTTCCTCCATTTCATACGCCCCAACCCTAATCTCCAAAACTGCTACATTACGTATTTTTTTTTTTCATGCTTTGGGATTTTGTTTATGCTTTCAAAGGTTTGTTTTGCAAAAATTTGTTTTGCAAATTCATGTTGTAGTAATAACTAACAACAATATGATTAGATTGGATTTGGGGTATTTGTATGAACACCAGGATGAAGATTCATATCTTAGGTTTATATCTGAGATAAGTTTTGACACCTCAGACCTCATTTTTCTTTTAGAAACAAGGCAAATACCCATCCCTTCTTAAACAAAAGACCTTGTAGAAGTTTGTGCTTCTGATTGATTTCTCTCAAAAATTCTCTTTCAACCCAAATGAGATCCGGTTTGGCAATTCTCTTGTAATTTAGTAGCAATTAGAACATGAATCATTCCTCACTATCTGCCACAAACTGCATTTGTCTTCAGAGAGAATTGGTATAACTGTCAGGTGTATTGGCTTCCGCTGATGCTAGACTGCCAGTTCTTCCCCACGATGACTCATCAGTGCAACAAATATATCTCTCCTATGCTGACATGAATATTAAAAGGAATTCAGATGAGGACAGGAGGAGGATGAAGAAGCAGGAGAACCTGTGAGGACTGGCATCTTAATTAGGTGCAGAGTTCATAATTTGCCAAGTCAGCTTCAGTCCTAAATGTCTGACATGGTACCTTGAGAAATTCATTTGTTCTGTCAGCTTTCTGCCTGATGCATTTTAGTACATTTTTGTTCAGATGACCGCAAGAGATCCCTTTAGAGCCTAAAAGAATTAATGACCCTCTATAGGTTCAAAGGTAAAAATTACAAAGCATTTTGAGTTCTCAGAGAGGCAGGGCCTTGTTCATTGCCGAACATAGTACCAGATATTTGGAGGCTTAAGTGAGTATAGGTGTCTTAATTTGTTTCGTGATGCTGTAACAAAAGACCACAGACTAGGTAAGTTCTAAAGAACAGAAGTTTATTTCCTCACAGTTCTAGAGGCTGGAAAGTCCAGGATTGAGGGGCCAGCATCTACCAAGGGCCTTCTTGTTACTTCATCCCATGGTGGAAGGTAGAAGGGCAAAGAGAGGGTGGGAGAGAGTAAAAGGGGGCCAAACTCCCTCTCATAATGAACCCACTACTGCAGTAATGGCATTAATCCATTCACAAAGGCAGAGCCCTTGTGACCTAATCATCTCTTTAAGCTTCCAGGTCTTACTATTATGATAGCAATTAGATTTCAACGTGAGTTTAGGAGGGAACATTCAAACCATAGCAGTTGGGGGATGAAGGAATGAAAGAGATGTAGACTAGATCTTTTATTTGGATGAGGGGAGGTAGATTTTGGAGGAAGTCTTTTTTTTTTTCTTCCAAAGAAAAACATATGTAGTTTCTTCTACTTTAGAGGTTTTCCATGTCTGGAAAAGGCCTGAAACTAAGTTTCTCTGGGCCAGCTTTGGCCTGAATCCAATGATTTCTCACCCACATTTAAAAGCTCTATCATTTTAACATGAAAAGCCCTTTTTTGGGCATTAGTTTACCAAAAAATAGCATAAAGACAGTCTGTGTTTTTCTTAATTTAATTTTATTTAGAATCACCTTGTCTGAAACACTATTTTAGCATTTTAGTAGAAAATGATCACAAGAATTTTTCTATAGGGTTTAAAAGAGAAAGAAAAACATGCCTTGTGTCATTAGAAAACATTTTCAAGCTTAACTTTATTCAACAGCTGGAGCTTATTCTTAGGATAAGTGGTCACATTTATGGCATTATTTTCTGAAATAGTGTCTGAAAAACCTCATTGTGTCTGGGCTTTTACAACAGAGGGAGTAGAAAGAGCACAGGCATATTGATGATCTGCAGTGTTGACCCTAGTGATTATTAAGGGGATGAGAGGTTGCATTTTACATTTCTTACAATAAATTTCAGAATTATTTAAATTTCTCTCAGTTTGTAACCGAGTGGTGTGAAGCTTCTTAAATATCTGGAAAGGGTCTGATACAGCACTAGGAACAGGAGCCAGCCATGTGGAACACCCAGACCATGCTAACATGTTCACAGGAATAGGTAGAAAACAGGCTGGCAAGTACTTGTCTTCTGTGACCATACTCTAGTGAGTATAGAGGAACTATAAAGACCTCTGAACCTATCAGAAAGTTGGGAGTAAAAAGGCTGTGTGTAAAGATGCAGAAAAGCTTTAAAATGATTAGACCCACAATTCCTAATTATGTTAGAGCAATGGCACTCCAACAACTTACAGACTTTTACTTTTTTCTCTTCATTTACTACTCATCCAAGGGCCACATGGCTATTATTGTGAAACCACAGTGAATACAAACTATGGTAATTTTTGCAAACTGTTTTAGCTCTCCGCCTTCATCTCATGCCTGCTGATTCAGAAGATAGGGATTATTAGAACCTAGTCTGCTCTCTAAATGATGAGTTGTACATGGATGCATTTTTGTTTTGATGATGTATGCATGGAGCTCTGGTGTCTGGTTTCATCCTACTTCCTGTGTGGCAACACATACTCACCTTTGAGTTTCAGCCAGTTCCTTAGAAAGATGTGAATGGGCTGGAACCTAGAAATGTACACATAGCCTTCTCCAAGCATTTGTGCATTTTGCATCCTAGAAGGGGCATCTTTTCCTTCTCCTGCTGCTCATTTTCTCTGTAGGGAGCCTGCTTTGATTATATTTCCGAGCTGGATTCAGACATCAGGCGTGCAAGTATTTTCATTTAACCAAGAAACAAGACAATTAAAATCCATTCACAGGCCCCTGAGAACCCAATTAGTCTACTGATTAGCAGTTTCTAAAATTAGATCAACTTAACATTCTCCAAATGCACTCTCCATTTTTAATATTGTTTTATTGTATTATTTCTCAACAGTATTAAAAAGCCAAGGAATCTAAACTTCTTCCTTGTTTTACATTTCTGACCTGAAAGACAAAAATAATATTTTTGCATCAGTTGAGTGGTAACCGGCAGCTGGGTTGTAACTTTGTGCCTTACTGGAATGGTTAGTTTAGTATGTAATAAAAGGGACTTTGCAGTGTTGTGTTTTTGACTGAATTAAAGAACAGCTTTACCAATCAGAGTTGGAAATCATCAAACCAGGAGTGATTACTGGGATTTCCTAAATAGAAGGTGAAGCCTCACTAATTCAGCCTGCGTGGAGAAAATCAATCTTATATTAATGAAAATCTGAATTTTAGAATCTTCACAGGAAATTCTCAGAAGAATAGTTTTATTTCAAATTATATTCAGCAGATAGAGCTAAGCTAACAATGGAACAGACTGAACAAATAAAATGAATGGCAATTAGCATGATTATATTGAGTAGTCTTCTAGAGCAATGCTTCTGAAATTATCTGCATAAAAGGACCAGATTTTTAAAATATTTAATATGCTGTGGATACTTTTACAAAATACAAAATCACATTGGTGGCCGTCATGGCAATGTCACATAGCTCTAAAAGTTTCTAAATGTTCATTATCACTCATTGAACTTATTTCACTATGGACCAGTAAATTTGCAGACAAGAAGTGGTCTGTGACTGCACTTTAAATACCACTCTTATATGGCTTAGGGCTTTAAAAAAAAAAACAAAACTGGGTAGTTTAAATATCCCCCTCAAATCTGTTGCACTGGTTTTTATTCATTTTTCAGTCTTCTGAAGTCAAGTTCCTATCTCAATTATCACTACTTTCCAATCACTAGATCCTGAATTAGAAGTTATCCTTGTTCTTGGCCTGATGAGTCACTTAAGCTCACCAGCTGTTCCTTCTGTCTTGGTTGATGTCATGATGAACTGTGTTCCCCACCACACAGAGAAGAAGCAGTATCGGGAATCTTACATCAGTGACAACCTGGACCTCGACATGGACCAGCTAGAAAAGCGGTCGCGGGCCAGTGGGAGCAGCGCAGGCAGCATGAAGCACAAGCGCCTGTCTCGTCATTCCACCGCCAGCCACAGCAGTTCCCACACCTCAGGCATTGAGGCAGACACCAAGCCCCGGGACACGGGGCCAGAAGACAGCTACTCCAGCAGTGCCATTCACCGCAAGCTGAAAACCTGCAGCTCCATGACCAGCCATGGCAGCTCCCACACCTCAGGGGTGGAGAGCGGTGGCAAAGACCGACTAGAAGAGGACTCGCAGGACGATGGTAACAGTACTGTCCCCTCACTGGCTGTCTTTTTAGTCTCTCCCAGTTTTTTCAAGTATTGGCTCTATAGCACTGGTGTCTGGAGAGAACTTTACGTCATAGTAATAGAGCAGAAGAGGTGCCTTGTTGTCTTCCCCAATGACTTGGTTGAGTTGCTTGTGTTTGGCTGTGAACAAGCATCCCTCTAGTTTTGATCCTTTGTGGCCACAAGATTAGATGGTTGTGGACTCAAAGTCTTAGCTGTTTCTATGAAGTAGATTGGAGATAAGTCCAGCAGCCCTTGTGTCTGTATTTCTAATTCCCAGAGTAAATAAAACAGTGGTTAGGACAACACAGTGGAGTGCAGTGACAGTAACAAAAACATCTTGAACTTCTCGACCCCTCCCCACAAAATAAAGATTGGAGTCCATGCCATTGAGTTACTTAGTAATGTTTTTCTTAAGTGCTTCCCATGTATCCAGAACTATAGAGAAGATAAATACAGCACCTGGCTGATAGGAACTTACCCAGTGTTAAGGAGGTAAGATGAATCCTGTGGCTTATCTCAGCCAAAGTTAATATTTATGTTCCTCTTTTATATTATTTTTCTGTCTCAAATAAGTGCTATAGCACTCAGGCTTGAGGGAAAAGACAGACTCTGTTAAAGTGCAGACCATCTGTTTGGTTTCTGTAGAAATTTGTGTGGATCTCAAGTCACTCAGTGCCCTTGAGAGTAGGCAACCATGGGACATGGGGGGCTTTGTGAACTTCTCATGTGCCTGTGTCATTGAGCCTTGCTTGGGCATCAGGCAAACGGCCCATCAATTTTGGTTTGTCCTTTGTCATTGCAGCAAGGTAGTATAGTTTTTCTTTTTAAAAAATACAGAATAATTGGCAAATTATAGTATTACAAAACATGTAGATAATGCAGCAATCCTATAAGAAAGAACAAGTAGCAGCTGTTGAGAATTGTCCCTGGAGTTTCCTTTTGGAGTCTCATTAGCAAATTTATTTTCAAATATGAATAATTACCTAGCCACCCACAAAATATGGTTGTATATTATGGTGGCCATTTCCCCTTATGTCATTAACTGTCTTTTCCCTCTTCTGTGTCAGAAATAGAGATGTTGGTTGATGACCCCCGGGACCTGGAGCAGATGAATGAAGAGTCTCTGGAAGTCAGCCCAGACATGTGCATCTACATCACGGAGGACATGCTCTTGTCGCGGAAGCTGAACGGACACTCTGGTGAGCTCTTACAGAAGTTCTTCTTTCTTGGTAGCAGATTATCCAGGACTGAAAAACACCTGCCTCAGAAAATAGAAGGGGTGGGCTGGGTACTCTAGATCAGAGACTGGGCTGCATTAAGAGCCTCTCCAGGTCAATATCATAAGCTGCAGAACCCTGTGCCTTCTGTGGAAAAAAGGGAAGAGGAGAAAAACCCAGGATTGGGAATTAGCATTTTCTTCTCCACACTTTGGACAAAAGGTAGTTG
Source organism: Sapajus apella (assembly GCF_009761245.1). Taxonomy (NCBI): domain Eukaryota; kingdom Metazoa; phylum Chordata; class Mammalia; order Primates; family Cebidae; genus Sapajus; species Sapajus apella. The sequence continues at coordinate 2,096,027 of NW_022437014.1, forward strand.
TACAATAGGGTTCTCTCTATGTTAGGCTATGTTGAGAATCATACAATGTATCTGGAAGGCATGTAGACCCCTTCAGTCTGGCCTCCTTTTTATAGATCAGCTGTCCTATACAGGTATTGATCGACTTACGACCTTATGTAACTTACGACCATTCAACTTTACGACCACAATCGCTAGCCACAACTGCTCCGCGTCTGGCAGCGCAAACGTTGCCCAGCTGGGTGTATGACAGTGCGGACCAGCTTCTGGCAGCACTACCATCTCCGCGTGCACCATTTCAACTGTGCATACAGCCTACTCAACTTACGACCAAATTGTGTTACGACCGGTCTGCTGGTCCCAATCGTGGTCGTTAAGTCGAGCACTAGCTGTAGTTCAAATAGGGCAAATTCTACATGCCTAGAAACAGAAGTAGGCCTCCAGGTTTCTTTTCTTTTATTTTTTATTTTTTTTCCCCCACTGTGTTACACCCATAGAGGAGTCTGGGAGGAAAAGTGTCAAAATGGGTTGACCTAAAAAGATACTCTTAAATTCCATATTTGTATAAATTCTTCTAGAAAACATGCATTCACTATAATCCTATTATAGTTATATAATGTACAATATATATTTCTGTCACATGTAAGATAACTATCTTTAAAAATGGCAGCAGTATGGGTTTGTTTATAGACATCAGTCACATCTAACTGCTGTTGTCACACATCATGAATCAGTCTGTTTTCTAGAGAAATATGCCTCAGCAACCAACACTATTGATGGTTCCTTCCAGCTTTGATTGAATGAAGTTCCCAACTGGGGTGGCCTGTCCCTGCTCTGGCAAATCCACAGCCCCTGATGCTCATTGAGCCTCTTCTTCAAGGTGCCAGGCACTGGAAATCAGAGAGGAACCAGACCGATACACACTCACCACCAGCCTGGCACTTAGTCCACAGGAGCAGGAGGCATCTTTTGTTTCAGAATTCCATTTGCTAACCCAGCAGAACCCTGGCCTCCAGATCTTCTGTCAGGAGCATTCTCTGCCTGTGACTGCAGAGAATCACTCTCTGACCAACACTCACTCCTCAGGCTGGTTGCTCTAAACATGCTTAGAGTTCAGATACCAAACTTTGCCCCTTTTTGCCCATTTGCTTTACCTTTTAATTTAAATTAAATATAACATTTACAATTATATGCACATTTTAGGTCTGTAGATAGCTCTATGTATATACGTTTGTGGAAAGGAAATAGTCTAAAAACTGTGTGCCACAGTGCCTCTGGGAAGGGGAATATTAGGGAAGCTGACCTACATTTTGCATTTATATATTTCTGCATTTAATTTTTATCACTGTAAATTTTAAATAGAGATAAAATTTAAGTAAAAAGGATGACTGTTTACGAAGATTTATATATGAAAATGTTTATTGAACTGTTATTTTAAAAAAATTAAAGAATGAATGCTAAGGCCAGGCACAGTGGCTCATACCTATGATCCCAGCACTTTGGGATGCCGAGGCGGGTGGATCACCTGAGATCAGGAGTTGGAGACCAGCCTGGCCAACATGATGAAACCCCATCTCTACTAAAAATACCCAAAAAATTAGCTGGGCATGGTGGCACGGGCCTGTAATCCCAGCTACATGGGAGACTGGGGCAAGAGAATCACTTGAACCCGGGAGGTGGAGGTTGCAGTGAGCTGAGATCATGCCCCTGCACTCCATCCTGGGTGACAAAGTGAGACTCTGTCAAAAAAAAAAAAAAAAAAAAAAGGAACAAGTGGTTAAATTGTCACATATTCATACAATGGCATATAACCATTAAATTTTAGATTTTCAAACAATATTTAATAACGTTTAAGATAGTTAAGGTGAACAGTAAAAATTATATAAAATCCGCTTTAAAATTAAGAATGTTTATCTGTGTATTTAAAAAACACATAAAACTATTAATAGCCTATTCTTTGGATGTTACGATTATAGAGATAGATGATTTTATTTCTTACATCATCCTAGTTTCCCAAATTCTCTACAATCTGAGCATTTAAATGTTGCTTATAAAACATTCAGCTAAGTGCTTGCCTTGGCAGCACATATACTAAAGTTGCAGTGATACAGAGAAGATTAGCATGACCCCTGTATAAGGATGACAGGCAAATTTGTGAAGCGTTCCATATCTTTCAAAAAAATAAATAAGCGAATAACCACCCTCAGCCTAAGACTGAGTAGTGGTGAAGTATACCTCTCTGTCTTTCATTCTTACGGAGTTTGATGGGAGTTGGTTCAGTATTTTGAGCACCAGCTCGTTGCTGACTTTCCCAATGGTGGGTCTGGGTTTGGAGAAGACCCTTTACAGGCATGATAGCTGAGGGCACATTTACCAGGAAATCCAAAAGGAACCATGCCAATTGCCAACCAGTGCACACAGACCCAAGTCCACGTCTCTATCATGATTTGTTTTAATGCTCTTTAGAAGATATTGTTCTAGATCCTCTACTAAAGCAGTTTGTACTAACCCCTAAAACATGAGTATCACCTAAGTTTTTTTTCCCCCGCCTTTTTTTTTTTTTTTTTAAGAGGAGTGTCACTCTTATTGCCCAGGCTGGATGG
>NW_022437014.1:2098618-2386510 GCF_009761245.1 Sapajus apella
TGCCCAGACTGGAGTGCAATGGCACGATCTCTGCTCACCGCAACCTCCGCCTCCTGGGCTCAAGCAATTCTCCTGCCTCAGCCTCCCAAGTAGCTGGGACTACAGGCACGAACCATCATGCCCAGCTAATTTTTGTATTTTTAGTAGAGACGAGATTTCACCTTGTTGACCAGGATGGTCTCGATTTCTTGACCTCGTGATCCACCCACCTTGGCCTCCCAAAGTGCTGGGATTACAGGCTTGAGCCACCGCGCCCAGCCTTTTTCTTTTTTTTTTTAAGAGGAGTGTCACTCTTATTGCCCAGGCTGGATGGAGTGCAATGGCACAATCTCAGCTCACTGCAACCTCCGCCTCCAAGTTCAAGTGACTTTCCTGTTTCAGCCTCCAGAGTAGCTGTGATTACAGGCATGTGCCACCACACCCTGCTAATTTTATATTCTTAGTAGAGTTGACCATGTTGGTCAGGCTGGTCTCGAGCACCTGACCTCAGGTGATCCACCTGCCTCGGCCTCCCAAAGTGCTGGGATTACAGATGTGACCCACCAGACCCGGTCATCACCTGAGTTTTTAAAGTGTCTACTTGTAGGCTGGCATGGTGGTTCATGCCTGTAATCCCAACACTTTGGGAGGCCAAGACAGGCAGATCATGAGGTCAAGAGATCAAGACCATCCTAGCCAACATGGTGAAACCCCGTCTCTACTAAAAGTACAAAAATTAGCAGAGCATGGCAGCACGCACCTGTAGTCCCAGCTACTTGGGAAGCTGAGGCAGGAGAATTGCTTGAACCTGGGAGGCAGAGGTTGTAGTAAGCCGAGATTACGCCACTGCACTCCAGCCTGGCGATAGAGCAAGACTCCGTCTCATAAATAAATAAATAAAGTGTCTACTTGTAAACCAGGAATGTCTTCATGTTTCAATTTAACTAATTATTGAATACTTAATGTATTTATGGCATATGCTAGACACTGAGTCATTACGAAATGTTTCTAAAGAGTTAAGGGATAGAACACAAAAAGTCATCTGTAGACTACTAGCAATACTTGAATAAGAATCACATTACTTAAGGTTTTGTTTTTTTTTTTTTTTTGGAAGATGGGGTTTTTTTTTTTTTTTTTTTTTTTTTTGGAAAATAGGGATTTTTTTTTTTTTTTTTTTTAAGTAGCCATTGGCCTTATGGTTCTAGGGCTTGACCTGTAGTACATTTGCTTCATCTATTGGCAAGAAAAATTTCAGCCTTGTTCACGTACACCTCTAGTTCTTATTGGTAGTTTTACCTTCTGAGACATGTTTTTTCTAAATGCTTCACTCACATGCCAGTCACACAGGGAAGTGTCCGCCCTGGATTTCTGCTTCTGAAATTTTAACGGGTTACCACTGTGTGCTGAGGTGATTAGGTTAGAGGCTCTGTTCTCAAAGACCCAGTACTGAATTTTCACTGTGGCCTCCCGGTTCGTCTCCTGCCAGTGGGATCTGCTGCAGGAGGAATGTGCCAAGTGCCCCATCAGCCAAAAAGAGCTGTCGTGAACTAAGTGGATCCATGTATAGTCCCTGTACCTCACCCTTTTATGCGTTCACTGTGTAATCATCATTAAAACTAGAGGGCAGGTGTTGTTATTGGCCCCATTTTATACAAGAAGGAGACTGAGACACTGAGAGGCTAAGTAACCAGCCAGGATACATGGCTAATTAGTTGTCTGGGCCAAGATCCAGCCAGATCTGTCTGACTTCAGAGGCCAGAGCCCCCGCAATTCATCACTATACGTCCAAGCCAAACCAAATCTAGAGGCATGTGTTCAGCAAAGAGTCACAATGAGACTTTTTGGTAATGGTTAATACTGGATTTTTCATTCCTGATAGCAATGTGTCAGAATATATGGCAAGAGGTGTGAATAATTTGAAGTATTTGTTGTTTATATCTCTGTGTTTTATTTCAGGGTTGATTGTGAAAGAAATTGGTTCTTCCACCTCAAGCTCTTCAGAAACAGTTGTTAAGCTTCGTGGCCAGAGTACTGATTCTCTTCCACAGGTATTAAAGGAATTGAAAAACATAAATTAGGAAAATAAATTATAGAACATTTTAAGTATTAACTTACATTTATACAAATGAGAAAAAATTAAAAACCCTAAGGAAGTGATTCTTCCTAGATACATACATTCTAGCTTTATTCTGAATTTATTTCCATCTTATTTGCTAGTTCTGCTTATCTTTGAGTAGACTGATTTTTTACTTAGATAAATTACATATTTTGCTTCACACTTTATATGGTTGGGTAGCTTCTGATCTTCAGACCTCAAGTGAACCACGTGTGCACGTGCGTGTGTCTTTGTGTGTGTTGCTTGTTCTCAACCTGGGAGAATAATATTTTTGTCAGTGTGTTCTGGCAGAAATGTTTCCACACTCTGGTTATTCCATTCAGATTGAATTTTCAAAGTATGCTATGCCTAGAGAATTTGACAACCTGTGATAACTGGTTAAACTATTAAATGTCCAACAATATAGATAAAATACTATGAAACTCATGGTTTCAGCATTTGGATGTAATGTATGACTGATGGCTCTACTTCCAGAGCATGTCTTCCCTCCTCCTGCCTTTCTCTCTCTTTTTTTTTTTTTTTTTCCCCTTCTGTGTATGTTTCTCTTTTTTCATTTGCATTCTGGCTCTCCTTGTCCTCTGCTTTTCTCCTCCTCTTTCTTCCCTTTTTTCTCTTATGTCTTTTCTTTCTTTTACTTCCATTGAAGTAACCATAATGTGAAAATGATGTTTATGAAATATTTTTCTGACAACTCCAATGAATAATCTACTCTTAGATGTTTCTGGGGCACAGCTGATAGTCAGATTCCACACCTACATCATGAGGAAAATATTGTGTGCCTTCCTTGAGGGTTTGTGGGAATGACCAGATGATTCTGTGTGTGAAATCCCATTGGAGCCTTTAAAGACTACATCAACATAAGGGATCACTCAGATGTGACATTTCCTAGTAAAACGTGCTTCTGGAACTTTTGCCTTTAGAAATTGCATCTTATTCTAACGGGTTGTCCTTTGTGGTAGTAAGCAACAAAATTTAAAGATGTAATGGCTGGTTTCCTTAAATAACCCATTAAATATCTTCCATTCATGTAATTATCAGAACCATTTTTAACCCATTTCTATTTTCCATCAATACCACCTCTTGGGATAATAAAAGTCTGCCTCCTACTGTGTACAGCATTTGGCAGAATCGCACGCCCTTGTCTTGGGGAACTGCGTCCTGGTGCCTGCCTCCCAGCTTCTTCAACACCAAGAACACTCTATATTCAACCCAGCACAAAGAACACTTTATATTCAACCCAAGAATTCTGGCTTTTTAAAAAGCAAAACTATGTTTCTTGATAATAATTGGTTTATTTTCCCATTTCTTATTAAAATAATAACAGACCTTGGTCTAAAAGTATTGCCACATTGAATTGCCATATCCTAGTAAAAAAAACAAACAAAAGAAACCATATCTTTACCTGTATGGCCTTATTTCAAGATAATTGCTTGATTTCTGAAATGCTAAGCATAGTTGGATTCCTGTTGCATTTACATCTCTGTGCTTTGGATTATTTATCCGTAAAATGAGAAGAATGATAGTGCCTGCTTCCTAGGACTGTCAGGAAGATTAAATGAGTTAATGGCATGCCGAGTGTTTAGGTCAGGGCCTGGCACATAGTAATTGCTTGGTAAATGTTAGCTGCTATTTCTGGTGGAGGTGGTGTTGATGGTGCATTTCCCCCTAGGGCCCAGAAACTGCAGTCTGGAAACCGCTTTCTAACATATAAGGATTACTTAACCTTTTGTGGTTCTGTAGCATCTCTCTTTACAAGGCAAATAGTCGAACCTTTCACTTTAGTCTATAAAGTCATTTCGACCTTCCCTTATCTTGCAGACTATATGTCGGAAACCAAAGACCTCCACTGATCGACACAGCTTGAGCCTTGATGACATCAGACTTTACCAGAAAGACTTCCTGCGCATTGCAGGTCTGTGTCAGGACACTGCTCAGAGTTACACCTTTGGATGTGGCCATGAACTGGACGAGGAAGGCCTCTATTGCAACAGTTACTTGGCTCAGCAGTGCATCAACATCCAAGATGCTTTTCCAGTAAAAAGAACCAGCAAATACTTTTCTCTGGATCTCACTCATGATGAAGTTCCAGAGTTTGTTGTATAAAGTCCATCTGTGTGCAGCTGTACAGGCAGCTTACTGTTTGCTAGAGGATGCGAAAATCATGAGTTCTTTACGTATTACTTGTGCCATATCTTCTTCACCCTAAGCATAGCTCTTTCTTTATAATATTTGTGATGATGGAAACAAAAGCCTTGAAACAATTGCACTTTAAGTATTACACAGAAGTAGAAGAACTACAGAAAATGTACAGCAAGAGAAGTGCCCAGAAACCCATTGCTCCTTTGGAAGGAAGTGCATTTAACTGATTGCAATGCCTTCAGAATATTGGAGTGTGGTGTGTTTGCTCATCTGATGCTTTTTAGTTCAGCTACATGTAAATCACATTTTTTATCACGTGAAAGATGTTAGATTTATTTGTTTGCCTGTAAATTTTTTACCACTCCCTCATAAAATGCTCATCGTTTGGGAGGGGAAAGAGGGAAGATTCTTCTTTTAACAGAGATGGTTGCTCTGTGTAGCCATTGCTTCCTCCCTGAGGCTGTCCCAAAGTGAACACTGATGGAGTGGTCAAAATCATGAGGTTGTAGCAAGCCAAAGATACGTACATGATGGAAGCACCTATGCAGAGTCAAGACATGAATTAAGCAATAACCAGAAAACCAGAAGTGCATATGCTGTGATGCCTGTGACTCCTTCACCCCGCTCAGTGCTGTGTCCTCTTCTGTGATCTTCGAGGAATCTCCAGGATTCAGTTGAGTTCCTCATCCAAGTAACAGATGAATTGTGTTCATGTTGTAATGCATTTTGTGGAGTTTACAAAACCCGTGTCTGTTAAAACTACGGAAAATGTCTTAGAAAACATTGGTGCTTGGTGATGCTTTGTTTAATTATCAAGAAAAAATCATGGCAATGCTAGTTTCTGCTTAACCAAAATATTCTATGTATATATTATATATATATAAATACATGGGATTGTGTATGTTTATATGTGTTTAAAGCTTACTATGTCTTCATTTTGGCTTCCATGACTATCTTTTATACATGGAATTACTTAAAATTGAGAATATGTCACTGAATGAATGATACCTGCAGACAATCAGTTGATATACATAGAGTTAAGAATGACTGTTTCCTCATGTGCCTTTGGCCATGATTCTCAACACTGATTGTATAATAGAATGTGGTGTGGGGAGCTTTTAAAAAATAATGACTGAGTCTCCCACCAGTCTGATTACATCATTCTCTTGTGGTGGGACCCAGGTAGAATTGCCTTTTTTTTGAAAGTTCTCCAGATGGAGCTAATATGCAACAGAGTTGAAAACCACTGATCCCAGGGGTGTCTTTTGTTAATTTTGAAGTAAAGGTGTACAGAAGATGTAGTGTATGAGAAAGGGCCATTTTTAAGACAGTTACCTGCTGTGCTGCTGTAACAATACATAATGAAACCAAGTCAGGGGAGTGAATTTATCAATCTTTTGATGTACAGTAAAAACATCGCTCATACTTCAGGAGAGAACTTCATAGCACAATGTCTTTCTATAAGATATTTTTAATGATTTAGTATTTTACAACATTTGTTTACCATATTTTGATATACCATTTTTTTCTATCTGCCAGGTTTTATTAAAAAAACTATATATTATTTTCTAAAGAAACAATCATATTTTTATACAAAGTTATGTTTTCAGGTAACAAAGAAGTAGATTTAGGGTACAGCGGAACATAAGCAGTGTTACCCGTGGCTGGGAGTCAGTATTACACAACAAATGGTGAGCGGGAGCATGCCCGCCTGTGCTGCCTGCCCCTCCTGTGCTGGGTCTCGGATGTGTATGCAAAATTGCCTCGTCACATTAGGTTCACCTGACACTTTAAAAGAAAAAAAAGTTGTGTCGAGTTCTGTGGTCACGAAACTATTTTGCTTTTATCAAATGCTTTAATAGAACCAAAGTTGCAGATATTGAAATGTATGGAAGTATCTCAGTCTGCATAAAAGGATTAAAGTGTAAAAGGATCATTTAATGACTGTTTTACTTAGAAGTCATTAAGTAATCCACCATCTCTCATGGATGATGTTTAAGCCTGATGAGGTTTGTACTCTAAGGAGCCCAGATCATAATGCAGTGCATTTCCTTAGCCCTTAGAGTTTCTTGCAAACCTTAAAAAAAAAAAAAAAGACATATTTAAGAACGAAAGATAAAAGGAAAAACATATTTAATTACTGTAAACAGGTACTGCTTTATGCTTTATTTTCTCTCTACTTCAACCAAAATCAGATCTCTAAGGTTTTGCTGGCATTGTTGATGGTTTTGCACATGCTCTTTCTAATTGGATTTATAAGTAGTCCTGTGGGTTTTCAAAAATGAAACATGCTAAGAACACTTTTGCTTTTTGATCCACTGTTTGCAGCAGAATTATATATATGTATATGAAAAATCCACTTTGAATAATCCATATTTTGTATTTGGAAATTGTTTTTAAAAATAAAAAGGAAAAGAAAAATATGAAGCTGTATTTATTCTGCATTTCTGACATATCTATTGCTAGTCAGTATACCCATTTGGTATATATTGCCTCTGCAAACCTACATTTGTATTTGTAACAGTGAGCTTTATATCTACATAAACTGTAAATAATCCTTTCTGTGAAAGGATCATCATATCAAGATGATACCAAAAGTATGTTAAAAAAAAAAAAACCTGCATTATTTTGTAATTATTTCTTATAGATGTTTCATGGTAAGATTAGTACTCAATAAAGTTACTTTTTTGCCTTTAAATTGCCTTTTTGATTATTAGAGCTCTCAATTAATTGAGAAGCATTAAGGAGTGACAGGGTATTCTTCATGGTCTTTGCTGTAATGAGCACAGTAAAGGACAACAAGGTTCCACGTGAGAGAATTCCAAGCAAAACAGTCTTGATGGCGATGATGGTAATAGCTGATGCTGAGTACTACCATGTGCCAGACCCAGTTTCACGTGTATTCAGATTGCATGTGTTAAGTCATTTAATCCTCATCCCATAAGGCAGGTACTGTTGTTATTCTTAGTTACAGGTGAATGAATCAAGCTTCCCGGAGGTTGTGGTAGTCAGTAACTATTCGGTCCAAATTATGCCGCTGAAAAAAACTCTCCTTTAAAAAGAAATATTTTAATTAAAATAACTACTTTAACTTACACCCTGGAAACCGTCATCATTGGACTGTTGGTTTAATTATAAAATAAACAAATGGTTGCATTTAAAAGCATGTATTCACAAGACTGAACATGAGGGCAGCATGGCATTAAGAAAACAGCCCAGAGCTGAGAGTCAACAGGATTCTGAAAAGCTCCAGATCTTTTTCCAAAGGGAAATCCATTGCCTTCTCTTTGCTCCACTTTTCTTGGCCATAAAATGGAGATAATGATTCAAGGGGCTGTTTGGAGAATTAAATAAGTTAATGGTTTGGTATGCCCCTGATGACTAGGTGGGAAAAAGGAGGGTTGTCAGATCTAACATTTAACTTTCGTGAAATAGAGCTGTTTGGATTCATACAGTCTAAAACAAATGTTTTCCAGTTGAGTGTTACTCGTGAGTTTTGCGGAGTATCTGGTAAATGCTGAGTTGAGTCCAGAAAAGAAAATACTTGGTGCCTACTATGTGTCTAATATTCTAATCCTCAAAACCCTTCAAGGAGTTGTCACCCTTATTTAACTGCTGAGGAAACAGTTAAAGTTGCCCAAGATTCTACAGCTAGTGACTGGTAGAGCAGAGTTTTAAACCCAAACTTTTCTCCAAAAGCCTTGTTTTTTGTTTTTAACTATATACACCTTGTTACCTACTGCCCTTAAAGATCAGAACCTAATAGGGAAGACAGACTCAAATTTTGATAGTGTGATAAATGAAATTTATTTGCTTATTTTGTTTTTTTTTTTTTTTTTTTTTTAGCATCTACTGTGTGCCAGACATTTACAAAGCATATATAGGCGTTGCTTTGGCTGAGAGGCAGTAAAGACCTGAGAGGTGGGAAATGGGAAGCAGGAAGATCAGAGGTTTTACTGGAAAGACGACTTGCGACTTGCGACCTGCGTGGGGACTGCTGGCAGGATGGAGTAAGGCACAAACTATCCAAGCAGAAGCTTAGAAGGTGAAGATAGCAGTGGTCAGTCAGGTACCTGCAAGAACCCCAAGGGGGTTTTTGGCTTGAGTAATCATGCTCCAATCTAGCCGTGAAAGCCTTGGACGCCCAAATGAGGACACTGAGTTTTTTTCTGGACAGCAGGGAGCCACTGAAGGGAGCTATAAAAGGAAGAGACATGTTTGGGGCTTGAGAGAAATAATGGGAGCAATGCTAACAGAAGGTTGGGAGGCAGTTGGAAGGTGATGAGGGTCTGACCTGAGGATTTGGTAGCAGAGAGAAAAGGAAAAGATTCAGAAGTAGAACCAAAGGACTGTGTTAAAAACAAAAGATTGTCATCTCCTAATGCTACCAGAGAAATGGGCAATCTTCCCTTATTTGGCAAAGTCCTTAGGAAGACTAGAGTGAAGTACTGCTTTATAATATAAATTGAAGTCCACTCTTGATAAATTTGTTGAATGTTAAAAATTGGCAAATGGCCACAGAGTCTACAGCAGTGGTTCTCAACCCTGGCTGCACATTAGAATGACCTAGAAAGCCTGGGTCCCAGCCCCAAGTTTCTGATATATTTGGTCTTGGAGTGGTTCTGTAAGTGATGCTAATGCGTATCAGGGTTGCAACCCATGGGCCTATAACATGAGCCTGAGCCATATAGATCAGCCAGGCTATCTACCCTGAACTAGCATGATCTACAGTTAGGATGGGTTAGGTCTCCAGAGTGTCCAGGTATATGGCATTTTGTCAGAATGACATTGTTTTCTTTTGCCAATAAAGCTGTCAGAGAGTGGAGCAGTGTTTGAGTGGGCCAGTCAACTCACCCTTTCAGAAAGTCTGAATACACCCACATTCTAGAGATCAGGGTGTTACATATGACTGTTTGGTTAAGTATGAGGGTGGGGATAATGTGAGTGCAGTAAAATATGTCAAAATCTCCTCCCTATCATTCTTGTATTTGCCTTGTCATTTCTCTAGTGTTTTATACAAGTGGATCCCCACACAGAGGTATAATGAAAATAAGTAAGCTAAATTCCACCCAGCCCTTTGATTCTTAAGACATGTATTTTGAGTTAATGGAGAAGCCTGACCTCTGAAAAGTCCTGCTTAGATGCTATGAGCCATTGCAGGTGATAAAGTTATATTTTCTCAAGAGATTAATTGAAGGTCTGTGAACATGGCACAGCTATAATTAACCAACTCATTACTTAGGATGGGTGTTTATCCATCTAGTGTCAACTGTAGTCAGCTGAGGGCTCCTCAATTTATTACTGTCATTACTGTGAGACTGATTTCATAAGAACATATAGTTCCCAACTTAGGAAGGAAGGCTCAGTTCCAACTTTGCTTCTAAATTGGTTGTTTGACATTTAGAACACATATCCCCAGCCTTCCTAATTAGCCTATAAATGCCTATTTAGCCCAGAGACATTATTAGAGATGATTTTTTTCTGTGCATTAGTAACCATCTGTCAAAGAGGCAGGCCCACAACATAAACAAGGTAGGCGGAGTGACACCACAATCAGATAGAGATGCTAGCACCCCCTGTAGATCAACAGTTGACTCTTCAGGTTTTACTTCTCATAGTACATTCATGCCCTACTGTGGATAACAGTAGAAGAAAGTTTCAGGCAAGCCATGCAGCTCTAAGCCAGCCTTCCCTTGGGGTTCCATGAGAGATGCATCCACTGTTTTCTCATCCACACCCTCTAGTCCAGAGCTGCTCAAGCTGCTCTGCCATTATAAAAGAGTAAGCTAGAATAGGCCCTTTTCTCCTGACCAAAAGAGGTAGGAGGAAGAGGATAGGTCTAGGAGTCACTCTAAGGAGCAGAAGCCTCAGGGTCTTCTTTAGACTCTATTCCTGAATTGCTAGAGTAAGAATAACATGCTTTGAGAGGGAAGGTAAGGAGCCTGTATTGGGGCCTTTAAATACAACATCAATAGGAATGTGTAAGACCATAAAGTCTGTGGAGGATTTCAAAGAAGACTGAAATAAATCAAAAAACCCTATTCCTAAAAGGAAGAATGATATGTGTCAAGTTTTCCCATCAATTCCAATGAAAATCCCAAATGAAACATTTCAGTCATAATGGAAGGATGGGGACCACTTTTACCCTCCCATGTTAAATAGCTAAAAAGAGAAAAAATATAAATGAAAAAATGTTTTTTAGACATTTGACAATAGGTACAGCAGTTGAATAGTCCCCAGAGAAGGAAACTAAAGAAGGTGAACATGATCAATGCCCCCATCTCACAGCCTGAGAGTTCCCAGGCCACAGCACAGACAGGAGGAAATTAAATGGGTCCCAGTAGTCTCCCTGAATTGAGAAGGCAGAGTTGACAATTGAGGTGGGCCAAAGTAGCCAGAGTTCACAGGCCAGAGTACCAGAGAAAGAGAGGCTATACAGAGTGAAGGAGAAGGTCATAAAGATCTGCAGAAGGTTCCCCTCCAGCCTCTAGCTGAGTGCTGACCTGTAAGTGCCTGAGAGAAAAGCACCAAGGCAGGGAGTGAACCAGGAGAAAAGAGCACAAACATCCCTGGAGCTCATGTAGGGCCAAGAACAGTTTCAGTCCCTTGTACTACATAGGGCACCTCATAAAGGACTCAAGGGTATTGCTTTTGATTGCTCTGGTCCTGCCTAACAAAGCTTGAAAAGCAATCCTTTTTAAATATTGAAGGAAAAGTCCTATCGACTGAGAATTTTATACCTAGCAAAAATCTCTTCCAAAAACAAAGATGAAATAAAAACTTTCTCATGTGAACAAAAGGTGAAAGAACTCAACCAGATCTGCACAAGGAATGTTAGTGGAAGTCTTTTAGGCCAGAAGAAAAAAATAATAAAAAGAAGCCAGATTTAAAAAACTACATCTACACAAAGAATGAAGAGCCCCAGAAATGATAATTTGTGGGCAAACAAAATTTTTTAAAAGTACTTTAAATCTCTCTACAAAATAATTGACTATTTAAAGCAAAAATAAAAACAATGCATTCTGAGATTTATGACATATGTGAAAAGTAAAATGTCTCACCACAGTAGCAGAAAGAAAGAAATGAAAGTATACTGTTGTTGGTTTCTTATGCTATACTTGAAGTGGTATAATATTACGTAAAGGTGGACTATGATAGCTTAAAGATGTATACTATAAACTCTAGAGCAACCCCTAGAAATAAAACAAAGAGGCATAAGAGATAAAATGAAATAAAAAATTAATAAACTTAAAAAGAAGGCAGACAAAAAGGGAAAAAAGAGTCAAAAAACAAGTAGGACAAGTAAAAAATAGAAACCTGGTACATTTAATCCCAGCCATAACCGTAAATTAAATGTAAAATTTACCCCAAAGACATTACAAGAAATAGCCAAGAATATTTTGAAATATAGACCCAATGAGGAGATATTTACCTTTCCAGATGCGAACACACTATAGGGTTCCTGTTATTGATGATACTAATACAACAATAGCTATTTAGGGCAATGACTGGCAAAGTTTTCCTATAAAGGGTCAAAGAGTAAATAGTTTGGACTTCACCATCATACAGTCTCTGTTGCAACTACTTTAACTCTGCCATTGCACCCTGAAAGCAGCCATCATCAATACATATTGATGATATGTCTTGTTTACATAAACAAGACATGGCTGTGTTCCAATAAAACTTTTACCTTACACAAAAATAAAGAAATATATTAAAATTAAAACTATCAAAGTATTAGAGAGTAATAGAGAAAGTTTAGGGTAGAGAAACTTTCCTAAGATTCATACATTACTCCCAAGTCACACAAAAAAGTTTGATAAATTTGAGTGCAAAAAAAAAGGCTGAAAAACTATACCATTACCTGAAGATAGGTGACATGGGGAAAATATCTACAATTTTTACAAAATACAAATAATTGGATCTATAGCATATTAAGAGATTCTGCAAACTCCCAAACAACACAGTAGAAATATTAGAGGAATCTATGAATGAGCAATTCACAGAGGAAAAATTTTAAAACAGCTTATAAATATGGGAAATGTTGTTCAACCTTACCAGTAACAAGGTAACCAAACATTAGTATACTGACTTTGTCTATCACACTGACAAGTTAAAGTGATTCAAAATATCTAGTGTTTGTAAGAGTGTGAAGAAATAGGTAACTTCATAATTTTTTATCATAGTGTCAATTAATACTGCCTTTTTGTAGAACAGTTTGATAGTTTCTACCAAAATTTTGCATAAAATTACCTTGCAACTCAGAAATTTGATTTCTAAATATTTCTAAATGTACCAGGTTTCTATTTTTTTACTTGTCCTACTTGTTTTTTGACTCTTTTTTCCCTTTTTGTCTGCCTTCTTTTTAGTTTACTAATTTTTTATTTCATTTTATCTCTTATGCCTCTGTTTTATTTCTAGGGGTTGCTCTAGAGTTTATAGTATAGAAATAAACATAAAAAATTTAGCAGTATTGATTTGAAAAGAGAAACATGTTATATGATCTAAGTGTCAAATAAATATTGGCACAATCTTATTCTGGAGTTAAAAATAATAAAGGAGTTAAAAATAAATGGTTAAGATGTACATACATTAAAATATCTTCAGCATTCGTTATGTTCAAAAAGATAAAATACAGTTCACTAGTGTAGTATAAAAAAATATAAGATACATAATTATATGTGTATGTTTAAATGTAAGTGCCTGAAAAATGACCTTGAAGGACATAAGGCAAACTAAACTATTGATAAATCTGAAGAAGGGAGTATTAAAGAAAAGAGAGGAGTCCAGGCACAGTGGCTCACATCTGTAATCCCAGTACTTTGGGAGGCTGAGGTGGGCAGATCACCTGAGGTGGGGAGTTCGAGACCAGCCTGACCAACATGGAGAAAGCCCATCTCTATACTAAAAATACAAAATTAGCCAGGTGTGGTGGCATATGCCCATAATCCCAGCTACTCTGGAGGCTGAGGCAGGAGAATCGTTTGAACCTGGTGGAGGTTGCAATGAACCCAGATTGCCCCATTGCATTCCATCCTTGGCAACAAGCTGAAACTCCATCTTAAAAAAAAGAAAGAGAAAGAAAAGAGAGGAAAGGGTGCTTGCTTCGGCAGCACATATACTAAAATTGGAACAATACAGAGAAGATTAGCATGGCCCCTGCGCAAGAATGACACACAAATTCATGAAGCGTTTCATATTTTTTCTGACCTTTGACAAACTGGACAAAAACAAGCAATAGGGAAAGGTTTCCTGTTTAATAAACGGTATGGAGAAACTGGCTGGCCATGTGCAGAAAGCTGAAACTGGACCCCTTCCTTACATGTTATACAAAAATTAACTCCAGATGGATTAAAGATTGAAACATAAGACCTAACACCATAAAAACAAACCCTAGAAGAAAACCTAGGCAATACCATTCAGGACATAGGCATAGGCAAGAACTTCATGACGAAAACACCAAAAGCAATGGCAACAAAAGCCAAAATAGACAAATGGGATCTAATTAAACTAAAGAGCTTCTGCACAGCAAAAGAAACAATTAGAGTGAACCGACAACCAACAGAATGGGAAAAAATTTTTGCAACCTACCCATCTGACAACGGGCTAATATAATTTCTTGTATATTTGTAGATTAATATATAAACTAAATTAATATAATTAATAAAGAACTAAAATATACAAGAAAAAAACAACCCCATCAAAAAGTGGGTGAAAGATATGAACAGATACTTTTCAGAAGAAGACATTTATGTGACCAAAAAACATATGAAAAAATGCTCATCATCCCTGGTTGTTAGAGAAATGCAAATCAAAACCACATTGAGATACCATCTCACGCCAGTTAGAATGACAATCATGAAAAAACTCTGGAGACAACAGATGCTGGAGAGGATATGGAGAAACAGGAACACTTTTACACTGTTGGTGAGAGCATAAATTAGTTCAGCCATTGTGGAAGACAGTGCGGCGATTCCTCAAGGATCTAGAAATAGAAATTCCATTTGACCCAGCAATCCCATTACTGGGTATATACCCAAAGGATTATAAATCAATCTATTATAAAGACACATGAACACATATATTCATTGTGGCAGTGTTTACAATAGCAAAGACTTGGAACCAACCCAAATGCCCATCAAAGATAGACTGGATAAAGAAAATGTGGTACATATATACCATGGAATACTATGCAGCCATAAAAACGGATGAGTCTATGTCCTTTGTAGGGACATGGATGAATCTGGAAGCCGTCATTCTTAGCAAACTGATACAAGAACAGAAAACCAAGCACTGCATGTTCTCACTCATAAGTGGGTGATGAACAATGAGAACACATGGACACAGGGAGGGGAGCATCACACACTGAGGTCTGTTGCGGGGTGGGAGGCTAGGGGAGGGATAGCAGGGGGTAGGGAGATTGGGGAGGGATAACATTAGGAGAAATGCCTAATGTAGGTGACGGGATGGAGGCAGCAAACCACCATGGCATGTGTATACCTATGTAACAATCCTGCAAGATCTGCACATGTACCCCAGAACTTAAAGTAAAATTTTTTTAAAAAAAGAGAGAGGAAACGGAACTTGCTTAAAACAAAACAAAACAAAACAAAAAACCTCCATCTTCTCAGGAAAAAAAAAGAGATTATGCAGAAAGCAAAAAACTTTGGGAGAAAACAACCTCATAATAATTGTCAGATAGAAAATATTGCACTCAGAAAATTGGAGAGGACTGCTATATAGAAAGAGAGGGAGAATTATGAGCTCTTCAAAATATAGTCGCCAAAATAAATGTTCCAGTGGTAGAATTGGAAGATAAGGGCAATCTCTCAGCAGAACAAAAAGACAACAAGAGGGACAAGAGAAAGGATAGACAATGAGAGATTCCCAACATCTAAGGACAAATGTTACACATATGCTTACATAGAGATAGGTAGGCAGCGTATGTACACAGTAAAGAATAGAGGAAAAAAGTCTTACAAGGAAATTCCTCAGAACTGAAAGCCATGCATTTCCAAACTGTAAAATAACAACAATGCAAGGAATGCCCAGAAAATGAGGAATAAAGACCAATCCAGGACACAGCATCATTAAATTTTAAATACTAAAGATAAAGAAAAGTCATAAACCTTCCATAGCCTTTAGAAAAAGCGAGAGGTTTTACGGTTCTTTGAAGAAAGTGTGAAAAGTTGATGATGCCTACACAGAATAACTGAGCAAGGAAAAAGAGGAGGTTATAAACTCTGAGAACAAAATGTTGTGGGAAAACACATAATCATAGTATAATACATGGGTTAACAATGAACAGCACTTGTACAATCATACTGTAAACGATATTGTAATGTCAACTTATTAAAAGTTACATTATAGCTTTAAAAGTTACAAATTAAAAGTTATAGGAAAAGAAGGGAAATGCTATGTGGATAGTGAGAAAGGAGTAAATGTGTGTAAAAGGGCTATATTGCCATTTCCATAGTAGGAAGTCAATAATGTCCCAAGTTGAAAAAGCATGAAAAAAACAGTACACAAATAGGAGACTGTTGCTTAGAAATATGGAGGTTAATGCATTTCTGCCAAAACCACTTTAAGAATTCAAAGTGTTAGTGGCTGGGGAAAGAAGGAAGAGAAAACTGCTTTTTTTGGTTTGTTTGTTTGAGGCTTTGTAGTATATTTGACTTTTAAGTTGTGTAGACATATTGGATAAAAATAAAAAGTCTCTTTTTATAAGAAGAAGATAAAAACTATTTCAGTCACTAGCACAGACTCCTGTTAATAACCCTGGGTTCCTGGAAGCCATAAAGAGAAAAGGACCAACAAATGGAACGAAGTGAGGATGAGTGGGTGTTGGGTCTCTATTTTGAGGAGTGGGCTGTTAAATTTATCTTGAATGAACAGAGGATGTGGGCGCCCAGCCCGGAGACGGAATGGAAGAGGGAGGCTGCTGTTCCTTTGGAGTGGACTCTTACTGACAACACGCTCAGCCTCTTCTGCGAGGTGTTAGGCTGTTCATGAGAAGGCCTTGGGGAGCCATCTGAGAGCTGTTAGTAGTTAAGGCGCCAGAAGGTGAGGCGGATCCTCTTCCCCCCTGCACTCGGGGACGTGTGGGGTTGACACCCAGTGAGAGTGATCTGACTCCCATTTCTTTGGGGAGAACAGCCAGCAGATGCGTGTCTGGTAACCCAAAGCCTTTGTTGAAACAGCCCAAGTCAATTGCTCCACCTGGCACCGGGGCTGGGGCTGACTCCAGTTTCAGCCACAGGCCTCTAGGGGCTAATGACAAAAAGTGGAGCAAAAGACTGAACCTAAGGCTGGTGTTTGGAGGGAGGGGTTGGAGACACAGAGGTGGGAAGTTCTGGAGTCAGGACGGGAGGAGAGGCTAACCAGGAGATTGTTGATCAGTCTAGCCCCTAGTTCTAGGGTTCATAAACTTAAATGATTCTCAGAAGCTCCAGAGGAGCTTTGATAAAGTATAGATTTATTTCCAGGTCTTAGCCCACATCTACTGACCAGACTCTGAGGGTAAGGCCGAGGATTCCGATGCACCCATTCATTGTTTGACCACCCTTGGGAGCCAGCCGTGCCAGCTCCAGACCACCCCTGCCCATTTCCCAAGGCAGTCCTCTGCCTGTTTGAGCTTTCTCTTCTTCCCTCTTCATTAGAATTTCAGATGCAAAGAGAACTTTCTGAAACCCAGGTGTCTGAGAGAATATCGTTAAAGATTTGCTTTTTGCTAGGGTGTTGACGGCATCTGTCATTTATGAACTCATGCTATAAGAGAAGCAGGTGATTCCTGGGAGGAGCTGTAGCAAAGCCCATCGGTTGTTGTCATTTTTATTCCCATCATTCATCTGCAGTGAGAACCTCTGAAGAGTCTTAGACCTCTGAAGGTTCTCTGAGAATGAACTCAGAGGTTCAAAGACAAATACTTCTTGCTCCTCCCGCACCCTCCAAGGTGTGGAAGGTGTGTGGTGGGGAACATCAAAGGCCAAGCTGCTGCGCTTTTGCTCAGCACCAACAGATGCTACCAAAAATGAAGATACCTGAATGGGCTGAATTCAGGATGGAAAATAGAGCTTTGCCTTTGGAACTGAATTTCTTTTCGCTCCCAGAACACAGAAGACTTGGATAGTATGAGGACAATGCTAGAGAGCTGAGAGAAACCTTTCCCCCCTAAAATGGGGGGAAGGTAGTAGCTGGATTTTTAAAATTTGAGCCACTAGATGTCATATTCAGCTGCCTGAGACCTCCATTGTTAATTTTTCTGTGGGTTTTGATATTTGTAGTCACAAAGCCCTTCCCACCAAAGCCAGCCTAATTCAAAATCCAGAATAGATTTTTTTTTTTTTTTTGAAATGGGGTCTCACTCTGTGGCCCAGGCTGGAGAGCAGTGGTGTGATCCCAGCTCACTGAAGACTCAACCTCCTGGGCTTAGGCAATCATCCCACCTCAGCCTCGAGTAGCTGGGACCACAGGCATGTGCCACCATGCCCAACTAATTTTTGTACTTCTTGTAGAAATGGGGTTTCACCATGTTGCCCAGGCACTCTTGAACTCTTGAGCTCAAGCAATCCGCCAGCTTCAGCCTCCTAAGGTGCTGGGATTACAAGCGTGAGCCACAGTACCTGGCCCAGAATAGATTTTCCACGATGGAGAAGATCCAGACCTTTAGAAATTGAAGGCCAGCAGAGCTTTCGCTTTCATTAAATAACAAATGCATCAGGTTATAAACTTCATGAGGGCAGAAGCCACGTCTCCCTTGTTTTCAGCTTCATCCTGAGGAACTAGCCCAATGCCACATGGAAAGGGCGCCCAATAAATGTTGAATAAAGCAGTGAGTGAAGCTTCTGCAGCCCGTACTGGGAGGCCAGGTGAACCTGGTGGGAACAACCACTAAGTCCCCCTTATTTGTATTCATCATTCTGATTTCAGCTCCATGACCTCTCCCTAGAAAGTTCTTCCATGACCACCCATTCCAAAATTAGTTCTCCATTGTGTCTCTACCACCGAACCCTGTTTATTTGTTAATACCAGCAATCACAACTCTGATTCACTAATCCACGTATTGATTATTCTTTGCGTGCCTCCTGTACCATAATGTGGGCCTGTGAAGGTGAGGCCCTTGTCCGCCTTGCTTAATTGCTTCTCCTAGGACATGGAGCAGGTTCTTGGCACAGCAGGCACTCAATAAGTTGGGGTTGAATGAATACAGTAACACTAGATCATTAGAAGAGGAGAGAAAACTTCCACAATTCTAAAATGCACTTTTTATCGACTCTGGAAGGGGACTGCATCTTCCATTGCATGTGCATATTTCATGTCACATTTCACTCTCACTCCTCTCAGAAAAGTTGCAGGTACATTGAGGTGCTCATGTGGTAGACTGTGTCTTAGCACCAAGGAAGGACAACAAACAAGGATTATCCTGGGAAGGGAGCTTAGCTGCTTCTAAATCCAGGATGCTTTTTCTGAGTGATGAGGATGGGGCACATCAAAGGGGTCAGAATAAGGAAACCAGTGCCCAGAAATGATGAGAAGGAACGTGGAGCAGGAAGGCAACCGGAGATGGCAGGGCCTGCCTGCTATGGTCCTCATCCTACACGGAGCAGCACGAATTTTCCTTCCTCCCAGCTTGGGAGTGGATGGAGCCAGGAGAAGCTGTATCACTTCAGGTGCTCCAGCAAGCGTGCATTCAATGGCCTACAGCTGTGAGGGCATGTAGGCCTAATCCCGTCTGCTTGAGTCTCGGGGATGGCACAAAACCAAAGTCTGTGCTTAGCGACTGCCCCAGGTTTGAGCAACTGATTAAAACATCATCTGCTCAAAGTGTAGCCTTGCACCACCAACGTCAGAACCTCTCGAAGAGCTTGCCTAAAACGCAGGGGATTGGGCCCTATTCCCAACCTGCAGAATCCGCCTTTACAAGCAGAGCCCTGAGTCTGCTTTTTTTTTTTTTTGAGACGGAGTTTCACTCTTGTTACCCAGGCTGGAGTGCAATGGCGCGATCTCGGCTCACCGCAACCTCCGCCTCCTGGGTTCAGGCAATTCTCCTGGGTTCAGGCAATTCTCCTGCCTCAGCCTCCTGAGTAGCTGGGATTACAGGCACGCGCCACCATGCCCAGCTGATTTTTTGTATTTTTAGTAGAGACGGGGTTTCACCGTGTTGACCAGGATGGTCTCGATCTCTTGACCTCGTGATCCACCCGCGTCGGCCTCCCAAAGTGCTGGGATTACAGGCTTGCGCCACCGCGCCCGGCCCGAGCCTGCTTTTTAATCAGCTCCCTGCGTCACAGGATTCTTAGGTGAGTGGTTCTCAAACCTAACAAGTGGAAGTAGGGGATGACTCATTCAGGAAGCTCGTTCTCCTCCGCTGCGCCTCCTCCAGCCCTCTGAGGCCGTTGTCTCTTCATCTTTCTTCTGCACCTCCAATTTATCACACTCCAGGCAGCCTCTGGGGTGCCTGCCCGTGTCCATGACAGAGGAGAAGGGAGTCCCACAGGCCCCTGCAGGGTGAGCTCGGGTAAGGCTGGAGGGGCTCCAGGCGCGCCCGCAGAGCCCGGGAGGAGCTAGGCCGGAGCGCGCCTTTGGGGGACCCACCGCCTGTTCCTAACTGCCCTCTGGTGGTCGGAAGGGAGTGGTTGGGTAGGAGGAACCCAGAAAGTTTGGCTTTCTGCGATTGGGGGCTTGTGGGAGGAGGAAATTAAGCCCTTATAAACTCCCTCTCGGCTCCTTTGCCAAGCCTGGGGTTACCTGAGGACGGGGCGGTGCGCGGCTCACGGCTCTGCCAAGTCCCTTGTTTGGCCTCCGTGGCACGCTCATCTCGCCAGCTCCCCCGTCTCCGAACATTTGTGGGAGCGTTTTAGCTGCATCGCTGCATTGCATCGAAGGGGTAGAGGAGAGAGAAGGACAAGGAAGGGCATGTGGGGTCTGCTCATGTTTTTAAAGGTTATTTTGTTTGGTTTTGTTTAAGGCGGGGGACCAAGGTTGAAAAGCTTAGGAAGCGGACACAGCTCTGGAAGCTGCGCCTGTGGCCTCCGTCATTCATGCCTCGGGCCTCCTCTCAGCAGCCGGCGCCCACTCTGCCTCGCTCTCACGTGGCTGGGGCACCTGAAACCACTGAGGCCTGAGCATGCGGGCTCCACAGCCGCGGCGGCCCTTTCGCTGCCCCGCCAGGCCCAGGTGTGGCTTTTCCGGCATCCAGCTACTTAACCTGGTCAACGTGCTAAAGCTCAGTCACCCACAGGATGAAAATGGCCATAGAAGTGAAAAAGCCTCTCTGGCCATAAATCACCCTCTCCTTTTTCATTCTTAGGAGTTAATTAACTTAATAGTTAATTACCAGAACTAGATCACCTGACTTAAACGATAATAATGTGCTTTTGCGTTTCCAGAACCAAAGCATAGTGCCCAGTGCTAGGAACTGTTTTTCTTTTGCGTAGTAATCACAAATAGTGTGACGATGTTGATAAACACAGGGAAGTTAAGGCTCGACCAAGAAAGGTAGTGGGTTTTTTAGCATGGGAAGTGTGCAGTCTGGCAGTCAGGAGCTGGAACCGTGGTTGGGTTGACTGTGCGATTCATGTATTCAATCCCTTAACAAACTTTACTGAGAACTCTTGATGAAGCAAGTGTTGCACTGAATGCCAGGAAGACCAACAAAAGCAAGACATATGACCCCTACCCCCAGGTTATTCTCAACCTTGTGGGAGGCGATCAAAAGACGTATAAACTGAAAATTATCCAATTATTTAGACCTTGAGTCTATCTGGTACACTTAGCTCTTCCATTTGCTGCATGGTCTTCATCATTGTCCAACTTCAGAGAATACATGGAATCTCATTTCATTCTTGCAATAATCCTATGAGGGAGGTCTTCTTCCCCACTTTATAAGGAAACTGAGTCCTTAGAAAGATCAGATAGTTTGGCCAAGGCCAAATGGCTGGTAAGTGGTGGAGCTGGCACTGCCATCCAGGTCAGCCTGACTCCAGAGCCCATGCTGGTGGCCACCAGGCCACACAGTTCCCCAAGTTCTCCCACCTCTAATCTTCTGCCGCTCTCTTGCAGAAAGTCCACTTCCCGCCCTCTCACTTAACAAAGTCATGTCTAGCCATCCACCCAGCCTGACGGTCTTTCCTCCAGTCTCAGAGGACAAGCCGCACACCCTCCCGTGAAGCCCATGCTCCCCCACTGCACCTCCTCCAGCCCTCCTAGGACGATGCCTCTTCATCTTTCTCCTGCACCTTCAATTTATCACATTCTACTTGTTTCTTCCCCACTCACTCCCTAAATGTGTCAAGGGCCCTCCTGTTCTACACAATCCCACAAACAACACAACAAGAGCTGCTTTTGCCCCATACCCAGCTTGATCCTGCCCAGTCCCCACCCCACTAGCTCCACCTCACCAGCCCCACCCATCACCCATGTCTCTCCTCTTCCTATCGCCGTCCCCGTCTCTACTTCCCCAGCTTCCGCTCACTCTTCAGTCCATTACCCTCTGACGTCTGCAGCCTTCTCACTGCCACATCCCATGGAGAGCTTTCAGTCTTCACCTTGCTAGGCCTCTCCTGCTGTATTTGAAACTGTGGGCTCCGTCTTCCTTGAGGGTCCCTAGTCACTTGGTGTCTAGGGCAACCTTTATACCTCTCCGACCATCGCTTTCCCTCTCCTTTATGACTTCTCTTCCCAACAGCTTCTCTCTGCTACTTATCCCTTAAATGTTGATGTTCCCAGAGTTCTCTCCTTGACCCCCGGCTTTTCTCCCTCTTCACCTGCTTCTAGGGCAATTGTATTCGCTCTCCTAGTTTTCACTGCCCCCACCATTGGTGTCTCTCAAATCAATGTCTCAAGCCCAGGCCCTCTCTCAGCCTTCTGCTGTGTATATCTACCTGCCTGCTGGTCTCCCCACCCAGAGGTCCTCCCAGCACCTCTGCCTCAGCATCCACAAAACCAATTTCATCACTAGGGTTCCCTTCTAAACCAACTCTTCCTTAAACGTCTCTATTTCAGGTGGCGATGCCACCATCTCCTCAGTCCTTTAAGCTAGAATCTTTGAAGCCACCCTTGACACTTTACATCCAGCCAGTTGATGGGCTCCTCCTGAGCAGGCTCCTAAATGCCCCTCTGTATCTTTTCCCCATATCTCGCCTCTGACCCTTTTGTCTCTTTCCTGCATTATTGCAACAGTGTCTCCACTGGTTTCCCTACTTACAGGAATCGGCTTCCTAAATATCTCCCCCATCTTAAGGGTACAGCGATCTATTTGAAATATGAACGGTCTTCATCAAACACTTGAGTGACTGTCCATCTCCTAGAGCAGGAGCCCCAGCACTTTTGTATGGCATGCAAGGCATCCTCTGATCTAGGAACTGCCTATGGGAAGAGCCTCTCTGTTACTGACTCTCCCCACTTCACTCTCTTGCAGGACAGAGCTGCCTGTGGTTGCCTGCTTGCATTTCACTGTTTCTCACTTCCGCTCCTCAGGAACTGCTCTCCGAGGAGAATGTCTTTCCTCACCCCAGCGCCCTAGGCTCCACCTAAGCCTTGCTAAGCCCTGCTCACTTCTTCATTGGGAATCATCACTAACCAACTCTCCCCACCCCCTCCAATTTACATTCTGATTATCTATGTGCCTGTACCACATTTTCTCAAGACCTAACAGTAAAAATGATGATACTCAATTTAAGTGCAGAGCTTCTAGTTACTTTAGGTAATCACAATATTCTCTTGCTTGCAACATGAGGTTTATGAAATCCCAGCATTTGGGAGGCTGAGGCTGGCGGATCCCCTGAGGTTAGGAGTTTGAAACCAGCCTGGCCAACATGGTGAAACCCCATCTCTACTAAAAATACAAAAACCAGCCAGGTTTGGTGATGCACGCCTGTAATCCCAGCACTTTGGGAGGCTGAGGTGGGCAGATCACCTTAAGTCAGGAGTTCAAAACCAGCCTGGCCAACATGGTGAAACCCCGTCTCTACTAAAAAAAAAAAAAAAATTCAAAAAAATTAGCCAGATGTGGTGGGTGCCTGCAATCCCAGCTACTCAGGAGGCTGAGGAAGGAGAATTGTTTGAACCTGGGGCGGAGGTTGCAATGAGACAAGATGATGTCACTGCACTCCAACCTGGGGGACAGAGCGAGACTCCATCTAGAAAGAAAGATTCATGAGCTCCCACGATGGAGTTTAAAATGCTTTAGGTGCTGCGCTCTGCCCTTCACAGGTGTTTAGAGTTCAGGTGAGAAGGAAGAACTTGGTGAGAAACCCATCAGCAGAGGGCTACCTGGGGCCGAGAAACTGAGGGTAGCCAGGACTGCTTTAGTTCAGGCCTTGGTGTGTCTGAGGTGAGATGGAGATTAAAATCCACTCCATCTCCTGATACCGCCATAACCACAACAACAAATGATGTCCAAAGTGGATGTGCAGCAGCAGAGAACATGCAGAGAAAAGTAAAACAAAAAAGAAAAACCCCATGCCCTTGATATTATGGGAAAATAAATGAGGAATACACTCACATCTTTATGGAAATAGAGGAATTCAGAATTTTAAAGTCTAGTCAAGGCTCAGATAGACTCGATCGAGGGCAGAGACCCCTAGCTTAGTTCATTTTGGAGTTAGGAGCTCTGGGAAGAATGTGAACAAAGAGGACAGCAACAAGGCCTAGTGCAGACACCAAGAAGGCACATCCTGCAGCGGCCAAGCATCTCTGCAGGGTCTGTCTACTCCAGCCTTCCCTTCATCCCTCATCCTCATGCCTTAGCAGAGCCTCCTTTTGTGCTCTTTGGTTTATGCTTACCATTTGAAGGGTGACAGAGGCAACTTTTAAAAATAAATACATTTTCATATTACTCGAAACGTTCCAGGTTGCAAAATTCCCGTTGCAGGTTTCTCTTCGGAAAGAAGAGAGTCGTGTGCTGCCATCTTGTGGTTGAGGGCCGTCACAACAACAATTATGTACTCCCAACATCCCGCCAAGTCCAGTGCCGGGGTTTCCAGACAGAAAGCTCTGGAAAGGATTCTTCTGCAGGGGCAATAGCAAACAGGGAATGACCAGTGGAGAGACAGGTGTCACACTGGGGACTGACTTGGTAGTAATCAGTAGCATCAGAGTAGGGTCCAAAGGGATTTTTCCTGGTCCCTCAACCAGTGTGATTTTATCCCTAGGTCCCGTTCCCCGACCCCACCACCCCGCCCAATTAATAAATACTCGTTACTGGTGATGTTTAAAAAATGACCTTGTGCAGTGGCAACAACGCCAGAGTGAGAGCTGAGACAGCTGGTTTCCAATTGCCCCTCTGCAGCAGACTACTCAGGTAAACCAGCAATAAAGGATAATAGAAAAATTATTGACCTGGGACCAGGAAGTTTGAATTTAGGTGTGACCACAATCTAGTGTGTTACCTTAGGGAAGCTGTTTTGCTGAGCAGCATCCTGTGCCAGGTACTGTCCTACGTATTTTACACGGGTTACTTTGTTTTTCCACCTTCTTACTCCAGGATAGTGTTTTACAAGTGAGGAAACTGAGCCTCAGCAGGGCTGAGGGAGCTGTCCAAGGTGTCACGGAACCAGTGAATGAGTCAGGATCTGATTCAAGGTCTGACTCTAAAGCATATGCAGTTTATTTATTTATTATTATTATATTACTTTTTGAGACAAAGTCTCACTCTGTTGCCCAGGCTGGAGTGCAGTGGTGCAGTCTCAACTCACTGCAACCTCCACTTCCCAGGTTCAACCGATTCTTCTGCCTCAGCCTCCTGAGTAGCTGGGACTGCAAGCACACGCCACCAGGCATGGCTAATTTTTGTATTTTTAGTAGCGACAAAGTTTCACTATGTTGGCCAGGCTGGTCTTGAACTCCTGACCTCAGGATCCGCCCTCCTCGGCCTATCAAAGTGCTGGGATTACAGATGTGAGCCACTGCACCTGGCTGCAGTTTATTTTTTAAAATGTATTTTCCGTTCATAATTGTGTACCATGGATATGATACCTATATTCATGTGTGTGTGTGCAGGGGTTACACATAGGCCAGATGGCTTAAATTTATTGTGTCCCTTGATGGTAGAGTAAGCCCAATTTTCACAAGTGCTCCACAAAGCTGATACTTACAGTGTTGCTTTTAAATTTCCTGTGTGTTCTCATTTTTCTCCATCTAACGTTTATAAAGGCCTTTAAGAGATCTAACGACTCTAGCTTTAAAAGTCATGTCCTTTGATTTCTGAAGATGAGAGAGGGAACATTGCCATTCTGCTGAGAGATCAATCGGAAAGTTAAGTCTTGACAGAGATGACAAGACGCTCTCTGTGGAGTTGATTTAGTGCTTTTTCAGGGCTGTTGCCACAAGATCTTGCCTGGCACAGCAACCTTGCAAGGTGTATGCTATTCTCCTCTTTTGATTCTTGAGGGAACTCAGGTGCGGAGAAGTAAACTTGATCTTTGATCAGTTGGACAGTATAAACCCATGAGACCAGCACCACAATCAAGATAATGGACATATCCTTTATCCCATCACGTTCTTCATGCCCCTTTGGAATTCCCCAGTCTCCACTCCCATGCTGCCATCCCTGGGCAGCCATTGATCTGCTGTCACTATAGTTTTCATTTTATACAAATTTTATATAAATGGAATTATACAGTGTATATCCCTTTTTATCTGGCTTTGTTTATTTAGCATAATTATTGCGAGATTCATTTATGTTGCTTTGTATGTTCATTTCATTAGGGAATATGGCTTTATATGGGTATGTCACTATTCATTCTCTTAATGATAGACATTTAGATTATTTCTACTTTGGGGCAATAATGAATAAAGTTTCTATAAAAATTGATGTGAAAATATTTGCAGCAGACCTAAGTTTTCATTTCTTTGGGGTAAAAGTCTAAAAATGAAATGTCTGCATTATTTGATCAGTAATTACTGTATGTTTAGATTTTTCACAAACAGCTAAACTGTTTCCCCAAGTGGTTGTACCAGCATGTATGAGTTTTTCAGTTTCTCCACATCCTTGCCAACACTTGGTGTGGTTCGTCTTCTTTTTAGGCACTGTAGTAGGTAGTAACATCTCACTGTGATTTTAATTTGTATTTCCTTAATGACTAATGATGTTGAACATATTTTCATGTGCCTATTAGCCATTCATATATCTTCTTTAGTGAAATGTCTGTTCAAATCTTTTGCCCATTTAAAAAATTGGGTTGTCTGTTGACTTATTATAGAGTTTTGTGAATTCCTTGTGCATTCATATATAAATATTTTATCAGGTATGTAATTTTTCAAATACTTCCTCTTATTCTGTAGATTTCCTTTTCATTATCTTAATAGTTTCTTTTGAGGACTGGATGTTTTAAATTTTAATGAAGTGCAATTTATCAAAATTTGGGGGAATCACGTTTTTAGTTCCATATCTAACAAGTCTTAGTAACCCAAGTTCACAAAGATTTTCTCCTATATGCTCTTCTAGAGGTTTTGTTGTTTTGGTTTTGCTTTTAGGTCTATGATTTATTCTGATGAATTTGTTGTATGATGTGGGATATGTATTGGAGTTTTTAAATTTTACTTACTTTTTTTTTTTGCAAATGAATATCTAATGTTTTTCAGCACCGCTTATTGAAAAAACTATCCTTTCTCCGCTGAATTTCCTTTGTGCCTTTGTTGACTGTCAATTGATCAAATATATATAACTCCATTATTATCATCTATTCTGTTCTATTGATCTATTTGTTTATTTTTAAGCCAATACCATACTGATTACTACAGCGTTATAATAAGAATTCTCAAAATCAGGTAGAGAAGCCCTCCAACTCTGCTGTTCTTTTTCAAAGTTGTTTTGACTATTCTTGGTCCTTTGCATTTCCATACAAATTTTAAATCAGCTTGTCAATTTGTATTTAAAAATTCCTGAGATTTTACTTAGCATCGCACTGACTCTATATATATTGTAAGGCTCACTGCAATTTTTACCATCTCTCTGTTTCCTATTTTCCATGTTTTGAAAAACATTCTTTCATTTTTCCCTGAGTTTTGTGGTTGGTTCAGGTAGGAATTTTAAATCTCATTCCTGTTACTTCATCTTGGCTCAAAAGAGCAGACTCACAAACCAAGGCCTTTAGACCCCAGATCCCATATTCTTTCCATAAGTAGCCTCACTTGAGAAAATAAGGGTTGGGTCTCACCTTTAAACAAAAAGAAAGATTTTATAAAAAGTTAAGTTTTACCAGACTTCAACAAATACTTAAAATGCTGATCCCTAATAAGACTAAGTTACTACACACCAATTTAAAAATTCTCAAGTTTTGATTCTCATAGTTCAAATCTTACTTTTGTTCAATTCTTTATTATGTAAAGCCACAAAAAACTGATCTCACGGCAAATTTACTCATTTGGAGAAGATGGACAGGGTGCTGTTTCCTCTATAATTCTGATAGTTCCCAAGTGATTTCATAATACATGAAATCAGAGGACATGGCTTTGTCCTCTGTATTTAGAAAGAGGAATTTGTTTTTCTGAAAAATCCCATTGTGTCCTGAAAGAGAAAGTGGAATCCAAGACTATGGGATATTGGTGGTTGTAAGCAGAAGACCTAATGATCTACCACATATGCTTAGCTTGACTTCATTAACTTTTTGAAAATGAACCTGCTGGGAAGACAAATCTAATGTCATCCAATAAGAAAAATAAAAATTAGATCATAAAAGTGAATGTGGCTGGTGTGAAGGCAAACAAAATGAAAAGGTTTTATTACATTTCCTTATTTCAAAGCGGCCTTTTAATTAAGATTTTTTTCCACCAGGAGAACTAATTTGATAAGTTTATGTAGGCAGCACATTTCAATTTACACTTTTAGAAAGTGACTCTTTTTCATTGTAAGGAACTTACATACAGTCTCCAGGAAGGAAATAAGGATAAAGGCAAAGGGGCACACCTCCAAGTGGGATGTGAGGATTCTTCCTGTCCAGGTGGAATAGAGTGAACAGTACATTTTCAGTTTCTTAGACTATATTTTATCCTGGTTTTCTCTTTTCTAGCTATTCAGCTGGTGCAAATGTAATTGTGGTTTTTGCACTGTTGAAATTTGCCATTTGATATTGGAATACATCCTTAAAATAAATGTGGTTATGTTATACATCATTTCAATGTGCATTTCTTGCATTGTGTTTTTTCCTAATGACTTATTAGTTGCTGTTTATTATATATTTATCTTAGACTATGGAAATACTGTTAGACAAACATCAAATTTGAGCAATTATCTTCTTCAAGTTCAAAATGGGTTATAAAGCAGCAGAGACAACTTGCAGCATCAACAACACATTTGGCCCAGGAACTGCTAACGAATAGACAGTGCCGTGGTGCTTTAGGAAGTTCTGCAAACGAGAGGAGGGCTTTGAAGATGACAGCATAGCGGCTGGCCATTGGAAGCTAACAGTGACCAATTGAGAACAGCCATCAAAGCTGATCCTCTTACAACTACATGAGAAGTTGCCGAAGATCACAATGACCATTCTATGGTCACTCAGCATTCGAAGCAAATTACAAAGGTGAAAAAGTTCAGTAAGTGCGTGCCCCATAAGCTGAGCAAAATTTTCTTAAAAATCATCATTTTTGAGTATCATCTTCTCTTAGTCACAACAACAAACCATTTGTTCACTGGATTTTTGACATGCAATGAAAAATGGATTTTATGTGACAGCCGGCGATGACTACCTCAGTGGTTGGACTGAGAAGAAGCTCCAAAGCATTTCCCAAAGCCAAACCTGCATCGCAAAAAGGTCTTGGTCACTGACTGGTGGTCTGCTGCCAGTCTGATCCACTACAGCTTTCTGGAAAAAAAAAGTAAATTGATGAGATCCACCAAAACCTGCAATGCCTGCAGCCGGCGTTGGTGAACAGAAAGGGCCCAATTCTTTTCCATGACAACGCCCGACTGCACATCATAGAACGAACGCTTCAAAGGTTGAAAGAATTGCGCTGTGCAGTTTTGCCTCATGCACTGTATTCACCTGACCTCTTTGCCAACCAGCCACCAATTCTTCAAGCATCTTGACAACGTTTTGCAGAGAAAACGCTTCCACAACCAGCAGGATGCAGAAAATGCTTTCTGAGAGATTGTCTAATCCCAAAGCATACATTTTAATGCTAATGCTACAGACATAAACAAGCTGATTTCTCATTAGCAAACGTGTTGATTATAATGGTTTCTATTTTGATTAATAAAGATTTGTTTGAGTCTAGTTACAGTGATTTAAATTTCACGACCCAAAACCGCAATTACCTTTGCACCAACTCAAGAGCTGGAGAAATATTGCTGGAGGCATCAGGCTAGCTCTGGATTTTATCCCTCCTTGGAATTGTTGATCGCAGTAGGGTTCTGAATACTGGTAGCATTTCCAGTTGCCAGTTTCCATGAAAATGGGGCAGGGTAAGTTTGATAACTGCTCGAAATATCAATTCAACCTTTAACTTGATAGCCAATGATCACGAGAACATACAGTACTGACCCAGCTTCACAGCTCTCTTAGAAGAGACTTAATTACACAGTTGAACCGCTGCTAGAATCAGCCAAAGACACAGGGGAAAGAAACAGTTAAAGGAAAGAAGGCAAGATTAATTTGTGGTCTAACTCATTAAGACCTCCTGCTGTCCTCTTTTGCCAAACCACTGAGCCTTCAACTTTTTAGAAAATGATCACATACCTCTAGCTACTCTTATTAGTTCTCTTGATTTTGCAGAAATCACAACCACCCCTGGGAGTCACTGAAGGCACCTGGAGCATGTAATTTGTTCAAAGTGGGAAAAGCCTTCCCAAAGAGACAAGGGACCGGTCCACAGGGCTTTTGCCCTTCTCTCTGATGGTGGT
The DNA here is from genome assembly GCF_009761245.1 of Sapajus apella. Classification (NCBI taxonomy): domain Eukaryota; kingdom Metazoa; phylum Chordata; class Mammalia; order Primates; family Cebidae; genus Sapajus; species Sapajus apella. The sequence continues at coordinate 2,128,693 of NW_022437014.1, forward strand.
CCCAAGTACCTCTTGCATTCTTTCCATCCTTCCCTCCTTCTACTTGCTTTCATCTTCTTTCTTCTCTCCACTTTCCATCTTTTTCCCTATCCTTGTCCTCCTCTGGCTGCCATGTTGAGGCTAAAGATGGGGTATCAGGGATAGATCTGCAGCTACTTTCAGTGTCCTTACTGAGCAGCCTATATCTATTATCTCACTTAATCCTTACAATAACCTTGAGAGGAGGTACTTCTCCCGTCATACAGGTATAGGAATTGAAGCTTAGGGAGGCTATGTAATCTACCTAAAGTCATTGTACTGGTTGTTAAGCTATTTTCTTTCTGTTTCAAAGCCACCCTTTTATACTCTGCTTTGCGATGCCGTGGTGAGGATTCTGCAAACTACATTTCTGCGTGGTCAGCCGGCTGGTGTTTTGTTGACATGCCAGGACACTGAGGCTGGATGAGGGAGAGGAGACTCACTCCTCCTACCTGTCTCCTGTTTCTGTCTGCATCATCTCAATAATGGCTTTTCACCTCAGCAGCAGCCGTTTTCTTTCTTTCTTTTTAAACGTTTATGTTCAAGGGTACATGTGCAGGTTTGTTATATGGAGCAGCACACTTGTGTCACAGGGCTTGCTGTACGGATTATTTCATTACTCAGGTACTAAGCCAAGTACACAATAGTTCCTTTATCTGCCCTTCTCCATCCTCCCACCTTCCACCCTCAAGTAAGCCCCAGCATCTGTTCTTCCTTCATTGTGTCCGTAAGTACTCATCATTTAGCTCCCGCTTATAAGGGAGAAGATGTGGTATTTGGTTTTCTATTACTGCCTTGGTTTCCTAAGGATAATGGCCCCCATCTCCATCCATGTTCCTGCAAAAGACGTGATCTCATTATTTTTTAAGACTGCCTCGTATTCCATGATGTATATGTACCACATTTTCTTTAGCCAATCAGCAGTCATTTTCTACACTTCCAGAATGAACTCTTCAGAAATACTAGCACCAGTCCACCAGCACCTCCTGCCGAGAAATCCAGGTCCCAGCTCCGAAGCGTTTCTACTCCAAGCCTCTAAGTTCTAGTAACTTCATCCTCTTCTCTTTGTTCCCCTGGCCCTAGTGGCAGTAGCTGCTTCCTGGAGTTAAAATCTCTCTGGTGGCCCACTGTCCCATTTTTGTTTTTGATACAGTTTAACCAAGTCCCTCTATTAAGTTCTTTTCTGTGAAGTTACTGGCTTGATTTCTGTTTTTCTAATACAGGAGCAAGAGGATTAAAAAATGGGTATGTCTGACTACAAATCCAGGCCCTTAATTCTTACCCCTCTCCCATTTGCAGCCTGGCACTCAAATAACACTTTAAATCAAGTATAATTAGGAAATCGAGCTATGTTCTTTGTGTGCACTCCTTGGGGAAAACCCTAAGCATTGTCATGTTGGTGACTGAACAGTCTATCCTCTCAAATGGCTTGGAAAGAACTAACATGACATAAGTAAGTATAATAGCAATCAGCCAAGGAAGATGGAGCTCTGATGAACATATTCCTAAAAAGATCACAGAGAGTGCATGCAGGTGTGGAGCAGCAGGTGGGTGCAGGACTGGCATGGTTATGGGCTGCGGGGCAGCAGAAGAACAATTCTGTTTGCTGTGTGGAGAGTGGATTGGAAAAGAGGAGGAAGTGGGAGTCTGCATGGGAAACTGTTGCAGAATCCCAGGATGCTTCCATGCCAGTCCCTGGGAGCCAACCAGAGAATAGATGACCTGGTACCTGGGTGGAGACCTGAGCTGGGAGAAGATGTACCTGGAAGAAAATTACAGAGGACATCAACGTGGAACAGAAGCCCCAGGACAGCAGGAGAAACCTCACCTGCCAAGAGGTGCCCCAGCGGCCGGGCTCCTGTGGGCCATGGCCCTCATGGATGTGCATTTCTACCTCTGCCCTGACTGCTGCTTCATTGCCCCTCAGTGGTTCATGGCAGATGCCAGGCACTGTCCCTGTGGTCACTTCAGGATAGGACAGAGTCAAAAACTGCTCACCTGGACTACCCTGTGAACTGCTGAGAACAGAAATGAGGCAGCTGAAGCCAGCATGTCAAGGAAGGAGCCGTGAAGAGAATGAGGCTGGGTTCACTTGTGGTCACCATCATGGTGTTATTCCACTGAACACAGAGTCCTCCATCTCCACCTGTGTTGCCACTAATGACAGAGCTTCAATCTTTGTTATTGCTGAAGAGTACCCCATCGTATCTATGCACCACATTGTCTTACCCATTCATCTGTTGATGGATTCCGTGGTTGATTCTGTATCTTGGCTATTGTGAATACTGCTGCAGTAGTCATAGGGTTCAATCTGTGGGAAGCAGCGCGCACCCAGTGTTAGGAGCCCTGTCTGCTCTATGCTTCTACCCTTGAGCTCAATAATCTCAGGTCTGGGCCAGGCGTGGTGGCTCATGTCTGTAATCCCAGCACTTTGGGAGGCCGAGGTGAGTGGATCACGAGGTCAAGAGATTGAGATCAGCCTGGCCAACATGGTGAAACCCCCTCTCTATTAAAAATGCAAAAAAAAAATTAGCTGGGTGGAGTGGCATGTGCCTGTAGTACCAGTTACTCCAGAGGCTGAGGCAGGAGAATCACTTGAACCCAGGCGGTGGAGGTTGCAGTGAGCTGAGATAGTGCCACTGAACTCCAGCCTGGGTGATAGAGCAAGACTCTGTCCAAAAGAAAAGAAAAAGAAAGAATCTCAGGTCTGGGACTTGATCCTGATAAAATAACCCAAAGTCAGAAAAAAAGCCAAATGCATAAAGGAGTGCTATAGTGATCAAAAACTAGAAACAATAATTTTAGAGGACTAGTTTATCAAATTAGGGTCCAACCACTTAACAGATTATTCTGCAGCCGCTGTGTAATTAGGATCCCATGTGGCAACATGAAGAAAACCTTGTGATAAGTGAAGAAAACAAGATACAAAGTTGTATACTATACTATATTCAACTGCAAAATTATGCATTTATGTAAAAAATACAAAAATGACAGAAATTGGGCTACGGTGAAAGGGAAATTATGGACAATTTTTTTACTGTTTTTAAAACTCTGATGGTGTAATACTGATTTTTTAAAAATTATTTTTAATTGATACATAATTATACTATTTATGGGTACATACTGATGTTCTGATACATACAATGTGTAGTGATCAGATCAAGACATATCCATCATCTCAAACATTTATCATTTCTTTCTCTTGGGAACATTCAATACCCTCTCTTCTAGCTATTTGAAAATATATAGCAGGGCACAGCGTTTCACACCTGTAATCTCAGCACTTTCGGAGGGCAAGGTGGGTGGATCAAGAGGTCAGGAGTTCAAGACCAGCCCGGCCAAGATGCTGAAACCTCATTTCTACTAAAAATACAATAATTAAACAGGCATGGTAGCATGCACATGTAATCTCAGCTACTCTGGAGGCTGAGGCAGGAGAATTGCTTGAACCCGGGTGGCAGAGGTTGCAGTGAGCCAAGATCGCACCACTGCACTCCAGCCTGTGCAACAGCACAAGACTCCATTTCAAAAAAGAAAAGTATATAATATATTGTTAACTATAGTCATCTTGCGATGCTATAAAACACTATAATTTGTTCCTTCTATCTAGCTGTAATCTCGTGTCCTTTAACAAATCTCTCCCTATCCTTACCTTTCCCCTACCCCTCCCAGCCTCTAGTAACCTCTGTTCTGCTTTTTATAACTGAGTAAACTTTTTAAAATGTCTACATAAGAGTAAGAACATGAGGTATTAAACTTTCTATGCCTGGCTTATTTCACTTAACATAATGTCCTCCAGTTCCATCCATGTTTTTATGAATGACAGGATTCCATTCTTTTTTTATGGCTGAATAGCATTCCGTTTTGTATATATACCACATTCTCTTTTATCCATTCATCTGTTGATGAATACTTGAGTTGATTCCATGTCCTGGCACTGGAATAAACATGGGGCGCACATTTTCAAAAATCACAAAATTGACACATTTGCAAGTCATAGATGTAATGGGAACTTAGCTCTCTGCATTTCTGCTGGAAATCGAATTTCTCTAAAAGCAGAACATGCATTTTTAATCTTTTCTTACTAATAATTTTATTTTGCAGAAGGAAGAGGAAGAAACAAAAGGAACTTCTCTCCTGGATTTAATTCTGACCTACCAGGAAGAACCGGCTATTGAAGCAGAAGTACTGGAGCCTCTGCAGCCAGTGAGTCGGGGTGTCTTTCAGAGGGGGATTAAAATGCCCAAGGAAAACCATTCTGGAAAAGCTCTAATGTGGGTTCTAAATGGGTACACAGTTCTCAAGAAGGTCAGAGGAAATTGCAGCTTGATCCCATAATCAAACAATCTGAAAGAGAAAACAGAATGAGAAGGATGAATGGGAGGATCCCCAAAATGAAATCCTGAGGATACAAGAGTATCAACCTTGATAAGAAGTAAAAGAGTTTGGCTTCAAAAATACCAGTGTGACTAGCAGAGAGCAATTTAATGAGCTTAATTTGTCAAAGGGCTGGACAATACATGGAAGACATTTACAGCAGATAACCTGTGAATGCCTCTTTGTTCCAGGAACTCTAGACGTGAACAACCCAAGTTGCTGCCTTCAAGGTGCTTGGCAATTTCAGGCTGGGCGCCATAGCTCATGCCTGTAATCTCAGCACTTCAGGAGACTGAGGTGGGAGGATTGCTTGAGCCCAGGAGTTCAAGACCAGCCTGGGCAACATAGGGAGACCTCATCTCTATTTTTTTTCAAATGCCAATTTCTTTTTACCTTTTTTTTTTTTTTTTTGAGATGGAGTTTCACTCATCACCCAGGCTGTAGTGCAATGGTGTGATCACAACTCACTGCTACCTCCATTTCCTGGGTTCAAACAATTCTTCTGCCTCAGCCTCCCAAGTTGCTGGGATTATAGGTGCCTGCCACCATGCCCCGCTAATCTTTGTATTTTTAGTAGAGATGGGGTTTTACAATATTGGTCAGGCTGGTCTCAAACTCCTGACCTCAGGTGATCCACCTGCCTCGGCCTCCAAAATTGTTGGGATTACAGATGTGAGCCACTGTGCCCTGCCTTAAATGGCAATTTTTTTCATTTGATACAACCTACTATATTGTCAAGAGGGTGAGATTTGACACAAGGAGTGAGAGACGACCTCTCAGAAAGAGTGGCATATGAGCGGAGCACCAAATAAAGTGAGGGAATGAGGCACGCGAAAACTGTGAGAAGAGTGTTCCAGGCTTAGGGGAAAGCACATTTCAGCAATGTGGGGTGGGAATGCGGGGTGTGTGTGAGGAACGTCCAGAGGTCCAGTGTGGATACAGTAGAGGGACAGGGACAAGGGACATTAGGAGCTGAGACAGCAGTGGCCGCCAGAAACAGATCCACAGGTCATGACAAGACTTCACGTATTTTTTCTGGGAATAAAATGAGAAGTCCTTAGAGGGATGAGAATAGGGGTGATTTGATTGGATTAATATTCTCAAATCCTGGAACCCGTGTGGAGATGAGACTCAGAGGGCCCAGTGAGGAAGCCCTGCAAACACTGATGGGACCAGGGCAAGAATCCAGGAAAGATCTGATAGTGACATGGGAAGGTTGTTAGCAGTGAAGGAGGTGAGAAATGGTAGAGGCTGTAGGGTGTATTTTGAAGGTAAAAGTGACAGGACTCACAGATTGAATTAGACATAGCAGTTTAAAAAAAAAAAAGGAGTCCACATTCCTACACACCAATAACAGACTTAAAGAGAGAAAAATAATAATAAAATAATAATAATAATAAAAAGAAAAAAATTTTTAAAAAAAGGAGTCCAAGGTGACAATAAGAATTTTGGCCTGAGCTACTAGATAAATGGTGGAGCCATTTACTGAGCTGGAAAGAGGAGAAAAGATGAAGATTTACTTAGGTAGAAAAAATCAAAAGCTTGATTTTAGATACATTGACTCTACCATTCTTCTCAGGCATCTGATTTGGGATAGTGTGTAGGCAGTTGGATCAACAAATTTAGAGCCGGAAAAAAAGACAGGAGACTTAAATTTGGGAGTTATTAGCCTACAGATTTGTTTAATGCATGGGACCGGTAGAACTCACCTGGGAAATGAGGTTAGCTGGACCAGAGAAGAGGTCTCAGGACAGGGTTCCAGAGCCCTCCAACACTGAGAAGCTGTGGGGAAGGAGATCCAGTGCAGGAGGCTCAGGAGGGGCTGGCAGTGAGGACAGGACATCGCATCGGTTCTGACTCCAACTCCCAGTTTTTGCCACAGCCTTATTAGGAAGAGGAACCTGCCAGAAGGGCAGGGGGGAAGCTAGGGAAGCACCCACAGGAGACTCCTCCATCAGCATCAGTTCAAATAAACATGAGTGCCCCACTGTAGAGAGCCACGTCCTCCAATGAGAATGAACCCCAGCACTAACCCACCTCTTCTACCTCCTCTTCCTCACTCCAAGTGACAAAATGGTCAGTTCTCCAAACCAAACATGACTAAGCCTGTCAGCCCTGATATTCAAGGTATTTAAAAACCTCTTGTCTTTCGACTGACCACAACAATTATAACTAACAAATCCTGATCAAATGCTCCTCACTTTCTGGAATATCCTTAGAAAGCAACTTACCTCCCAGGGTGTGAAAAGTTCTGAGTACCAGGAAAGCCAGAGGACAAATTCTTAGATGTGGTGTTGGCAACAATACTAAAAGACTAAAAAAAAAAATTTACTTAGAAGACGAGGAGGAAGAAAAACAGGAGAATCCACCTAGATTATCAGAAATGGGTAACTTAGAAATAGAGAGCCATTCTGGGCAGTTGTGTTTGGGGACTTTCTCTAGAATACATGAGTACTTGGAAGAATAAGAGACTCACAGCAAGAGAGGGGCCAATTAGATATATGCCCGTCAAAACCGCCTCCCGATTCAGGGTGTTTTCACCAATTGCAAATTAAAGTTTTCATTCTAAGTATGTCTGGAAATGGAGAGATAAGTAGACAGGATGGATGGATAGACAGACAGACAGACAGACAGACAGACAGACAGACAGACAGACAGATAGATAGATAGATAGATAGATAGATAGATACAGAAAAATAGAAAGATAAGTGCAGGTTTTGAAGGTTACAGGATTTGTATAAAAGCTATTCAGAGTCGCTGGGTTTAAAATTTAATGTTTGCCTTGTGCATTGCTGAGATGAATGTAAAATAGTGGCATTGTTGAGAAAAAATAGTATGGCAGTTCCTCAAAAAATTAGCCATGGAATTGCCACACAATTCAGCTATTCCATTTCTGGGTATATAGCCAAAAGAAGTGAAAGCACAGCCTTGAACGGATATTTGTATACCCACGTTCATAGCAGCATTATTCATAATAGCCAAAACATGGAAGCAACCCAAATGTCTAGTAATAGATGAATGGATAAACAAAACATGGTATATTTATACAATGAAAAATTATTCAGCCTTAAAAGGAAAGGAAATTCTAACCCATACTGCAATATAGATGAACCTTGAAGACATTATGCCAAGTGAATTAAGCCAGACACCAAAGGACAAATTTTTTCACAGGCATGTGGTACATAGGTTAGTCAAATTCACTTTCATACAGTCAGGAAATAGAATGCTAGTTGCCACGGGTAAGGGAGGGTGGGTAATGAAAAATTATTGTTGCTAGGCGCACAGCATTTGAGTTTAGGAAGGTGAAAAAGTTCTGGAAATGGATGGTGGTGACAGCCGTACAACATTGCAAATATACTTGATGTCACTGAATCGTACACTTAAAATGGGTAAAATGGTTTTTGAAATGGTGATCCAAGATTATACAATTAAGAAAGATCGCTCATTAGGTGATGATGTCTCTGAAAGAATTATTAAGATTGCTTAGCTGTAAACAAAAATGACATTAATATGAAAGAGGCTGTCTTTTTAAAAAAGTTCCGGATGTGTGTATGTGAAAATTGTTGTATATGTGTCAGCACATAACAATTTTTGTTTGGATTACCTTCAGAATTCTTGTTTTTCTATTTCTTTCCTTTGAGTATATGAGAGCTCTAAATTCATCAGTGAAAAATTATAAATCTCAGTATAATTCTGATAGCGGGAGGATAGTGTATTTTCAGGTTTGCTGGAGGAAAAAAACTGGACTTTAAATAATTAAGCCAAAATGATTGTATTAATTAACTTATATCCTTAATCACTAACTTCATTTTTTATATTTCCCTTGACTTTTGTGGGAGAAATAGTTTTTGTCTCAAAAGTGGGCTTTAGTGATCTATGGGTTTGATAAAGCAACCCCGATAACGAGGCAAGGATATTTAAATGGCAACATGCCAGCAATTATTATTAGTTAATTGAAAGCTTTTATGATTTTGGCCTGGGGCCAATGTTTTTCCCCTCTGCTGGGCCATCCTGTGGGTAAGGGAGAGAAAAAGCTTTGTTTCACTTTTCAAATGAAAGTATTAAGTAACCTTGAAATTTTTATAAAATTAAAAGATAGTAAAAACAACTATTCTAACAGAATTCAAAACCTGTTATGCTTCAGTTGTGAGATTATTCAAGATAAGTCCATGTGAAATTGGGAGTAAATTTCTACTGGCAAAGTTTGTTAGTGATAGCTATGCACTTCTGACGAAACACAAAGTGGGGGGTATGGGCGTGTCATATCATCATGGTGCAGATATGTGGATGCATGCATCCAAACAATGGCAGCCTAACGCGCTGTGCTGGATCCAGACAAAATATCCGAGACCACTCAAAAAGAAGGTGAAAATTGTCTGCAAAAATATATTTGAAAAATACTGAGCTAATATAACATGAATGTGGAATTATAAGCGAGGTATTGTAACTCACCTACAGATGTGTTTTTTGTAATCAACATTTATGGACTCAGACTACACTGTAAAAGCTTACATAGAAATCATTCTACGTAAATTTTCTAAGTATGAAAGTGACCTTGTATCTGTTTTCACTACTGTATTTTTAAATGCATTTAAATCACATTTCCACATGCCTGATAGTAATAAAATTAAGGTTAATTTGTCACAAGAAACATGCAAATTAAAATCTAATTGCTATACCACTAAACACCCAGTAGTATGGCTAAAAAGAAAAAAAATAGAAAATGTCAAGCACTGGGGACAATGTGGAGCAAACAGAACTTTTACAATGATGATTCGTATGCAAAGTGGCACAAACACCTTGGAAACCTGTTTGGCATTATACTCTACTAAACCTGAACACATGCATTGTTTATGACCCAGGAATTCCACTCCTGGGAACCAAAAACAATGCATATATGTGTTGCATGTGTTCACCAAAAGACATTTACAAGAATATTGGTAGCAGCACTATTTGAAATCGCCCTCAAGTGGAAACTGCACAAATGTTCAACAGTATGACGGATAAAGTATGGTATATTCATGCAATATAATAGCATGCCATAATACCATATGCATACCATTTATGCATATCATACCATATATGCAATATAATACCATATTTATGCATGTGATACCATATTGCATATTTATGCAATATAATTCCCTACAGAAACGAGAGTGAGGGATCTACAAATGAATATGCAGCTGTACAAATGAATCTCACAAATATAATGTTGGGTGGCAGAAGCCAAATGCAAATGAATACATGCCGTATGATTTCTTTCTTTTAAATTAAAAAAAATTAGTCACACACAGTTATGCTGTTAGAAGAGAGTAAATTGGTCAGGAGCAGGGGTAGTAACAGGAGGGTGTGCAAGGAGACTTCTGGTTGTTAGTTATGTTCAGTGTCTCAATCTAGGTGCTAAACAGGTGCACTCAAGATTTTAGAATTCATCAATTTGCACACTTACAATAGATGTACGTTTTTGTACCTATATTTCAATAATGTACATTTAAAAAGTAAAGTGACACACTATTAACAAATGACACTATTATATTAACTGTTATATTAAGGAAAATACAAAAATGAGTTCTCTAACAGGGGCTCTGCAGGTCATGTGGTCATGCTAAGGGCCATATGTGCTCAAGATTCTCATGACGTTTTGGAAGGAGGTTGGGTGGGCTGGCTCACTTGCTTGCTTGTCTGCCTGCCTGCCTTCCTTCCTTCCTTGCTTCCATCCTTCCTTCCTTCCTCCCTCCCTCCCTCCCTCCCTTCCTTCCTCTCTTTCTTTCTCTCACTCTCTTTTCTTCCTTCTTTTCCTTCTTCCTTTCTCTTTCTCTCTTTTTTCCTCCCTCCCCTTCTCCCCTCCCCCTCCCCCTCCCTTCCTCACTCTCTCCCTCCCTCCCTTCCTTCCTGCTTCCCTCCCTTCCTCCCTCCCTCCCTTCCTTCCTGCTTTCAGTCTCACTGTCTCCCAGGCTGGACTGCAGTGGCACCATCATGGCTCACTGCAGCCTCAAACTCCTGGGCTCCAGTGATCCTCCTGCCTCAACCTCCTGAGTAGCTGGGATTACAAGGGTGCACCACCACACCTGGCCTTGTCTTTCTTTTCTGACAGCTGGTGCTACTCTCTGATAGTACCAACCAATATATCATAGACCTCTGCAGTATTTGGATTTTATTCCAGGACACCTGAACTAAGGGTAGAGAAGGAAGAAAGAAAGAAGAAAAAAGAATTGCATGATCACCGCACTCTCCTGTGAAAGTTCTGCCTAATGGCTATATGTTTACGCATCACATGAATCAGCCTATAACCTAGAATGAAGCCACCTGTGCACCACAAATGCTCTTTTATAGGGTGGGGTTAATGTCTGCACTTCTGGGCAGCATTGTAATTTGAATACAACATTTGGTGTGATAATATGTGACAGCAAATGTCAAATTAGGAAGGCTGTGTACACACTATTTCTATGTATAGATAAGTATGTATGAAAGAGTTGGAAACTTACCTGTGTAACAAGGTATTCTAAAACAGAGAGAAGGACGCAGAGCAGGTGGTTGGAAGCATCAGCATGGGCTGCTGCTCCATGAACCTTGCTCCACTGCTCATAGGCATGTTTCCTAAGCTTATTCCTTTGGAGCTGGATGATGCTTTGTAGTGGGGGCTATTCCTCTACCCTCTAGATGCCAGGCACGCAAACCCTCGTTCAGGTTATTTTAGAGTATGTGTATGAAAGGACAGCTGTTACGGAAGCAAGCCCAATTCCACAGCTTCAGAAAGTGGGTGCCTATGAATCAAGAACTAACTACAACTCAGCAAATTCATTTCTAGGCTGGGGGAAGGAAGCCTGAGAGTTGGACAAAAGAGTCAGTACTTAACCCCAAGAACATCCAAAACCAACCTTCCCTTGCCTCCAAAATACCTTCCAGCTTCTGTCCTCAAGAATATCCTCCATTTTTACTATTGAGATAAGGGGTAAGAAGAAAATAAAACATTCTGACAACCTGTGGGGATTAGCGCAGAGTCCCTAGAGAAACTCTCTTGACCAGAAGGCTGTAACTTGCTTTCCAAAACGGGTTTTTGTTGACTACTGAGTGTACTGTTACATAGTAAACATGGACATTATTTATGTCCTCGACAACGTCCATTTGATTTTCCTTTGGGAAATTCTTCCACATGTTTTGGTCACATAGTTTGGTTAAATGGCCTAGTCTTCAGCTCTAAGGCATTGCTTTAAGTCAGTCAGCACCTTCCATCTTCTCTGGCCTCAGTGAATAGTTCATAGATGAGCGTGTTGCCTAATGCAACCCAATGAGACAGAGTGAATACTCATAATTGTTGAGAAGGTGAGGATTACTCAGAATGTGGTAGCAACCTAGGTGTTGCTGAGTGAAGTCCTGAGGTTGAGAACTGTGGCAGCCATGTTGCTGCCATGAAAGGAATGGGCCTGATGGAAAGGAAGCACTAAGAGATATGACCAAGATTTCATTCCTGGATCAAACTGTACCTGGAGTCAAGACTCAATCTGGACTAGTCTTTTAATGTTTTCATTTTAAAATTTAAGCCAGGATACAAATTTCTATCACTTGCAATATAAGGGGTCATAAGAAATACTATATAGGCAGAAACATTTTCGAAGTACATGTAGATGAAACATGAAACTCAACAATACAGTTACCTCTATGGAGAGGCACTGGGAGTCTGGTTTCCATCATGTATGCAAATGAACTGTTTTTATTTTTTTGTTTGCTTTTTACTGTATGTGTAAATCTTTTTCAATTAAAAAAAAAGTCACTAATTTAAAAAAACAAATATATGCCAAATTGGTGTTTGCCAAATTTAGGACTAGTTACATCCAACTCACCTTCAGACCTGCCAAATCAGATTCTCTGGAAAAACCTCTCCTAGAGGATCCGATTTGGCAGGTCTGAAGAGAACCAAAGAACCTCTAGTTTTTGAAGTTCTCCAGCTGATTCCAATAACGAGCCAAATTAAGACATCTTTCTATGGCATAGTTCTCAACCCTGGCTGCACATTAGCATTCATATCTCTGGGAAACCAGAGATACAGAGCTTCCAAAGATAGATCCTGCCCCAGAAAAATTTCATAAGACTTCAGGTAGTAGTATCTTATCAAAGCTCTGGAGGTTAACATTTTAAAAATTGGATAATACCAACTGTTGGTGAAGTTGTATGAGAGCAACTGGAACTCCTCTACATAGCTGGTAGAAATAAAAATTGATAGAGACATTTTAGAAACATTTGGCAGTATTTACTGAAGCTAAACATATACCTTCCTTATGGCCCAGCCATTCCACTCCTAGAATTGAGTAGATATGACATGTGCAAGATTATTCACAGCAGTTTTATTCATGATAACCAAAAAATGGAAATAATCCACATGTCCATCAATAGTAAAATGAATAAACTGTTGTATATGCATTCATTAAAATACTACACAGTATATATTACGTATGGTATATATAATATAAAAGTACAAACTAATTATATATATGGCACCAATGAATCACACATACATATTCAGCAAAAAACGCAGATGTACAAGAGTACAGATTGTATGATCTTATCCATATGAGTTCAAGTGCAAGCGTAACTAGCGCATGGCAACTGAAGTTAGAACAGGGGTTACCTGCGAGGAGGGCTTCTGGGGAGCTAGAAATGTTCTATATCTTGATCTGTTGGTGTCTCCAGGTAGGTGTAAATATTCATCAAGTTTTGATGTAAAAATTAATCAAGCTTTACACTTAAGACTAGTGCACTTTACTGGATATATGTCATATCTCAGTAAAAAGTAAAAAAATAAAATGAATGTCTTGCCAGAGTTGGAAAGCCCCGTTCTAGAGCCTCTGGCATCAAAAGGGTATTTAACAAAAGGCCACACTCTGCCTGGTTTATGGAATGTACCTTGTCTCTCTTGTTTCTCTGAAGTCCTTCTTTCAATGGTCTGCCATGAAAATGCCTTCCTGTGTCATTCATGCCCCTTGGTCTGGGGGCAATGGGAAGGAGTGAATTAAATGCTCTAAATATTAACATACTTGCAAACTTCCATTTTTACTTATAAGAATTTCTTATGCAATAATACCACTGGAAAAGATAACTCAAATCCAACATTTATCTGTGTATCTTCCTTTTCTGTGATATTTTCTTTTCTATTTTATTTATTTATTTATTTATTTTGAGCCGAAGCTTCACTCCTGTTGCTTAGGCTGGAGTGTAATGGTGCGATCTTGGCTCACCACAACCTCCACCTCCTGTGTTCTCCTGCCTCAGCCTCCCGAGTAGCTGGGATTACAATGTATGAGCCACCACACCCAGCTAATTTTGTATTTTTAGTAGAGACAGGGTTTCTCCATGTTGGTCATGATGGTCTCGAACTCCCGACCTCAGGTGATCCACCTGCCACAGCCTCCCAAAGTGCTGGGATTACAGGTGTGAGCCACCACATCTGGCTTGCCTGTGATATTTTCTAAACTGTAATACAGATAATACATTGCTTTTTTCATATTGTACAGTGAAGAGGTTCCTTGGCATCCTAGGCTGAAAGTGAAATTCATTTAAAAATATCTCCCCCTGCCTTCAAATGATGGTCACAGCTATCTGACGGGAAGCCAATTACATTACAGCCCTGCTCCGGTACATCTTAATAGAATGCTATACCTCAGCAGGGAACCAGAGTGCGGCTGCCACTCCTGGCCCAAGGCTGGCAGAGGCTTCTCAGCCCTACCAATGCCAGTATCTGAAATAAAAGCAAGCAGTTAAATCTTCCCTTCCGATTGAAGTTTCCCATCCGGTTTCTAGAATGAATTAAAATCCCACTCAAGATTGAGATTATAAAATTATTAAGATTTCCAGTATTTATGTTGGAACTTTTTTTTTCATGTAATACGTTCGTCTCTGATCCTAGAAAATACTCTATTCTTTATTTTGACAATAATAATCACAAACTACTCTATACAAAGCAAGATTTTAAAGCAAGTTAAGGTCCACCTTTTATCCTAATGGGATTTATCAGGGACACATGACATCTGCAAAAGGAAATACATTATGGTACAAAGTACATCAAGGATATGTATATATTTTAAAAGGGAGTTCAAACAAAGTGGCCTGAAGGTTCGGAGTGGCTGGGATCACTTATGATTAGGAAGAAATAACCAGACACGCCCCCTTGCCAGTCTCTGCCCATGCCATATTTACATAAAGAGCAGTTAGAGGGCAAGAATGATGGAAAAGCAACTGAAACCCTACTGGATCCTCTGGGAGAATGTCAAAGGAAATACAAGAGATTGGCTGCAGCAAATCCCATCCTCCTCCATGTCTCTCTGTCTCCCATGCACTCTGGCTAGAGAGTGGGAGAGGCTGCGATGACTCCAGACCAATTGCAGAAGATGCTCTTGTCCTGTAACGATGGCTTAGGTCAGCCTCTACTGTAGCCCTTTGATGTTGTTCCTCCCCCTTTCTCTCCATTCACCAAAACAATAAAAAGTGAGATCTGGAGCTTAGATGGTACTGATGATGTGATTAGTCTGAGCATTGCATCTTCATTTAATTTTCATTGCCACCCTCTAAGTTGGATGTAACTCATGTGCAAGTTACAGATGAAGAAACCAAAGCACAGAGGAGTCAAGTAGCATGACATATTCTCCGAGCTGGTGTATGGTGCACCCAGAACCTTATCCTGGACTCCAAGCCCATGCTGAGATTGTAAGTGTGAGCTCCATGGAAGCTTTCTCCAAAGACAGCCCTCTGGACTGTAGCTGTCCAGGGCACTGCTGCTGAAGAAAGATGTCCATGACCACAGGAGCTCACACTTAACAATCCATACTCTCACTTAGCCTCAAAGTATTTGATGTTAGTATGTTGTCTTCAACTTTTATTTATACCTATTCGTGTCTGTGTGCCTGCCATCTCTTTACCCCTATCATAAGCTATTGAGGACAGAGACTATGACTTCCAGGACCCGCCAGGAATCTGATATTGTCAGGCTGCCTTGATCAGAGTATGGGTTCAATAAACACCTGATTCCCTTTCCCATATTCCCTCTTGCTGCCAGTACCTAGCACAGTGCTATACACATACTTGGTACTCCAAAACTATTACATAAATTGAAGACAGTAAGGACACAAATTTATTTCAGAATTTTAGGCATAAGTTCTACACACCACGTTCATTTCTCTATATTTTGCATATTTTGTGCTGCAAAACAAATAATAAATAATGGCAGGAAGGCTTATTACAGAACTTTCAGATGAATTATGGTAGACTAATAGCAATCTTGCCCCAAAGCATCATCTGATCTAATGCATTTGTATGATTACTCTCAGCCTTTGAGTGACTTTAAATCATGCTTTTCTTTCTGTCTCTTAGTAAGAGCAATCATTAATCTGTTCATGGAGCAAGACAAATGGAACTGGAAAAATAAGACTCACATGCCACAGAATATGACTAATGATCAGAAAGAGAGACTAGCAATACCCACAGAGGTCTGCCCTCAGCTCACAATTCATTCCCTTAGCTCATCCCCACTCGCCTTCACCACATGGTCTGTGTGCTTGGGGATCTGTGCTCTGTCACACGTAGCAGGAGCTGCTGGGTCTCCTGCCCAGACTCTGCTGCTGTAAATCATCGCTCCTCAGAGCAGAGTGTTGTGTGCCAAGATTGGAATTGCCAGTATGCAGAATCCAGCAGACAAGATTCTGCCTTAGACTTCTCCTTTGGATCTGAAAAATGCCCTTGTAAAAAGGGTATTTCAGTGTTGGGAGTCCAAGGCTTGATAAGATGAGGATTGCAGCATCATGACTAAGTCAGGTAAATGGACCCTCAGATGACCATGAGATTATCTTACAGGTCATGGGATGTGGGTTCCCACCTTACAGAAACAGGGGTTCTGTGATCGGAGGAGCCCTTCAGAAGGTAAAGAAGCACTTAGACACCTCCCCTGAAATATCCCTTGTTAATCAATTAAGTCAAGGCATTTTGGTGCAATGATGATTCCTTAGGGATTATATATATTACTTCTCCTCATCTCCTCTGCCCTGCAGCCTAAACCCTAGGCCTCTCCTGACTTCTTGGCGTTTTGCACCAAACTAAGAGCTAAATCCACTTAATACTACTACTAATTAACATTTATGAAGCACTTACTAAAGCCAGGCACTGTTCCAGCTCTTTGTATTAGCTTATTTAATTCTCACAACTACTCTGTAAGGTAGGATGTATATTTCCCTGTAATTTATGGTTGAACAAATGGAAGCACAGTGAAGTTTGGTAACTTGCTCAAGCTCAAAGAGTAGGTAAGTAGTAGAGTTGACATTCAAACCTAGATAAGCATAGCCCTGAAGTCCACTCCTTAAACTCTATAATATGCTGAGAAAGAACAGTAGGTAAAGATGTCAGAAGACTCAGGCAGAGGCATGTAAAGGGAGAGGGAGAAGATTGCCACAGCTTCTAGTAGCCACTCCTCGCTCCCAAAGATGGAGTCCATATGGGCTGGGTCTGTGACTTGCTTTGACCAATAGAATGTAGCAGAAGTGACATTGTGTATGTTAGAGGCCTAAGCTTTCAGAAATACAATAGTTTCTGCTTTTTCCCTTTAGAAACCAGTGTAGGAAAGTTTAGGTTGTCCTGCTGGAGAGAGAGGCCATGCGGAGAAGCCCTGGAGGATGAGACAGCTCACAGAGCAAGAGGCCATGTGGAGAAGGCCTGGAGGTGGCATGCCTCATGAGCAATAGGCCACACACAGAAGGCCTGGAGGATGAGTCACCTTGTGAAGCGACAGGCCACATGGAGAAGCCCTGGAGGGTTAGAAGCCTCATGGAGCAAGAGGCCATGTACAGAAGTCCTGGAAGTGAGATGCCTCATGAAGCGAGATGCCTTGTGGAGCAAGAGACCATGTGGAAGAACACTGGGACTCACCAGCTGATAGCACAAAGATCCCCTTGTGTGAGAGAGGCCTTCATGAACTTCCCATCCAGCCCAGCTGCAGCCACATGGAGCCATAGGTGTGACCACAAGTGAGACCAACAAAAGAACTGCCCTGTCACCCTGAGAAGTGTTAGAAATGCAAGGCACTAAGTTTTGGGGTAGTTTGTTACATAGCAGCAGATAACTGATACAGATGGCTTGAATTACTTGACCTCAAAGCTCTTGCTTACCCTGAAAGTTGATGGCTCAGTAAAGTTGAAATAAACACATTTGGCTGAAACAGAGATGGTGTCGGAAAAGACCAGAAGGTAAGGCTAGGGCAAGATAAGGAGGGATTTCAGTGCCACGGTAAGGACTGTGAACTTCAACTGGTAGGTTCTGAAGCTGTCCAAGGAGGAAGTGCATGAGAAGATAGTTTTTTAGGAGGACCCGCCTCGCAGCAGCATATAGATCAGACATATGGGCATACACAGCAGATGTGAGAGAGAAGGAGGCATGGAGACCTGATTGCTGAGCCAAAAAGATGCAGCTGAAAATTATGGAGCAACAAGCTACTGAATGCAGAATTAAACATTCAGTCTTCAAGACACAGATGTAAGCTGCTTTCACTACAGCCTTCTCTGTATCAACTCTTCATTTTTTACAACTATGGTGTTTTTACTTTGAAATATTTGTGAGAGAATATATGGTATGTGGTTAAGAGCCTGAGACGTGAAATAAAAAAACCCTAGCTTTCCATCCCTTCTCTCACCTTCCAGCTGTGTAACTCTGGGCAAGTTACTGAGCCTTGCTGGATCCTAGCTTCTTCATCTGTGTAATGGATGTAATGATACTTGTCTCACAGGGGTCATACAAAGATAAAAAGAGACTATATCTGATGCGTTTACTTTTGGTAAGTGGCTAAGTGCTCAAGCAACACAAATACTCAGATGATTACTTGTGTTTCATGTAACAGTCCAGGTTGGGAGTTTTGGGTTGAAGGTGGGATGGCTCTTTTTCACATCTTCTTGAAAGAATTCATGGTAAGAGCTGTCTTCACTGTATCCCTTCCAAGGCTATTCTGGCCACTGCCATTCCAGAAAGAAGAGGAGAAAACAGCATAAAGGAGCCCACCTAAAATGTTTTAGGGGGTAGGCCCAGAAATGGCACATGCTTCTACTTGCATTCCATTGGCAAGAACACACGGCTCATCAGCTGCCCACGGGGCTAAGAATCCCAGCTAGAATTCCATCCAGTAGAAGACAGAGGGGAGAGAAGAGCAGGGTATTGGTTAGCGTCACAGAGTTGCTAAACCAACCTGATTGCATGTATCTACCACCAGATCACATGCCATTCCAGTTCAATCATCATCCCTTGGGATGTGGCCTCGGCATCATAATTTGTAAAATCTCCTGAAGTAAGTCTAATGTGTAGCAAAGTTTGAGAACCACTGGCTTAAGCCCCCATTACGTGGTTTTTCTATTGCTTGCAGCTGAAATCATTTCTAACTTATAGATTTTCAGGAGTGGTGCTTCTCAGCCTTGTATGGACATTAGAATCACCTGGAAATGTTTAAAACCATTCAAGCCTGGGCAACGTGGTGAAACCACATCTCTACAAAAAATTTAAAAATTAGCCTGGTGTGGTGGTGTACCTGTGGTTGTAGCTACTTGGGGGGCCAAGGTGAGAGGATCATTGAGACCAGGAGGTTGAGGCTGCAGTGAGCTGCGATCATGCTACTGCAGTCCAGTCTGGGGGACAGAGCAAGTTCTTGTCTCAAAACAAAACAAAACAAAAAAACATTTTAATGGCAGGCCAGGCATGGTGGGCCAGTAATGCAGGTATTACTGTTGTAATCCCAGCACTTCGGGAGGCTAAGGTGGGAGGATTGACTTAGATCAAGAGTTCAAGACCAGCCTGGGGAACATAGTGAGACCCTCATCTCTTAAAAAAATAATTAGTGGGCATGACATTTGGGAGGCTGATACAGAATGATCAGTCAGAAGGTTGAGGCTGCAGTGAGCCGTGATCATACTACTGCACTCCAGCCTGGACAACAGAGCGAGACCCATTCTCTAAATAAATGAATAAACAAACTTCAATGCCCAGGCTGTACTGAAGACCAATTATACCAGAGTTTCTAGGGGTGAGACTCAAGCATCTGTAATTTTTAAATCTCTCCAGGTGATTCTGATGTGTAGACAAGTTTAGGAACCATCATGCTCAAAAAATGGTTAAATTGTTGAAACTTACCTCCTGCACACCTCTCTGTCTTATGGGTTAAGACTGCACTTCTCAGCCTGGCACAGTGGCTCATGCCTGTAATCCCAACACTTTGGGGGACTGAGGCAAGGGGATCTCTTGTGTTCAGGAGTTGGAGGCTGGCCTAGATAACACAGTGAGACCTCATCTCTACTAAAAATTTTAAAATTAGCCACACCTGAAGTCCCAGCTACTCAGGAGGCTAAGGCAGGAGGATCTCTGAGAGATGGAGGCTGCAGTGAGACATGATCTGGAACCCGGCCTCATGATAGAGCAAGATCCTGTAAAAAAAAACTGCACTTCTCAAACTGTAATGAGTATAGGAACTTTCTGGGGTCCTTGTTAAAATGCAGACTCTGATTCAGTAGGTCTAGGGTGGTACCTGAGATTCTGCATTTCTAACAGGCTGTCATGGGAGGCTGACCTACTAGTTTACGGTCTACACTTTGCATAGCAAGGGGTTAAGCAACCATAAGGAGTCCTGTAACTCTAAGTTACAACTTAGCAGTTATTTACATGAATAAACATGTTTGATATACTTTCTTGCACTTTCCTTCAAGGGAACTATTATCCCATAAAATATAATAAATACTTGCGTATTTCAAGCTGTCTAGAGGGCTGTTCAAATTGGTCCGTGAGTTATCTCAAAAAAGAAACAGTCCTCTCTCAGTACCCAAGTGGAATTGGTTCCAGGACCTCCATGGATACCAAAATCCACAGATGCTCAAGTGCTGGATAGAAAATGTTGTATTATTTGCATATAATCTATATACATCTTTCTGTATACTTTAAATCATCTCTGGATTACTTAAAAATACCTAATACAATGTAAGTGCTATAGAAATAGTTGTTATGCTGTATTTCGTTTTTATTTGCATTTTTATTGTTGTATTATTTTCTATTAATTTTTCCCCAATATTTTTGATCTGCAGCTGATTGACTCCATAAATGTGAAACTGATGGAAACAGAGGGCCAGCTGTATTTGACAGATATCCTCTCTTTGAGGAAAAATGCCTTGGTCTTTTGTCCAAGGAAGTTAGAAAACTGTAGGCAGAGAAACTCTGTGTCACCATTTTTTTTTATTTTAAACTAAATTTTCTCACTTTAACACAGTTATCTGACTTTAAACTAATAGCAAAGTGCTGACAATAACTTCTAGAAGAAAATGCAGGAATACTTTCTTAAAGGGTACACAAAATGAGTACAAACCACAAAGGAAAGGGATACATTTCACTATCCTGGAATTAAAACTTCTGTGCATCTAAAGCTCGTCAAAACTGAAAACAGAAGCAATATCAATTTTCTCTTATCCCATTCTTTCTTGAATTTCCTCCAAGCTTGAGCTTACCAAAGTCTGATGACTTGCCCTGTGAGAAACCCAGTGTTTAATGCAAGGTTTCAGCTAACTTTCCTTTATTCTCCTAAAGCTGTGTTCTCTTGATTTACAGAATATCTATCACTGCTCTTTTCTTACTACCTTTTTAAAAAGAAATACCATATGCACATACTTAAAATTGATTTGTATTTAGGGACTTATAAATGAAAAAAAACAAAGCTCATTTCTGCTCCTCACCTCTTCTGATGCCTGTTCCCCAGTGACAACTGCTTTCTACTCTTTAGCCTTTTCTTGCAATGTTTAAGTGAATAATATTCTTTTTATTTTTTGGCTGGGGTGTGGTGGCTTATGCCTGTAATTCCAGCGCTTTGGAGGCCAAGAAAGGGGGATTTCTTGAACCCAGGAGGTAGAGACCAGCCTGGGCAACATGGTGAAACCTCACCTCTACAAAAGATATAAAAATTAGTCGGGTGTGGTGGTGCATACCTGTAGTCCCAGCTCCATGCTAGGCTGGGGTGGAAGGATTGATTTAGCCCAGCAGGTGGAGGCTGCTGTGAGCCTTGATCAGGCCACTGCACTCCAGCCTAGGTGACACAGTGAGACTCTGTCTCAGAAAAAAAAAAATTATATATATGTGCATATATATATATATATATATGTGTGTGTGTGTGTGTGTCACTTTTAGATATCTGGCAAAGATAGGATCTGCCATATCTCCTCCTTGTTATAGAAAAGTCTTTCTCTTTGCAATAAATAAGTATTCTGTACAATATTATCTGGTCTCTCTGCAGCCTGTCACCTGTTACCTAGTAAGTAGTTTTATTAATGGCATTCATTGATCCCTTCTTGCCTTAATCAGTTATTACATTGGGGTTGCAAATGGTTATTTTTCTATCTATGTTCACAATTTCTTATCCAGCATGTTTTCTTTCATTGTTTCTATTAATATTAGCCAATATGTTGGCATTCATTGTACTCATTATTTTTTTTGGGGGCCCTTTGAGCTGGTTCCTGTAATATTTTGATATGATCCCATTGGTTCTTGAGTATTTCCTTAATTTCTGGAACAATAAGATGTGACGACTCGCCTGTACCCTACCTGCCCTAGATATAAACCTAGCCACTTCCACCAAAGAGTCTTAATACCTTTTGGTAGAGAATGCTTTTTTGGTTGTCTTATTATAAAAGTAACGCATGCTTATTGTAGAAAAAATGGAAGCTATAAAGAAGAAAATAAAAACCATATATTTCTCTAGCATCTAGAGCTAGCCTCTCTTAATTTATTACTTATTTCCAGGCTTTTTTCTGTTAAAAAAATAGAGATTCCTCCTCTTCTACTTCTTCCTTGCTAGGTGAGCATGGGAATGTTATTTAACTGCTCATAACTTACTTTTCTTATCTATAAGATGAGATTAATAATAGTTTCTCCTATATAGCATTGCTTTGGCAATTAAGTAATAAAGTGTTTATTACAGAGTCTAGCACATAGTAAGGTCTCAATGACACTATTAGAATTATCATGTCAGGTCAGAATGGTGAATAGGATTTGAGCTAACGTTAATGGGAAAGGAGGATTTAGTCTTATGGTAGCAAGACAGACGGGCATTAGGAAAGAAAAAGTCATAGCACAAGGTCTATTGAGCAAACCTGTTTAGTCAGAGTTACGAAGATTAGATAAAATTGCTGTCATGGCTGGGTACAGTGACTTATGCCTATAATCCTAGGATTTTGGGAGGCTGAGGTTGGAGGATTACTTGAGCCCAGGAGGTCAAGGCCGCAGTGAGCCATGATCACGCCATCGCAGTCCAGCCTGGGTGACAGAGCAAGATGTCTCAAAAAAAAAAAAAAAAAGTTGCTCTTCGCCAGTCATGGTGGCTTACGTCTACAATTTCAGCACTTTGGGAGGCCGAGGCAGGCATATCACTTGAGGCAGGGAGTACAAAACCAGCCAGGCCAACATGGCAAAACCCCATTTTTACTAAAAATGCAAGAATTAGCTGGGTGTGATGGCAAGCACCTGTAGTCCCAGCTACTTGGGAGGCTGAGGTGGGAGGATTGCATCTCCCTGGTTTCAAACTCTCTTTACTCTGTGTCCTCTTTCAGATCTAATAAGTTTAGTTTTTATTTTATATATTGATTTATTCTTAGATACAGGGTCCACTGTGTCTCCCATGCTGGAGTGCAGTGGTGAGATCACAGCTCACTGCAGCCTCAACCTCCCGGGCTCAAGTGATCTTCCTGCTTCAGCCTTCCAAGTAGCTGGGACTACAAGTGTGAGCCACCATGCCTGGCTAGTTCTTTATTTTTCATAGAGATGGGGTCTTGCTTTGTTGCCCAGGCTTGTCTCAAACACCTGAGCTTAAGTGATCCTCCCATCTCAGCCTTCCAAGGTGCTGGGATTACAGGCATAAACCACTGCACAGGAACCAGATCTGATAAATTTCCTGAAGGTACCCTGGGCATATTAACATGGTTATAAAGTGTCAGGCATGTCCATACAACACTTCTAGCTGTGTGACTACAAAAAAATACCTTCTTCATTATTTAGAATAAGAATTACAGCAATATATATATATATAGTATAAGGTCATTGTAAGAACAAACGCTGTCATGTATGTAGCACCTAACACCATGCCAGCCAGTCTTATCTTCAGGACAAACAACAAACAGTAGTGTTTATTTACAATGATACAGCTGAGGCTGAAAACCTTTCTAGTTTCAGCATTCGGAAACCCTTGCCCCGCCGCCCATCACTATAGTGTTTCTTATTAAATTTGTAAGCTAGAATCTCCATCAGATACATTGCCTTAAATGTGCAGAACATACATATTAAAAAGGAACCTGCTGTCTGTTCCCACCACAGGCATCCATGCAATTCATCCAATTATTCCTCAAGCATGTACTGAGCGTTTGACTATGCTTCACGGTGTTGGACTCTGGGCATTCACAGAAGATGAACACATCTCACAAAAGGTGAAAATGTTTAAATCATCTGGGATAGAGAACATTCAGTGTTGAAAGTCAGAATACATGTTTGGTTATAATACTGGTTATTAAGCAAGTAGAAAATTAAAGTAAATACCAGAATTCAGCCCTTTAAGAAGACGTATCTTCTAGAGAACCTCAAAGGCAAGGTGGGCATTTGATGGCTTTATCTAGGAGCATACACTCCGGGTTCACCGTGAGCAGGTGAGAGACATGGCTACACCTCTGAAATACTGCAAGTTCATTTTTGAAGTATTTGTCATAGTGAAAATTTCCCTTCACCCCCTCGCAGGGCGTGACAGGGGAGTGGCTCCCTTCTTCAGTGCCCTGCAGCTCAAACCCCTAGGACAAGCATGCAAACTGGTAGGTTGTGGGGAGCGTGGGCTGCAACCCCATGGCAGCGTCTAAGGTTGAGTGTTTACAGTCCCTGAAGCCCCAGTGGTTGTGTGTTACAGTGTGTTCTTTCAGCTCAGCCATCCGCATGCGGCTTGTGTTCATCAGCTCAATTAGACCCTCTGCCTTATCGCAAGGACAGAGGGCTTTCTATATCCTGGGGTTCTTGCCTAGTGTACTGGAAAAATCTGACCATACATTGGCTTGGAGGACGAGTGCGAGGTTTTATTGAGTGGTGGAAGTAGCTCTCAGCAGATGGATGGGAAGCCAGAGGGGGATGGAGTGGGAAGGGGTCTTCCCTGGAGTTGGGCCACTGGGCATCTGCGTGGTTCCACCATTGATGGCCTGCCATTGTTTGTTGGCGTGTTTTTCTGCCAGTGTGTTCCTCTCAACATCCAGCTGCTTGTGTGTGTGCCCACTAGGGTCTCTCGGGTTTTTGTGGGCACAGGACTGGGGGGCATGGTGGGCCAGGGTGGTCTTGGAAAATGCAACATTTGGGCATGTAAACAGGAGTGCCTGTCCTCACTTAGGTCCATGGGAGGGTGGAGCCCTCACCAGGGTCACCGC
This sequence comes from Sapajus apella, assembly GCF_009761245.1. Classification (NCBI taxonomy): domain Eukaryota; kingdom Metazoa; phylum Chordata; class Mammalia; order Primates; family Cebidae; genus Sapajus; species Sapajus apella. The sequence continues at coordinate 2,153,529 of NW_022437014.1, forward strand.
CCTTCTCTACACAGCACCTCCCTGCCCCCCTTCTGTATCAAAAGCAATGATGAAAGACTCACGCGGCCATCTTTTCAGAAGCATGTGGCACAGTCTCCATGTCTGGAGCCAATGGTGAACGTTTAAATTCTGGGTCCCCAAGCAATATTTTGGGAAGGGCCCTCCTCTATCCCACAGCTTCTAAAAATATTCTGTGCTTATAGTATTGGCTCTGGTTTTGAGGACGTGTTTCTGGATAATTCAGTGACCTCAGACAGGCTACTCCAAGTCTCCCTGGACCACCTGCATAGTTCAACCATATTCAGCAATGAGCAGTTAGAAAAAGAATAACTGGGATGAGGGGAGGGAAGAAGAAATAAAAATGCTGTTTTGGCATTTCTAAGATAATGAGCTAAGCCACTTGCTTAGCCCCCTTCACTTATCCATTAAACACATAGTTTTAAGTCCTTTTTACAGCCTAATGAACCTGCAACATCTGAAGGCATTCCCCTTCTTGGGACAGTTATTCAGAGACACAGAAATAATGGCTCCTGCCAACCACAGACCATGCACAGGCATCTCCACCTTTATGATCCCAGAGGGGACTGGGAGAGGGTTGGAGGTCACAGAGGGCATCAGCCTATGAAACACCAACTGCAGCAGCCCCAGCTCCTGTCATGAAATAATCCACTGTTCTGTCTTTCTCAAGTCTTATTGGAAGTGAGAATATTATTTTTCATTGGCTCATTTACCCTAAGATCCCATGAGGGAAAAGATAATCTGATTATTGGCTCGATTTCTGTACCCTACTTAGGGACACAAGTTTAATAAATCAGGGCATTCTTCTAGTTGGGTCAGATTGACCAGGGTAGCAAACACTTGCTTCAGGACACGTTTTAGGCTAAGCCGTGATCTGTATCGAAAGCTTCTATTTTCAAGGGAGAAGAAATATCTTCAGTTTTTGTAAAGATGCTTTCAGCGATGAGTAACAAAAACTTCAACTCAAACTGGATTAAAAATAAAGAATTTGGCGGGTTGTTGTGGCTCATGCTTGTAATCCCAGCACTTTGGGAGGCCAAGGCGGGAGGACTGCTTGAGCCTAGGAGGTTGAGACCAGCCTTGGCAACACAGGGAGACCCCCATCCCTACAAAAAATTGAAAAATTGTCTGTGCTTGGTGGTGCACGCCTGTGATCCCAACTACTTGGAAGGCTGAGGTGGGAGTTTCCGTTGAGGCTGCAGTGAGCTGTGATTATACCATGGCACTCCAGCCTGGGTGGAGTAAGACCCTGTCTCAAAAAGAAATAAAAAAAAATAAATTTACATTGCTTGAGAACAGAAAATACAGGGGCAAAGCAGGCATCAAGGCTGGCTGATTCAGCACAGCAAGAATGTCAACAAGATCCAGGTTATTTTTGCCTCTTCACCCCACCATCTTCTGTGTCAGCCTCGTCCTCAGGGAAGTAGGATGCAACAGTTTCACATAGCAAACCTGGACACGTTTTAGGCTAAACCGTGATCTGTATCGAAATATCCACAGGAGCGAGAGAGAGACACTCTTTCTGCTGCTGTATCATGGGAACCTTGTCCCTGATGCCCATCAGGTTTCATCCTCACTCTATGCTTCATTGTTTTCTTAATTCAACACTGGCATGGGAAATGAAATTAAATTACCCTTGGCCATCAATGCCACCCTCAACCTAGAGATGGGGTCAGTTTCACCTGAGGCACCTAGCTGAGTGAGAAAGGCATGGAGGGTTGAAAAAATTGGGGTTCTTCTAATGTAGACGTCATGGGAGTGGATGCTGCCTGGGTAGATTACATTTAATTGCAGGAAACAGAAAACCTGACTTATAAGTGGCTTAAGCCAAAAAATTATTTCTCTCTCATAATATAAATTATTGCCTCCACTGGCTGCTTGATGATGTCATGGTCAGCAACCTGGGGAGGCTCTTGACCTTTCCCTCATTCTTGTAACCTTGTGGTCCCAAGGTGGGCTTCGAGTTTCATACATCATGTTTGGATTCAAAGCAGAAAAAAGGGGGAAGGGGTATGGACTGTATAAAACATTATGTAAAATGTGCTGGAATCTGAGGGGCATATGCAGAAGCAGGTTTAATCTCTCCTCCTTACAAGGGTCAACTATTTACATGGGGAGGAAAAACACACTCCGCAACTACACCCCAATGTCAGTACCAAGAGCAGCACGCAAATGACTATTACAGGTACTCAGAAGCATCACAATAGAACGGAAGTTGCAGCTGCCTATACCCACATCTGGCCTACCTGCCTGCTGTGTCACAGTCTGGCTGCATTACTAGGTTCGCGTTAGCACCAAGAAAGCATGCAGAAATCATGGCGGGCACACTGGAAGTGAGCAGATTTGTGTCTATTTGTCCTTTAAGTGGACGCCACTTTTCTGTCGGGAGCACAGATCAATGTGTCAGACAGAGCCTTAGGATGACAATATTGTCCTGGCAGGGATCCAGGGCAGCTGGGGATGGAGAGCATTTAATGGGTCCAGAACAGAACAGTTGAGGTGTGACTGGATGTGACAGAGGACAGCACCTCTTTGACAATGACATTATCTGAGCTGGGGTGTGCTCTCGGCTCACGTTTCAGATGTCCAGGCATCTGCTGCTGGCTGCCATTCAGTTGACATATTACATTTTGTGAAGATAAGTTTAGAAGAAGTTGATAGAAAAGAAGGTCACTAATTGAGTGTTGCTGTGTTTCCCGTAACATTTTAAATTTGGTTCAGGGCAGAAACGATCTCGGCCTTTCCTTTATATCATTACCCTAATCCCCAGCACATGGTGGTTTCCTCCTGACTCTGGTGGAATATGCCTAGACCTTAACAACCCCAACAACACCACACCACTCATGCAACCCTGCATTCTTCCCCATCTCTCCAGCTGGCATCCCGCCTTGTTTTCCCCTCACACAGATTTAATAGGTGCTCTGAGCCCCGCAGCGTGCTTCAGTTCTATTCTGTGCACTCGCTGTGGCGCTTGGCACCATTAACTGCAGCGCTCTCTGCCTTGACTTCTGCACTGGGAAGTTACTATCCTACTTACAAATCTTTAAAAAAAAATCACATCTGACCATTGTGTTAATTTTTATTTTTCACCTAAAATGAGATTAAAGACTTCAGCATTTTTAAATTGTCATTTATAAATTGGCTTTGTATAATAACTTGTTTATGCCCTTTGGGATATCATTTTTATAGAAACGTTACCATTTTCCATAGCGATTTAGATAAGTTCTCAATATCAGAACATTAACTTTTTTATTGATATTTGTCACAAATATTTTTCCTAGCTTAGTGTTTACTCTTTAATTTTCTTAATGATTATCTTTATACGTAGGAGATTTTACTGTTTATGTAGTCAATCCAATATTTTCCTTGATGGTTTCCTCTATTGATTTTAACCTTAGATAGGGCCTCTCTGTCTATAAATCAAATATTTACCTACCTTTCCTTTCACGATTTTTATTTTTTGTTGTACTTTTACATTTAAAGCTTTTATCCACTTGAGTATTTTTTGGCATGTCATGCGAATAAAAAAATCTAACTTGGTTTTTTTCTCCTGAGAGTTAAGCAGTTGAGTAACCATCATTTTTATAACATTATAATATTTTGCACTGAATTGCATTTCAAGACAAGATTGCTAAAAGGAGGCCAGGATAATGTTTCTGATGAAGTAAAACTTATAATGTAATTTAGGACGTGGGTAAAGGCTATGGCATCCCAGGGGGTGGAAACAGGGTGGGCCAAGTATGCGTTAGGCCTTGGAAGCAGGATTGAGTTGTATTTCTGGAAATATCTTTGGCTGGTGCAGGTGCAAATAAAAAAAAAAAAAAAAAGCAGGAGTGTGGTTATGGAATCTCTCAGGCCCAGGAGCATTCACACATACAAAAGATTGATTTAGCAATGCCTAGATATGATGTTGCCACTTACATTTCTGTGGAGGTCTATAAATACGATGAGATGGGAGTCAGAGAGAGCAGATGGGGAAGATGTTATTCTAATTCGCATCATTTCATACCCGGACCTCAATCCTGACCTTATGTTAAACAATGACTCATTTCTCTGCAAATTGCTGTTTTAAAGAATATAGAAACTCTATATAAACGGAATGAAAATTTATCTGCAAAATTCTAGGCTGCCTTAATTAATGTGTGCAGTTCCTAAGTTTATTTGAAAGTCAGGGGTGACTTTTCAATAGGAGAGGAATCACTAATGAGGCCATTCCCTTCACCATGGCTGTGGACCAAGAGTGTCCGGACACATGACAGTTTGTCTGCCTTTGCTTAACAGATCTGGATTTTGTCTGGAAACTCAAGTACAAGACCTAGCACCACTTGCGAAGGACCTCTGCTTTGCTTTAGTAGGCCAGGGTAAGCTACGTATGCATGGCCCCAGGAAATATACCTTGTTCCCTTTTTAGTTATAATATAATGACTTGACTTCTCATAATATCAGCATTGCCATGCAGAACTGAGGACATACAGGAAGAAAAGATAAGAGAGAGGGAGACAGAACATATTGCAGCTGCACACACACACACACACACACACACACACACACACACTTGGCTCAGCTTTACGATGAGATCTTGACTTAGAAATGAAACAATCTTGTAATTCATGCAATTTATGAAACAGACCAAAAGGCATCACTAAATAAGTAGTTGTTACGGAAACATAACAAATCCTTAAGTTACCCAGCCACAGCCTCCATGTGGCTATACAGGCTATGTAGCCTATGCAAACAACCAAGATTTATCTCAAAAAAAAAAATGGTAGAATATTCAACCTGGAAGCAACTCAAAACCATATTGTAGTGCAACTCCTTTGTGTTACATTTTGAAGTTTTCAACTTGATTTCACAACATTTTTCTTTAACATTTACTACTTGTTTCCTAATGACCATTTCTCAGCTTGTTTTTCTAGCCAGCTTACACATTCCTTGAGCACAGAGGCTGCGTCACCTCCTCCTGCCCACAAGCCTGGCTCATTGCCTTGCACACAAAAGATGCTCATGCAGAGAGGATAAGGTTGGTGCTTCACGTGCACCTTTCAGTGCAATCCCTGACAAGAAAGTACTGCCAGTGCATTCATTCTGTATTGTTTGATGGCCCTTAAGGATGAACAAGGCAAGCCTGAATTATAATAATACATGATGCTGGCAAAATTCACTGGCACCAGGCAAAAAAACGAGTTAGCTGCCTTGTGTTTCAAGAATGACATTTTATTTTAGGCTTGTCCAGGTCTCCGGCTTTTCTCACCTTGGGAAGAACAAGTGAGAACAGAGAAATGCAGACTTTTTGGTCTGGGTGTTTATGCCAGTTTCTTGTAGCAGTCTGTTCCAGCACAGGTTCACCATTGGCATGAACTTCTCAAAGCCCCCCGGAGCCTCTTCTCTCAGAGTGTTGTCTTTACCCATGTTTTTAAAATAGTGCTTACAAATGGAAATTTCATTCACTGGTGATTTAGAAAACTATGAGCTGTTAACTTTTTAAAATAGTTTTTATTGAGGTATAAATAAAATAATCCAGCTTTAGAGCATTTCTAGTCACCTCAAAATGTATCCTCATGCCTGTTTGTAGTAAATCCTGGCTCCCACCCCCAGCCCTAGGCAAATGCTGACCTGTTTCTGTCTCTACACATTGCCTTTCCTGAACACTTCATGTAAATGGAATCATACATACGACGTGCTGTTTTATATATCTGGCCTCCTTCACATAGCATAGTGTTTTTGAAGTTTACCTCTGTTGTAGTCTGAATCAGTAGTTTTTTTCATTTCAATTGTTGAATATTATTTTGCTGTATGGATTTACCACATTTTGTTGGTCAATTCTTCAGCTGATGGATATTTGGAAAGTTTCCAGTTTGGTTTATGATGAATCATCCTCCCATGGACATTCACATCTGTGTCTTTATGTTGTAGATATGTTTTTGTTTCTCTTGTAAAAATTCCTAGGAGTGGGACTGTTGGGCCATACAATAAGTTTGTGTTAAACTTTTTAAGAAATGAGCAGTCTGGGCATGGTGGCTCACACCTGTAATCCCAGCACTTTGGGAGTCCGAGGCAGGCAGATCATGAAATCAGGAGTTCAAGACCAGCCTGGCCAATATGGTGAAACTCTGTCTCTACTAAAAATACAAAAATTGGCTGGGCATGGTGGCATGAGCCTATAGTCCCAGCTGCTCAGGAGGCTGAGGCAGAAGAATCACTTGAACTTGGGAGACGGAGGTTGCAGTGAGCCCAGATCCTGCCACTGCACTCCAGCCTGGACGACAGAGTGAGGCTCCATCTAAAAAAAATAAAAATAAAAAATAAAAACCAAAGAAACCACCAAACTGTTTTTCAAAGAAGCTGTATCATTTTGCATTCCTACCAGCATTGCACAAAGCGTCTAATTCCTCCACATCCTCGCCAATATGTGGTATTGTTTGTCTGTTTGATAATGGCCATTCTACTGGGTATGGAATGGCATCTCGTTGTGGTTTTAATTTGCATTATCCTAATGACTGATGATATTGAACATATTTTCATGCTCTTCCATTCCTATATCTTTTTTGATGCAATGTCTACTCATGTCTTTTTCCCATTTAAAAAAATTGGATTATTTTCTTATTTTTGAGTCGTAAGAGTTCTTTGTGTAGTCTAAATACAAGTTCTTTATCAGATGTATGATTTGAAATGCCTTCTCTCAGTTTATGGCTCATCTTTTCATTTTCTTAATGGTGTCCTTTGAAACCCAAAAGTCTTTTAACTTTGATAAGATCCAGTGTATTATTTCTTTTATGCATCATGCTTTTAATACTGTTTCTATATTATGTCAAAATAAGAAATTTTATATCAATACCATATTTAATATTATGTATAAAATATAATTTTATATGAATGTGTTCATTATTATATTAAGTATGCTATGAGGAAAATTAATACCAAAGTTTTATCCATTATTCCTCCTGACCTACTTTGTATTTTAATTTTGTTTTTTTTTTTTTGAGACAGAGTCTGGGTCTGTTACCCAGGCTGGAGTGCAGTGGTGTGATCTCAGCTCCCAGTAACCTTCACCTCTTGGGCTCAACCCATCCTCTAGCCTCAGCCTCCTGAGGGGCTGGGACTACAGGTGTGTGCCACCACACCCATCAGTTTTTTTTTTCTTTTTGCATTTTTGGTAGAAACAGGGTTTCATCATGTTGGCCAGGCTAGTCTCAAACTCCTGGGCTCAAGCGATCCACCCATCTCAGCTTCCCAAAGTGCTGGGATTATAGGTGTGAGCCACTGCATCCAGCCCTATTTTGTATTTTGAATAGAAGCAATAGTGGTGATGGGATTTGTACTCCAAGCCTTACCATCAAGCAGTATTCCCATGCAGCAAATCTGAACATGTATCCTTTGCATCTAAAATAAAAGTTGAAATGTTTTTAAAAAGAAGCAGTGGTGGCACTCTGTTTTAGATTAACATTAATGTTTTCAAAGCCACAGTGAAAGAAATCAACTACATAGCACCTTAGAACTGGAGATCCAATCTGACAGGTGGGCCACATTACTAATAATGCAAGCACACTTCCTATACAAAATTTTATTTAATTGTATTAGTTGAGCAAACAGAACTACACCGACACTCTTCTGTCTGCCTTGTTCCTTCTTGTACTCTGCTTCCTGTTTGTGTTTTTGTCATTTTCCTGTGTGTGTGTGTGTGTGAATGTGATTTGCTTTCCTGCCTTTGCTGGAGTTGTCACCATGTGGATAGGAGACCCTCAAAGCCCCAGACAACTGGTTTCCCAAAGGGTTGCTGGATTTGCTGCTTTTTCGTTGTGCTGACAAGAACTACGTGCCTGCCTTTGTTGAGTGGTAAATACGTGTTGGAAGCAAAAGCATCACAGATATAATGCTTTATGCTGTTGCTGGGGCAGCTTTCTCATTAATGCTTAGCGCACTGAGCAAAGAAGCCGGGTTCCAGAAATAAAGAGAAGTGTGCTGTTGACAGCATGAGCAGAGTCCCCTTTTTACATGGCAAGAAAGAAAGAGAGAAAGATCTTAATTCTGAATACCAAATTAAAAAGCCTTTAAAGGAGGCATCTGGAAAGATTTACTCCTCCTTCTGAATCAGCCATCAGTGGGCAGCAGGCTCTGAGAAATGATGCTAGCTTGTGTATAAGACAGTGATAGGAAAAGGGGGAGCGTTAGAGTCTAGAGAGGCTGAGGGTTGCAGGAGGGGCTGCCGAGCCAGCAAGAGCAGATGGCTGAAGGTACCGTGGCCCTTCCTATCTGCAGGTTCCCAGACAGGGATCGAAAACTAGATACTAAATAAATAATGACAAGACAACAATTTAAAAAATACAAATTTTGAAAAGGGAAGGTTACAACTATTTATGTAAGATTAGCCTTGCATTAGGTGTTATAAGTAATCTAGAGACTATTTGAAGTAGTTGGAGGATGTGCATAGATTATATGCAGATTCTAAGTCAGTTTCCCTCAGGGACTTGAGCATCTGCAGATTTTGGTATTGGTGGTTGGGAGGCGGGGTGGTCTCCAGAACCAATCCCCCACCTCATGAATGCTGAGGAGCAACTGTATGCATGCCATTAATCATTCTGAGTGCAGTGACGCAGGCGGCAGAATGGAGGTGGTGACCTGAAACAGGGACACCTGATCCTCTGAGATGGAGGGATAAGAGGGAAGAAAGGGTGTGGCTGCAGATAAATTAGTTATTTGGATGGAGTAAATTATGGAAAGAGATCACAACTGATGGGACCCATTTTACTTGCTGAAGCAGGAGAGGAGATATTCTGAAGAGTTCAAAAGGGTGAATTAGAATGGCAAAGTTTTGGAATTATCAGTGAAGGAAAAACACAAGAAACCAAGGATAAAAGGCCTATCAATAAGCACAGCTAGGATTAGGCACAGATGAGATGGCTATGAGGTTTTCTCCAGCCATACTTGATATCTCGTACTTAGGCGCCATGAGATGAGTTGACACAGATCCGAGGTTTCCTGGGGGAAGGAGTGAGGCTGACACAATGATACAGGTGGGAGGTGTAGTTCGGGTAATTCACCACGCCTTCCAAGGCAGGTAGGAAAGGAAGGGAGGCTAGACGGTGACAGCAGCAGTACCCTAACTTATCTGTATGTAGAATCATCTGGGGATCTTTTAAAAGCTTCACAGGCCAAGCCACATCCCAGGTGAATTAATCACAATCCCTAGGAGTAGGACACGGGCACAGATGTCAATACTCTTCAAAGCCCTCCAGGTAACTCTAACAGGAAGACAAGTTTGAAAAATATTGGGCACTACACGAGAACAGTGCTTCTCAAAGTGTAGTCCCCCAACCAGCAATATCAATATCACCTGGGAACTTGTTAGAATTGCAAACTCTTGAGCTCTGCTCTAGACCTATCGAACCAGAAATTCTGGGAGCCAGGATTCAGCCATCTGTCTTAACAAGCCTTCCAGGTGATCCTGATACCTGCTAAAGTTGGACAATCACTGAATTAGGAGGAAAAGAAGGAATCCTGGTCCTGGTGATCCCTCCGAGAACAGACGTAGCGAGAAAGCTAGTGGTAATTTTTGATGTCATGCAGTTCCTGGCCGTAACTAGCTCAGCTTTGAGCCTTGAAAAGGTCAAGGAATTAAAGCACTGATGAGTGTGCTGGATGTTCATCCACGCATATGTTTAAATATCCTGGAATTACACACAGTGGAAAAGCAGCAGCATGGAGCTGGGTGAATCCTGAGTCCAACCTGTGCCTCCGTTATAGGGGCGTGCAGGGGAAACAGCAGCCTCCAATGGAGAGGGAAGCGAGGAGAAGGTGTGCCTTCAGGGAAAGGTAGGCTTCAACGGATGGTGGTGGAACGATACTGCAAAGAGAAAAACGCTGAAGTGTTTATTCTCTGTGGGGTGGTGGCTTAAGAGGGAAGGGCGGAAAGAGTAAAGAGCGTGGAGAGAGAGGCTGAGTGGGAGGACTCAGGAGGGAGCATAAAGCTGCAGAAGATGCGAGAATAATCCGGAATAAATGTTTGGGTGTAGAAGGTGGGGGAGGGCAAGCACCATTTGCTTTGGGGGTGGTGGCCATGGTTTCTCGAGATAAGAGGCCTTGGTAGAACTGACTAACTTCCTCACCGTGAGTTATTTGGTGCCATTGTGGCTGATTGTGCCAGACAGTCCTGCCACCATCCCCAGGGGAGCTGAGTCACTGTGTGGTGAAAGCCACAGTCTCCGGCAAGGTGCTTTGTGCTGGGCAGGGAAGCTGTAGGGACTGGGGAAGCCGTCTCAAGGTGAACAGGAGGTGACAGAGAGCCTGGTCTGTGGTGAGCGCTTTCAGGTGGGCAACTTTCCCACTTCCAGAGCTCTGGGTGGTTTCCCCAGGAAGGAGCTGCGCCTGCCTGAAAATGGCTCCTGGGCACAATGGTTATCATAAAGGAAAGCAGGATCAGAAGAACCTTGACAACCTTTTAATATTGCTTATCCTAGCTCTGACTGATAAGGGGGCAGGAGGGAAAAAGGAGGAAGGAATAAATCAAGGAGATTATTACAAAATAACAAGGCGATAATCACAAAAGCAGAAGAACGCATGTCCTTTTCACTGGCTGAGTGGTTGGCCTATGATTCCTGTCTGACTTATGGCCACACTGATGATTCTGGAATGCATTTGGCCCAGGTGTGAGTTACACATCCTAATGGCTGCAAGATGTAGCTTAGTTTGCAGACCCATCAAACCGCTTGGGCTGGTCTAAGGCCGGGCTGTGAAGCTGGCAGAATTTGCTTCTGACTCCACTGTTTTCAGGCCGCTTCATCTCCTCCAGAAATTCTTCTCCTTGGTTTCTCCTGACCCTATGGCCCTGGCCTTACCCTTCAGGAACACCCCAGGGGCTTAGGGCTGGGGACAGCAGAGGCTTACCCCCACTACCTCCCCCCTGCCTGACAGTGTGATGTGCAGGCCTTACAGGCCCCTCTCTCTGAGGATACTAGCTCTCCTCCACCATCGCACTCCCCAAACACTCTTGTCACCATTCTTAGAAATGCCAGGGTCCATAGTAATGATGCTTTTGATTCCTCGTTGCTTAGGAATAATATTCACAATATATAACAAGTGGGCAAAGGCCCTGACTGGTAGAGCAGACGGCAGCTGTGAACATCTCAGTAAAGCAGCAAGGCACTTGCTGGCCGAACAGCTGCATTCTCCTACCCGCCCAGCCTTTCGGCCCTCCAGTGACCTGGTCTTCCTCTGCCTCAGCTGTCCCCTCCTAGGGATGGTTATCTAGACTTGTTACCATCCGTGGTAGCCCTTTCTCAATCATCATCTGCTGGCTGTCCAGCTTATCTCCCCAACTCCAAAAGTTCTTTAAATCCAGCAGTTCTTGGACACATCTGCAAGCTATTGATAATACCACCTTTCGTTCTCCCTTACAAGGCCCCCAAACCCTTATTCTCGCCTTACCTAGCTGATTCCAGAGCTCATCATCTTTACCACATCCTCATCTCACTTGTCTTTCTTTTGCTCCAGGGCACTCACATGTCAACCCCCATCCCAGCTAAGCCCAATTCATCACCTACTACAGACCTGCATTTGCCTGCCTGCTATTTCCTACCACCTTGTAAGTAAAAGCCCTATCTTGATCTGTTGCCCTCTACAGGCCCATTCCCCTGCTCCCGTTTAGATAAAATCCTTAAAAAGAAGTATCTATCTACACTGTCTCCAATTCCTTCCCTCCCATTCTCCATTAAACTCATTCTTATCAGGATTTCACCTCCACCCCTCCAATCCTGCTCTCATCAAGATTACCAGAGACATCCACTGCTAAACCTAATGGTCACTTCTCAGTGTTTATCTTAACTGACCTATGTTCCTAGTTGATCTTCCCCTACTTCTTGAAGCACTTGATTCTTCTGATTTTTCAGGATTTCTCACTCTGCTGGGTTTCCTTCTCTACAATTAGCCATTCCTTTGTAGAGTTTTTTCTGGTTCTTTTTCATCTTATTGATTTCAAAATAGTAGAGTACTCCAGAGCTCTGTCTTTGGACCTTTCTGTACTCTCTTATTGAGCTCATCTCCTCTAGTGGCTTTTAATACCGTCTTTGTCCTCATGACTCCCAGGTTTATATTTCTAGCAAAGACCCTTCATCTGGACCCCAGTCTGAAATGTCAGTTACCCGTTGGACATCTCCACTAGATGGTTCGTATTTAACATGTCCAAAGTGGAACTCCTGATCTTACCTTCAAACTGTTCCTCCTGCACTTCTCCCAGCTCAGCAAATAACGACCCTATATATCCTTCCAATTAATTACTCAAGCCAAAAAGCAGAGTCAATTGGTGTCTTCTTTTCGCTCACACATTCCGCATCAAATCCATAGCAAACTTTGTTGGCTCAACTTTTAATATATATTTGGCCACTAACCACTTCTCATCACTTCTTCTACTGTGATCCAAGCTGCCAATGTTTCTGACCTGAATTATTGAAATAGCTTCTTAATAAGCCTCCTTGATTTCATCATTGCCGCCCTTCCAGTCAAGTCTCATTCCCGCAGCAAAAGTGCACGTTTTCAAACATGAGATTATGCAGTTCCTCCTCTAAAATCCTCCAAAAATTGTCCATTTCACGCAAAATTTTAGTTCCAAAGCAAATAGTTAAAATGGCTGATAAAGCCCGACAACACGATCTGTTTCTCTGCCCTCTTCCTCCCCGACCTTATGTCCTACCTCTGTCTCCTTTACTCATGCCACGCAATGGCCTCCTTGCTAGCCCACAAACCCACCAGGCATGCTCCAGCCTCAAGTCCTGTGTATACTTGCCATGTCCTCTGCCTGAAATGCTGCTCCTCCAGATCTCTGCATTGCTAGTTCCCCAACTCCAAAAATTATTTAACTGCAACAGCTTTAGTGTCACATTCCCAGAGGCCCCCGCACTTAATATTCCTGTAAACCTCCTCCTGCTTTGTGTTAGCACAGCCTATCCTCCTTCCCTTTAAAAACATTTTTTGCCAACACCTAGTTATTATCTAACCTACTGTATTTATTACATGTCTCCCCCAATAGAATATAATCTCCAGGAAGACCAGACAGGAATGATTGCCTGTGTAGATCCCTGCATAGTCCCAGTACTTAGAACAGTGTCTGGCACATATGCCGTGCTCAATAAATATTTTTCAAATGAAAGGACGACATAAATGAAAAGGACAGCAAGGGTAGCCCTGATCCATAAAATCTAGACTGTCAGTATCAGAAACCACAAGCAATAAGGAGAACTATGGTAATAAAAAGGGGTCACGAAAGAGCAGTATGTGGTTTGGGCAACCAGTTCTGAGAGAAGGAAGGAAAAACTCATTTCTTTGTAGTCGTTAGAAATTACCTGGCACTTTTTCCTTCTCATCTCATGGTCTGTAAGAAAGTGGACTTCAAAACAAAATTCACGTTTGATATCACTGGAGAAGCCCTGCTATAATTGAATTACTTCGTGACCAATGCTAGCATAGTGTTATTTTCAAAAATAAATCACAGTCTAACATCTAAAATGTAATTTAAAATATTTGATGAAGTCTCATAAAGTGATATCAAGGGGAAATACATTATAAAATATGCAGCATAATTCCTTAAAGTTCTCTTCACTGTCAAAAGTATTATTTTCAAAATTTAAAAAGAGAATTCTTATACAAATACATAGTGAGCATGTGTCAAAGTTTTATTTTAACTCAATAAAATGATAGGGAGGCTGGGTATAGCAGCTTGTGCCTGTAATCCCAGCACTTTGAGAGACCAAGGTGGGAGGATCACTTGAGCCCAGGAGTTCGACTCCAGCTTGGACAACATGGCGAGACCCTGTCTGAACAAAAAATACAAAAATTAGGTATGGTGGCATACATTTGTGGTTTCAGCTACTTGGGGGTAGTTGGGGGAGGATCACTTGAGTCCAGGAGTTCAAGACTGCAGTAAGCCATGATTATGCCACTGCACTCCAGCCTGGGCAACAGTGAGATCCCGTTTAAAAAAAAAAAAAAAAGATGGTAAAGCTACTTCAAATGATAATAATGTAATATATGTATAGTCAATAAAGGCAAAAATAATTGCAGAAATATGATTGTTAATTAGATGCAAAACTATTACAGGGCAATAAACCGCAATCTTTGGGGTTACCTTTTCTACTTTTAGAAATAATTTGCATCTCTATAGGGCAAAAATTATTCTCTCTTAGTGTCTTAGCTGGGCTGCCATAACAAAATACTGTAGACTGGGTTGCTTGAATAATAGAAATTTATTCTCTCACAGTTCTCAGAGTTCAGAGGTCCAAGATCAAGGTGACAGCATGATCAGTTTCTGTTGAGGGTTCTCTTTCTGGATTTCAGATGGCTGCCTTCTCCCTGTGTCCTCAAAAGGCAGACAAGGAAAGCAAGCTCTCTGATGTCTTTTCTTAAAAGGGCACGAATTCCACTATAAGGGCCCCAGCCTCATGACCTCACATAAACTTAATTACCTCTCAAAGATTTCATATCCAGTTACCATCACATTGAAGATGAGAGCTTCAAGATATGAATTAAGGGGTTGTAGACACAGAGCATAGCAATAGGCAAAAATGGTCTAATTAATACCTGTTAGTAACTCAGACAATTTTACACACTTCTGAATTCAGATGTCCCTTAGGCCTACTAGACAGGGTCCTCATATAACAAGGAAGGTACACAATCATCTATTTTGCCTTTCAGAGGTTGGAAAAATTTTCTCAATCTTACCAACTTATTTCTCCATAGACCTAGTCAAGATTCAAGTTTATGGGGCCTGAAGCTTATACAATTTGGGGATGGGGGCAATTGTCTGCAAGAAGAAGGATATATAATGAATATGTATATTCATTCTGTATCTGAGGTCTGAGGGATTTGGAAGGGGTCAGTGCCAGTGAGAATTTCATGGAAAATCTACCTCTGGTGCCTCTTCATTGCAATTTTCGTATCACCCCCAAATCTCTCTTCTAAATATTCTATGAAAATCTTCATCTTTAATGGGCTCTTTCCTCTTTCAACTTTTTCCAGTCCCTCTTGGTTTATGAATTTCTTCTAATGTAAATCACTTTGCCCTCTCTAGGTGTCTGCCAGTTCATCTAGTTCTTGCAACCCATTATCTTTTCAGGACGAGGCAAAGAGTCCTCCTTAGAACCTGTAGTAGGGTAAGACTGTGAATACAAACATATGACAGTATTTGCTCCATTACACTTACTCTTTAGGAAAAGTCCAAATGCCTGTTCACACTAAGTTGAGATGCCAGATAACGCTTAATGAGGACCATCCTAAGGAATTTTTAACAGTGCTCAAGAGGGATGAGCACTGTTAAAATCAAAGGGATGAAAATTGTAATTTGCCGAGTAACAGGCAGATAGAAGGATGTGATTACCTGAGGGGCATACAAATGGTAATACTGATTTTTAGAAAAGCTACTGGGAACTCACATTCTATAGACTGTCACTCACCTGTCACTATGACCAGTTCATCACAGCGGTGTTGCTGTGTGCCATCTGCTGCGCTGATGAATGAAATTACTTTCACATCAGAACCACCAACTTTCCCTGCCACTTGCTTTTTCCTTTACAGTGATGTTGGTGGCCGTATGAGTAGTAGGGGACATACAGTGTTTCCATAGCTTACAGCAGATGTCTTGAGATCTTGAGATCCATTCAACAATAGCATCAGACTGCTCTTTAGACAGCCTTATCATGCAATACCAACTGAGTTAGTAAACATGGCTTCTGCTCTCTGGACAATTTCTAGAAAAGACCAAAAAACAAAGGCAGGCAAAATGATTGGCAGGATGTTGGCTTCATTCAGTAACTGCATAAAATATATAATACATTGAAGCTTTTGGAGATGGGGGAAGAAGGGCATTTTAAAGACTGGCAGGAGAAGGAGAGTTGGAATTGCCTCAGAGGATTCCTGTCTGTTAACTAGTACAATGCAAATGCCTCCTTACCTATATATTAAAGTCCCCCCAGAATGTACCCGGCATTCAGCCCTTGGTCCCCGAACTGTGATGGCTGGGTATCAGCACTGCGATGGCCTCCATCCCTGCACTTACCTGGCTTCTGCCTGCCACAAGCTCCCCTGCCGAAGTCTGAGCCACATGGAAATGAGGCCTTTCTTGGTGACTGAAAACAGAGCTTGTCGACCAGCTGGGAGACAAGTGTCAAGTGCTGGGTAAAGGTGACAGATGAAAGGCTGGCGAGATGCTAATGTTATTCCCTCCAGAGGGTGGCAAGTCAGAAGACAGCTGCCTCTGTCTTGTGCTCCTGTGTTCCGTCGACACCAATGCCACTGGATCCTGTGTAAGGACAGGCACTTGCCCTCTCAATACTGAGATTGCTAAAGCCATTTTTACTTTCCAGGATAATCCTTTCCATGGTTAAGAAGGAACGCATTGGAGATGTCACCTAAGTGAACTTGGGAACACATCTAGTGCTATAATGCATACAAAGTTGTTGAATACCTGGGCTGAAGTGCTCATTAACAGAATGCAGATGTTCTGGAAATAGATTTTCTTTTCCATTCCCTTCAGGGCATTTGATTTATTTCTGCTATATCCTGCTCTGAGTTAGAATACTTTATTATATACCTGGTTTAAAGATTCTCTAAATGTCTACCCCACTATATAAATGAATAAGGACAAAATTCTGTGCTGAAAGAGCCAAGGACTCTGAAGGTCAGCAGGGTCTTAACCAAGGTAGCAAAATATAGCATAATAGAAGGAGTAGGATGTAGAATTAGTCATCAGACAGTGGCTCAGCTCTTTTCATGCCCTCTCTGAGAAACTAGCAAAAGAGGAGATGAGAGATAGCCACTAGGTTAACCTGATGTTTATGAATGGCCCCTAGCTCAGTTGGGGTGAAGAATGAAGCTGAGAGTCAGTAATTACTGTAAGACGCAAGAAGCAGCAGTGAACTAATTGGATCAGAGAAGAGGCATAAAGGGCCAGAAAACAGGAGATGAAGAGACAGACTGGGCATCTAGGCTTTTGATTATTTTAGCATCTAAACCTACATTCTTACTCCATTTCTTTTATCTTGAGAAGGAGAAAAATTACTATTTATATTCACACATCAGTTCTCTTAGCTGTCTAGCTATATTTCAGAGGTCCAAGGTTATACATTGGGGCTACAGATTGAAGGCTATATATTGAAGATAGCTATTTTCAAACTGTCCTCTTCACTTGCCTCTCCCACCTCTCAACTTCAGCAAAAACCCACACCATCACCCACCTTTAGTTTGAGGTTTGCTGACCCAGCACGTCAGAGTCTAACCCACTCCTCAATCCCATGTTCTGTGTGCCTCTGCAAACACTCAAACAGATGCATCTGAAAAACCATTACGAGGTAAACTTACAGGATCCTTCACTGCTCTCCTGTTTTTAACTTGTTAAAAAAACTCACTCACTATTTCATTGAGTGACCTTGAACTCTTCATGCCAGTATTCTATATGCAATGGAAGAATATAGTTTATGATGTTGCTTTATGAGTTAAATAAGAATGTATATGACAATGCTTTTAAAAATATAAAAAGTCACAAAGTTTTATTGTCAATTGTTAATATACCACCTGCCTCATTAGTGTCCTGTCCCCTCACCACAACTGTAGCAAACACCAGTATGCTGTTTGCCACTGGTTTTGCATAACCTGACCGAAATCTATTAAGTCTAATGCGCTTCTCTTTCCCCTACTCCATTCTCTTCTACATACCCTTAAACAAATGTGCCTGGAAAAAAAATTGGAAGGCAAATTTATAGGATTCTCTACTTCTGCTACATACAACTTCCCAGTTTAAAAAAAATTAATGCTAACCTATCTTGAAAAGTTTGTTTTTGTAAATTCAATAAAATATTTTCAGTATTATGATTTTAAGTGAAATGGAGTTTTCTTCTGTCACCCAGACTGGAGTGCAGCAGCATGATCTTGGCTCACTGCAACCTCCGCCTCCCAGGTTCAATTGATTTTCCTGCCTCAGCCTCCTGAGTAGCTGGGATTACAGGCACCCGTCACCACACCCAGCTAATTTTTGTACTTTTAGTAGAGACAGGGTTTCACCATGTTGGCCAGACTGGTTTCGAACTCCTGACCTCAGGTGATCCACCCTCCTCAGCCTTCCAAAGTGCTGGGATTACAGGCATGAACCACTGTGCCTGGCATGAGCTCATCTTAATGTTGATGAAATAAAACAAAAATTAATTGGAAAATCAGTTCTGAAAGAAACATACCTCATTTAATATTATTTCTCATACCTAGAAATAGGAAGGGAAAGTTGGGATGAGAATAAAAGCTAAAATTTATCCAACACTTATTATGAGCAAAACACTCTGTTAATTATTGCCAGATACAAAGTTAAAAGTATGACTCAGCCAGGTATGGTGACTCATGCCTGTAATCCTAGCACTTTGGGAGGCTGAGGCAGGCAGATCGCCTGAGGTTAGGAGTTGGAGACCAGCCTGGCCAAAATGGTAAAACCAAGTCTCTACTAAAAATACAAAAAAAAATAGCTGGGTGTGGTGTTGCGTGCCTATAGTCTCAGCTACTCGGGAGGGTGAGGCAGGAGAATCTCTTGAACCCAGGATGCAGAGGCTGCAGTGAGCTGAGATTGCCCCACTGCACTCTAGGCTGGGTGACAGAGTGGGACTCTGTCTCAAAAAAAAAAAAAAAAAATAAGTATGACTCATTCAAATATAAAGGGAGCACAAGTCAAAGGTATTTTAACTTGTTAATGAGGGAATCAGCAGGCAGTTGAAATAGGAAAAACTGAAGTATTTATAGAGGCTGAAAAACAAAGAAGAATGTTTGAATAAGATTCATAATTTAGATACAAAATTGGTTCATGCCCTAGAGGGCAATAATAGCGTAACTTTGGAGTGATATTTCCAGCTAAGATATTTTTATCCCTCTGCATTGCTCTTTGATGAGAATTATTTGCATTGCTGTTTCCTATGAGTTAACTTTTAGAGTTGTAAAATATCCTCGTGAGTAGTAAACAAGTCAAACAAAAGTACTCACCTGGAGAATCAGATAATCACCCACTCAGGTTTACACACAACCCCACTGACACTGAAAACACTTGCTAATTTCTAAGTCTTGAATAATTGTTAACACTACTTTACACATATTGTTTGGCAGAATTTAATATTCATTATTTTATGAGATCTATACAATTCTGAAAAGTAGTTATTAATGCCTGTAATCTCAGCACTTTGGGAAGTGGGCGAATCACCTGAGGTCAGGAGTTCAAGACCAATTTGATCAACATGCTGAAACCCTGTATCTACTAAAAACACAAAAAGTAGCTGGGTGTGGTGGTGCACACCTATAATCCTAGCTACCCAGGAGGCTGAGGCAGGAGAATCAGTTGAACCTGGGAGGTGGAGTTTACAGTGAGCTGACGTTGTGCCACTGCACTCCAGCCTGGGCAACAGAGCAAGACTCTCTCTCTCTCAAAAAAAAAAAAAAAAAAAAAAAAGGTTATTCATCCCATGTACACAGGTAAAGAAACTGAAAATCAAGAAGATCAAAAAATGTGTCCAAATCCAACATAACAAATGATTACCCGGATCTGTTTACTTAGGAAGTCCTTGTTCCACTTGCTACAAAGTACATATTGACGAAAAGAAAAATGTTTTAAATTTTTTATTAAGATACAGCATTCATATGGTAAAATGCAATATTCCTTAATAAGCTCCTGTTTATATATACATCTATCCTATTAGTTCTGTCCCTCTACAGAACCCTGACTAATACAGACCTCATCTATACAAAAAATATAAAAAATTAGCCAGCTTGGTGGTGTCCACCTTTAGTGCCTGATACTCAGGAGGCTAAGGTGAGCAGATTAGTTGAGCCTGGGAGATCGAGGCTGCAGTGAGCTATGATCATGCCACCACTGCACTCCAGCCAGGGCAACAGGGAAACAGAGTGAGACCCTGTCTCAAAAAAAATCAAGACACTCAGCAACAAATGATCCACTAGTACGTACAACACCATGGATGAATCTCCAGTACAGTATGCTGAGTCAAAGAACTCAAACCCAAAAGGCTACATATTGTAATGATTCCATGTATTTGACATTCTGGAAAAAGCAAAACTATACGGATTGTGAACCCCAAATATCTGAGACAGGTCTTAGTCGACTTAGGAAATAAATTTTGCCTAAGTTAAGGACACACCTGTGACACAGCCTCAGCAGGCCCTGACGACATGTGCTCAAAGTGGTCAGGGCACAGCTTGGATGTATGCATTTTAGGAAGACATGAGACATCAATCAACATAGGTAAGATGCACATTGGTTCCGTCTGGAGAGGCGGGACAACTTGAAGCAGGGAGGGGGCTTCCAGATCATAGGTTAGTAAGAGACAAATGGTTGCATTGAGTTTCTGATTAGCCTTTCCAAAATGAGCAGAAGGATGACTTTGAGTTCTGTCTGTCCTTTTTCCTCAAGGAAATTCCTTGAGAGGGAGTTATGTAGGCTTTTGATCTTAGTAGCTATCTTGTTTGGGAATAGAATGGAAGCTATGTTTGCCCTACACAGTTTCCAGCTTGACTTTTCCCATTGGCTTAGTGATTTTTGGGTCCCAAGATTTAGTTTCCTTTCACAAGATGGTTGTCAGCCGCCAGGGGTTGGAGGAGTTAACTGCAAAGAAGTATGAGAGAATTTTAGGGGTGATGCAGCCGTTCTATATCTTGATCGTGGTGGTGGTGACATGATTGTGTTTGTCAAACTCACATAACTACTTTAAAAAAGGTAAATTTTGCTATATGCAACTTATACTTTAATTTTTTTAATGGAAAAAGAGCAAGATGTACCACAACATTTGTAATTTTTTAAACAAGCTTTATTGTTTATCATTCAATATAAATATGGAGTCCTGGAATATATGCAGAACCATGTCTAACTTCATGTTATTACAATTCTAGGGGTAGATCTCCCAACAGTCTTGCAACTTCAGCTAGTTGTAGGATGCTCCTGGGGAATTGGTCTTTGACGAACTGTCTTGCAATAAGCATTAGAAATGTGTTGTAGTTTTGTACTGGTTACTTGCATCTGGTAACCAGGGTGCTGGGAAGGATTCCAGAAGATATAAAATACCTGTAAGAATGGGCAGAGGTGAGTTTCTCACGTCTGGTGAAATTATGGCTCCACCTGGGCTGCTCCATCAATAGCTAGATGTCGTCGTGGGAGCTGGGAATATGGAAGCCTATGCCTTGGTCTGGGAGCATGACACGTTTGTCTTCTCCTTTACTGTCAGAATTTTATTTATCCCTTATTTTATCATTAAGACGCTTTATGTTCCTGTACAGTGTCTATTGCATCTTTCCACCAATCATGTCCCCTGTGACATCTATAAAATATTCAGCACAAAATCTACCTTCACCAGAGAATCCAAAGTAGCTCCTTGAGCCTGTTTGTCTTCCTCCCTCTATTGGGCACATTCTTATTCTCAACTCTGGATGTCCCCACAGTTGCCCAGTTCCCAGTTCATTGAGGGATTTCTGCCCTCTGTAAACACCTCACTTCTGTTCTCCCTCTCCCACTGATACCCCTAATCTCAAACTCTCTGTATCTTAAATGTTGCTTCTCAGCCTTGTGCCTAGATTGTCACTCATTCTGGTGCCTCAGGATATTTTCTGAGGTAGAGCCTAAGGTGGTTTTGGACTCAGTGAGTGGATAAAGAGAGAAACAATCTACTTTCATCAATCTGACCATAGGTCAAGCGAGCAGGAGAGTAGCCTGACCTTTCAGGGCCCTGTGCCTTTTAGCACATCTGCTATGTTTATATGCCAGAGTATATCCTTCCTTTCTTTTGTATCAGTTAGTAATGTTAGATAAATGAATCCCTGAAGCTTCTCCCACCTTACAATATTCTGAGCCCCAAAGCTAGGTTCAGTCTCTCATGTACAATGCTAAAACAATGTATTACCTCTCACCACAGCAAATCTAGATTAATTGAAGCCTTCATGTATCTGGTAATTTTTTTCCCAAGAGCAGAAGTAACAATCACACCATGAGGAGTGACCACAAATGCGTAATATAAAACCCAAGATCAATAAAATACTGTGATTGGTCAGTTTAGCCAGTAAGAAGATGGGTAGTTCTACAAAGGTCCATAACTGGCAGGCAAAGAAAGCCCCAAACTTAGAAAATGGAGGAAAATGCAAGAGAATATAAGAGGAAAAGCAAGGACAGCAGCACAGGAGACCCCCACATTTTAAGTGGTGGTTCCCAAATGTGACTCCATGAATCAGCTGCAACAGGCCCCTCTCCAGACTGACTTGAGTCAGAATCAATGGCAGGGGGCCCAGGAATCTAGACTTTAAAATCCTCCTCAGGTGATTCTGATATTTGACCAGGTTTGAGAATGCTGTGTTTAGAGGCTCCACCGAAAAGAAAGAAAAAAAAAAAAAGAGCCTGGCACTGTTCTATATGAATTCATATAATCCTCGAAGGTAGATACAATTTTTCCCTCCATTTTACAGACAAGAACCCGGGAGCACAGAAAAGTCACACAGCTAGTTAAGCTTTGGAGCCTGGATTTGAACCCAGGTAATCTGGCTTTGAAGTCCACAATAATATTTCAACAGAACCATTAAAAGAAAAGAAAACATTCAGGCACATGAAGAGAAAAGAGTAGGAAGTGATGAGAAGCAGATGAGAAAAATCACTTTGTAGGAAATAGGAAATTATTGTGAAACAGACATGACATGACTTCCAGCATATAGAGGTAGGTATAGATACAAGGAAATGCTTTTCTTTGGGGCTGTACAATGACAACTGTGATTTTAATGACAGTTCAAGCCAATGCATACGCCATCAAGAAAGAAGAATAAAGTGTTTCCAATAGACTCTGCATGAAAAATATATTATTAAAAATATATTTAAGAAAGATGTTTAACATAAGTTGACTGTTTACAGCTACCCAGAAAATCCCATCAAGGAAAACAGGCTGCTCTCTGAACATTCTGTCTAATGAATGTTTTAATTCACTGTATATTATTTTCCTGTTGTCAAGAGGGCCTCCTGTTTAGCTCTCCTAGATGGGTACCATGATGTCATGGTTTATTTACCCTCTCCTGACCTAAACCATAATGAAATTGAGATCCTTGAAAAATCCTCCTATTCAGAGCCGGAACACTAAAAGCTTATTCAGATAGGAGACTATTGTCCTGATAATATCTAGTCTAGACATAGGGATTCATGCAAGAAGGTACAATTAGAATCTTTTTGTCTGGCGTTGATGTCTTGAAATAAATTTTCTAAAAATTCAATTTTAATACATGTTATTTTGTAGAGAGAACAAGGAAGCATCTTTTCCAGGTCTTCACCATAATAGTTCATTGTGTTTCTTCCTTCTGCATCCTCTAGAGCTGTCCAAGTCGTGCACACCAATAATGGAACCTGTGATTGGCAGGCAGGATTTGTTTTGCAGCAGCCACAGGGCTCCTCACGCACAAACAGAAGTACTGAGAAGCTGGGACACTCACTGTCCCAGTGCCACAGTAGCTTTTCCTGAGGTCCCACCCCAATGGTCACAGACCTATTCAGGGTCCAGAATTTATTTAACAAGATGGTTGGTTGGCCACAAATGGCCTGTGTGTGACCCTTTTTCAGAGAACAGTTATTTGCTGGAATTGTGGTTTTTTTTTTTTTTTTTTTTGAGACAGAGTCTTGCTCTGTTGCCGGGGTTGGAGTGCAGTGGCACCATCTCAGCTAACTACAACCTCCGCCTGCAGGATTCAAGTGATTCTCATGCCTCAGCCTTCCCAGTTGCTGGGATTATAGGCACACGCCATCACACCCAGCTAATTTTTATTTTAGTAGAGACAGGGTTTCGCCATGTTGTGCAGGCTGGTCTCGAACTCCTGACCCCAAGTGATCTGCCCACCTCAGCTTCCAGAAGTGCTGGGATTACAGGCTCACGCCTGTAATCCACCGCACTTGGCCTATTTGCCAGAACTGAAGAAAAATGTTGTTCTCCCTCTGGAGAACTCTGCTGTTAATCTTGTTGCCACTAAGCTAGCAGGCTGCGATGTTGCAGCTAAAGACTGCAGAAGAGACTAACAACCCAATTAAGTTATAATTAGCTGAACTATTTCAGGTGTTTTAAATCAATGCACTCCTTACCGTAAATCATAGGAAAGGTCTTAAGGGGAGAGGAAAGAGATGATGCTTCTATATTAATGCAAATAAACATTTGTTGAAGGGCTGGATGAAGACACAACTGCCTATGTGGTTGTCTTACTCTTGGGATTAACGCTGACCTCCTCTTTCTTGCTCTTCTCTCCCTGTTACCTCCTCATAAGACTACCCAGACACCTGACTGCCAACTGCTGTAGAAACCCCTCAAATAGAACAATGAGAACACATGGACACAGGGAGAGGAACATCACACAATGGGGCCTGTTAGGGGGTGGGGGGCAAGGGAAGGAAGAGAATTAGGACAAATGCTTCATGCATGCAGAGCTTAAAACCTAGATGACAGGCTGATAGGTGCAGCAAACCACCATGGCATGTGAAACCTGCATGTTCTGCTCATGTATCCAAGAACTTTAAAAAAAAAAAAAAAGAAAAAAAAAAACCTCTCAGATATTTTGAGTGTGTCTACTCTGCTCTCAGCCTCCACCCTACTTCCTTTCAATGCCTATCCCACTCTGTCATGGGCAGTCTTCCCAACGTGCACACTTGGTCACATCAGTCCTCTTGACTAACATTTTTAATGGCTCCTCATTTTTCCATTTTGATTGAATTGCCATGGAAGGTACTTCCTCAGTTTACCCTAGCCCACCTCTTCAGTCCACCCCATTTATCCTAGCCCACCTCTTCAGTCCACCCCATTTATCCTAGCCCACCTCTTCAGTCCACCCCACTCACATGCCCTGGCCTTTCAGTCCCACTATACCAAGCTATTCATGGCTCACAGAATAAGCCATAAACTTATGCCTCCAAGCAGCCAATTGCCTCAGCCTGCAAGGCCCCCTTTCTCTTCCCCAGCCCTTGGCCACCACCTTGGTTCCAACCTTGCTCTAAAGACTCTCCTAGTGACTCAGGTAAAGGAAATATATCTCCTTTCTGTGCATCTCCTGGCTGTGTGTCCTCTTAGTTCTCTCTGCTCCTCCCTACTTTGTTCACATGGCTGTCCCACATACTCAACAATCTTGATTGAAGACATTGAACTTGTGGAGGCAGAAACAAGGAGCAGTTTAATCTTGCAAATGGCTGCCACCAGCTGTACGTTCCTGTCATTGGCTCTCCTTTCCCTCCAGGGACCCAGTCCCCTTAACAACATTTGAGTCGTTGTCATAACTCTTAAGTCATTTGTGTTGTTAAAATAATCTGGTCCGGTTTTCTGTCTCATATGATGTGGCTCAAACCTCTTTCTCTCCCCAGGGTAAGCTAGACTAGGCTGGGTAGGGGGCAGATCCTCTGAGACTGTTCCCTTCTTATTCATGACGTCATAATAGAGAGGAAGAGGAGGAGGAGTTTCCATAAGTCATTGTTTTCTTCTTTGGCTTCAGTGATGCTAAGGTTGCTGTGTGTGTGTGTGTGTGTGTTGGGGGGTGGGGGAGAGGAGTGTTGTACGAAGAGTTAGTATGATCAGATGAAAGCGCCAAGATCTCCACTGAAGAAGACTCAGTTCCACGAAGGTCCCCTGAACATTAGTGGTTCTTTCCCAGGAGAACCTAACATAGCTTCCGGCTGACTCCCAGCTGGAGGCACCACACCTGGCCCTTTGTATCTGATCCTCTTTACCTCCTGCTACAACTTTTTTTTTTTTTTTTTTTTGAGATAGCGTCTCACCTTATCACCCAGGCTGGAATACAGTGGTATGACCTTCACTCACTGCAACCTCCACCTCCCAGGTTCAAGTGATTCTTTTGCCTCAGCCTCCTTAGTAGCTGTGATTACAGGCACACGCCACCACACCTGACTAATTTTTTGTATCTTTAATAGAGACGGGATTTCACCATATTGGCTAGGCTAGTCTCAAACTCCTGACCTCGTGATCCACCCGTCCTGGCCTTCCAAAGTGCTGGTATTACAGGCATGAGCCACCGCGCCCAGCCCTCCTGCCACAATTTTTATTGAAACAACTTGGTGCTCTTGCTTTGATTTAAAATAGATAAAAGACACCGATTTATTGTGAATTTTTTTTCTCTTGGCTCTCTTAAAAATCTTTTTCTCTGTGGGCTAAATTAGTGTATTATATGGGCCAAATCACTTTTTCAAATTGTGTAATTTTCAATCATAAATAAAGACCGGGTGCAGTGTCTCACACCAGCACTTTGGGAGACCAAGGCAGGTGGATTGCTTGAGCCCAGGAGTTTGAGACCAATCTGGGCAACATGGCGAAGGCCCACATCTACAAAAATTAGTCAGGCATGGTGGCACACATCTGTGTGGTCCCAGCTACTCAGGAGGCTGAGGGGGGAGGATTGACTGAGCCCAGGAGGTCAAGGCTGCGGTGAGCTGAGATTGTGCCACTGCACTCCAACCTGGGTGACAGTAAGACCTGTCTTAATAAATAAATAAATAAATATCCATGGATCTTTAAATTGTAATTAGATCTCAGAGACAATCTGACCCAGCATTTCTTGAAGTATGTTCTAAAGACCTACGAGAGATTCTGTGAAGGCAGTGCTCAGTGGTCAAATATGTTTGGGAAACACCACATTCTTATTCTGTAGAACTCCCTCTTGAAGAGTCATCCCAGATACCAACGTATCAAAAGCCCAGAGAAGTCCTGTCCTAAATAAAGCTGGTCAACATTCTTGAACCTATGGTTTTGCAAAATGATGTGAGTTCTGAATTCCCCATCCTCACTTTCATCCTGTGTGCCACCTACTGATCCAGTGTGGGATATGCTGGCCTGAGTGACAGGGCGGTGGTACATGCCGGAAAAAATATTGGGAAATGGCAGTTACAGGGCTGGATCCGCTCTCTTTGTGCTCTGCAGTCCCCTGGGCACAAAGCTTTGTCTCTTGGCGCCACTGCTCCAGCACCTATAAAACATGGGACATTCTAGTTCATTGCAGCTTCCACCTTTGACAAGATAGGCATTACAAAATGACCTCGTGATTCAGCTGCCAAAAATTAGCAGTAAAGCACCAGTAACTCTGTGTGAACCCTACTTGATTCAGTTTTTAAAATGTATAAACCATTTGTCGAAAGAAAGATGTATTTTGGAAAAGGAAAAATAGATTAATTTTAAACCAGTTGACTCAGATATAATCATGAAATAAGGAGATGAGTTATCAATCATTTTAGTTTTTGTATATATTTGGAGTAATATAGAATACATTTTACGTACAATTTTTTTCACACATGAGTGCTCTTCATACATATTACTAAAGACAGATAATACCCAGGCTATGAAAACCGTAGAAACCTGGATTAATCAATTTTTGCTCTGTGGTTTTATCAGGGTGTTACAAATCAATTTTTAAGATGGGAAAACAGCTGCATTTGCTGTTAATTCTCTGAAGTTGTTGGATAGAAGTAAAAATTCAACTTCAACCCCATATTAAATTTGAGCATTTAAAATCTTAATTCTAAAATTTAGAACTATAAAAAGAACATTCTAAAACATGTCTGTGAGACCTGTTTTTTGGTTTGTTTTCAGCTTAACTTAATTCTGCCACCCCAGTTGAATATTTCAGGTTTCCTTGGTGGAAAGCAGTTGAGTGCTGAAGGGTTCTAGCCACCTGAGAGTGGCATCTGCCTTCCCGTCACCATGCCAACATCCCTGGTTACAAAAAAGGGATTTCCCCTTTTTCCACTCTTCCCTCCCTTGTGGGACAGATGCAGGCACTCCTGCTCCAGGAAGGGCACCATTCCTAATTACAATTGCTTCCTTCCCTCTACTTTTGTGTGAGAGAACAGAGCTTGAGATGCAATCCTTTGTGTTTTCAAACATGATCTTTTTGGTTTGGTTTTGTTTTCTCGCTATTCTTACTGACGTCTTTGTGCGGTGCAGCGGCTGGGATCCCACCGCATTTACATGGCAACCAGGAAATCAGTCATTCGGAGTTGCCATGGTAACCAGAGGGGGAGGGGAGGGGAAGTCCACTTTATCACGGTAGGCTGTGTCCCTTCCTGGAAGCCTACAGAATTTTTAGACAGAG
The DNA here is from genome assembly GCF_009761245.1 of Sapajus apella. Taxonomy (NCBI): domain Eukaryota; kingdom Metazoa; phylum Chordata; class Mammalia; order Primates; family Cebidae; genus Sapajus; species Sapajus apella. The sequence goes on from NW_022437014.1 coordinate 2,181,657, forward strand.
GTCATTATGAAATCAACAACCACAACAAACGCCCTTTGGCATCAAGAGAGGCCTGTGAACTGGCACCCCCAGGCAGGCTGCAGCCTGGGAGGGTGGGAATGAGCAGGCAGCCAGCCCCACCATGAGGCACAGGGCGCTGCCTTCTCCCCTCAGCCCAGAGGAGAGGTGACCGGTGCCACTTGGTCTCTGCAGCATCTGTAGAGGGAAGTCTGTAAGCGGGAGTGCCAACCCCAATTGGCAAATTCTGTGACACTTCAGGTCTGCAGAGGAAAAGCAGGTAACCGACGTTGTGTAAGAAGAGAGCCTCTCGGTTTGGGTTGGGGCACAGCTCTACTTTTATGGTAAGAGGAGCCCTGACTGCGGAAGTGGGCCGAGGGGTGCTGTCCCAAGAAAAGCGGAAGTTTCTGTTGAGTCTTGTTTCCTGTCACATCTGCTCCTGGAGCTGAAGGTAGTCACATTTCAAATTTAAAAAAGAAGGTCATGTGAGATTAGCCAGTGAGATTATCTTTTACAGGCAGGATAATGAGAAGCTTCAGTGGTTTAGAATCTTCCTCCTATAGGCGGGTTAAGTTTTATCACAGGCAAGAGGGGCCCTGGACCCTCAGCAGGCCTTAGCTCCTGGACTTATTTAGTCTGACTTTGGGAGAGTCAAATTACCAAGAGTTGATTGCACTTCCAACTAAAATTGAGAATTTGCTACTCGATTTTAAACAGTCTACCAATAGTGATATTCTGATAGGCCAGGACGTAGGGATGCTACTCTATGAATACAGGTCCTTTTTTTTTTTTTTTTTTTTTTTGTAATATGAGAAATAACTTCTCATCTTCCTTTTTAACAGCAGAAGGTTACGCTTTTCCTCTTTTGAAGTTGAGATTAACAAATTCTTGATTTCCTCCCCTCCTCCCTCCACACGGCCCCCTTCACTCTCTGGATTCCATCCTAATAAATAGCCCCACCAGTCACCATTCACTTCGGTGACTTCCTCACTCTTACTCTCCTTCCCTCAAATCCAAGTCAGCAGTAAATTCTTACAGCCCTCGTTTCAAAATGGAACCTGAATCCAATCTCTCCCCATGGCCTTTACTATCCGTCATGCTAAGCCAAGCCAACATCATCTCTCTAAATTCCAAAACACTCTCCTTGTTCTAGTTTCCATTTTGGCTACCTTCATTCTGGTCTCACAGTCCAAATCCGATCATGTCTTGCCCCTGTTCAGACCATTTCCCACCCCATGACTCCACATCACACTCAGAATACAACCGTGACCCACAACACTCTATTAAATATGGCCTCTGACTACTGCCCCATCTTTTACCCTGTGTGTGCATTCTCCTCTATCTGTGCTGACCCTTCCTTGTTGGTTCTGAACACATCCAGCTTTCTCCAGTCTGAGGGGAGAGTATTGTGCACTTGTTGAAATACTCTTCCCCAGAGGTTAGGAAGCATCCTCTCACTTTCTTCAGGTCTCTGTCCAAATGTTCTCTCCTGCAGGAGGATATTTGTATCTGCCTGGGTATTGTAGGAAATAGAAGGCACACCGTTTTTAGGAGAATGAAGGGACTATTTCCAGAGGTACGTGCGGGGATAAGGAAACCAACAGCAAGATCTGATGCCACACCTAGGCTTGAAGGGGTTAGTGCTGCAGAAATGCAGAGACTTGCAGTCCTGGACACCTGTGGGGCTGCCCAGATGACGCTGTGGTTCTTGAGGAAGGAAACCAGGACTGGAAAAGGATGCTGAGGAATAGACACACTGACCTCACTTTCTACCCACTGGTCGAACAAAAACGGAAATCAGAGGCCTAGGGAGTTGGAGTAATGAACTACTAGGGTACTACACAGGTTATCTACTGTTGCATCACAAATGATCCCCAAAACAGAGTTTTCATACAATACACACTTTTTTCTCTTATAGTTTCTGTGGGTCAGGAACACGGGAGCAGCTTATCTTGGTATTTCTGGCCCTCAGTCTCACATGAGGTTACAGTCAGTTGTTTGAAGGTTTGTCTAGGGTGGAGGATCCATTTCCAAGGTGGCTCACTTACACGGCTGGCTAGTTGGTGCTGGTTGTTGACCAGAGACCTGAGATCCTCCTGACGTGGGCCTCTCCACAGGGCAGCTTGAGTGACCTCACAACATGACACCTGGTTTCTCCCAGAGCAAATGATCAAGGAGGCCAAGGTGGAAGCTACAGGGCCTGTTATGACCTAGTCTTGAAATCACACATTGTCACCTCAGCTACACTCTGTTAGTCACACAGATGAGTTCTGAGTCAGTGTGGGAAGAGACTATACCAGAGAATGACAGTAGAAGCCAAGAATCATAGAGGGCCATCTTGGAGAGCAAAGCAAAGAGAAATGGAAAATGAACTGGAAAGGGTGACAGAGGAGATGGCCATCAGAAAATAACCAGCACCCTTCTGTGATCATCCAGTTTAAAATATTATATGCATTCCTGCTGTTCTGTTCCCCTTCACTGCTTTATTTTTCTTCTCAAAACTTAATGCTACCTGACATATTTATCTGCTAGTTATTTTATTATTGGATTCCCCAAAATCCATGAGATCAGAAACATTGTTTTGTTTCCTTCTGGCACGTAGTAAACTTCCAATAAATATTTGTATATTCAAATGTATACATTATATCAAATTTTAGATAAAAAGTAAATTTTTTTTTTTTTTGAGACAGAGTTTCACTCTCTTGCCCATGGTAGAGTGCAGTGGCATGAGCATCGTAGCTCACTGCAGCCTCTACCCTCTGGGCTCAGGTGATCCTCCCACCTCAGCCTTCCAAGTAGCTGGGATTACAGGTGGGCGCCACCATGCCTGGCTAATAAAAAGTAAATGCTTTTAAATGGCCAATTCCAGTAATATCCCCATCCTTTTTAAACTAAAAAGTTATTTCCCCCAACCCAACTTCATCCCCCAAAAGACTAATACTAATGGTGGAATTAGAATTTTGCTTCTGGGAGTTTTGGAAGCAGCATAGTTGCCTCTTGGTCTTTCCTCTTTCTTCAGCATCTGTTGTTTTCATTTGGTTGTTTTTTGGAGATTTTATTTTTGTTTTATTTTGTGCTCCCCCCCCTTAATGTTACAAGGAAGTTTTCATATTTCTCCCCTTTAAAGTAAGTTTCCTCTTATGTGGCTATTAAAATTGCCTGCTTATGTGGCTCCCATTTGAGTTCTCTCTGCGGCAATCTTATTTAAAAAAAAGCTTTCATTAAAACAACAAACCCCTCCCTCCTTATCTTCTCCCTTATTCTCTTTCTTCTGTTTATTCCTGAAATCTACCAAGTGTACCAGTGAAAAGTTCTTGTCTTCTGTGACACATATGAGGCTAAAAAATTGCTGACCTATGGTTACTGATGGTCAGAGGAAAAGAACAGATTACAGCCAGAAAAACCTTTCTTCTGGGCACTTGGGAAAATGTAGATTTCATTGTATTAGGCCATTCTTGCATTGTTATAAAGAAGTATCTGAGACTGGATAATTTGTAAAGAAAACAGGTGTAGTTGGCTCACCATTCTGCAGGCTGAACAGGAAGCATGGTACTGACATCTGCTCAGCTTCTAGGGAGGCCTCAGGAAGCTTACAATCATGAGGGAAGGTGAAGAGGGTGCAGGCACATTACATGGCAAAAGCAGGAGCAAGAGAGAGAGAGTGGGAGGAGTGTGCCACCCACTTTTAAATGATCACATCTCCCATAAACTCAGAGTGAGAGCTCACTTACCACCAAGGGGATGGCCTAAGACATTCATGAGGGATCCACCCCCATGATCCAAACACCTCCCACCAGGCTCCACCTCCAACACTAGGAATTACAGTTCAACATGAGGTTTGGATGGGGACAAATGTCCAAAGTACATCACCTTCATATGCAATGTAAACCCACTGTGGAACTTATGTACACGATGTTATCCCAATCAATTGATTATAAGAAGAAGAAGGCAGCCTTAGGAACATTTGTACCCAACTCTGGAGTGGGTGGAAGGATGATTTTTGTCCTCCATCAACCCTAGAAACTGATGATAACTTCGCACCTTTTCAGATACCAAGTGGGAGAAACCAGCCTCTTAGGTTATAAAGCAGGTTCCCTTGGAGTGAAGGAGATAATCTGGTTGTCAATAGACATAAGTTGGCACCCCACATGCATACTCATCATTCTACACAAAATCTACACAAACATCTTCATTATAAACCCTCCGGTCAATAAGATGCCCTTGGTTTCACCATCAGCTTTTGACCAAATGGTACTGGAGCAGTTTTGACTCTTACACTAAGAGTACATACTTACCTCATGATTTACTTATCTCATAAATGGGAATAGTGAGTTTCTGTTGTTCGTGTGGAGTTCATTCATTTATTTAACAAAGATTTAGTGAGTGCTTACTGTGTATCGGGCACCATCAAGACCCTGCCTAATCAAGATAAGCACACAGTTGTTATCTTCCTACAAACTTAAGGGTAGAAAGATGTTCTTATTTTCCCATCTGGTGACTGCCATAGATAGTGAATCTTTGAAGAGTTTCCTTAGACTGTTATTCCAGAATAAAATGGGAGTCCGTCTCACCAATAAATAGATTAAGCAAATATATCCATTCTGAACACTTCAATTTCTTCCTTAAAATCTTATCTTTTCTCTAGTGGTGCCTTCTCAGCTGTGAGGCACTAAGGGTGCAGGTAATGTTGTTTTTTTCCAGTTTTATATCAGCTCTGTGCCAAGTGTGTTTATAGGATTTGGGCTTTACTTAAGTCATATTATGCTGTTAATTTTCAGTTTATGCAAATCTACTTTCTAGATGTAAAAATTTAGGAGTGAGGGATGTACATAAATATTTTAATAGTAAATAAATGACTTGGCTATGATCTGGGTGAATTTCAGTATTCTGAACTAGGAAGGAATCAATGACCACAACTGATCTTGAGCATGTAACCCACTCTTTCCATTGGAAAATAAAACATAAACAATAATGTATAATGAACAAATCTGCCATACTAACAGATATTATAGAACTTTGTTAATATTTTAAAAATATTAACAGAGCCTTACAGAAATTTGACTCATCTTCTCCCTCCTAAAATGAATCTCTGAACCTTACTTGTCATGCTTTTGCCTTTATTCATATATGCAACTAAGATTTATTGCACACCTATGATGTCCTATGCACTGAGCACTGTGCAAGACACTAGAGATACAAGACTAAGACATTACCTGTGAATTGTAGGATTTCACATATGGTTGAAGATAGAGGTACACATGCAGTGATAATACAATGTGATAAGAGCTATAACCAGGATAAGAAGTGGCAATTTGTGGAGGGGGGAGGTCCCTAACTTAGTCATTTTCCTTTACAAAACTGTACAAAAATGGTAATTTGCTAAGGAACCTTAATTATAGATTATTTTTGCCAAGTCAATAATTTGAGACTTCCAATTTTACTCTATACTACACAATTCTTCTCTGTTGAAATTTCCCTGTGTAATCATACAAGTAATACTTAAAGAATGTTGAATAACTTCTTACTAAAGTAACGGAAATCATTTTAGCAACATTTCATGAGAAGTGTTTTGCATTACTGCAAATGCACCTTCAGTTCACAGATTTGCCAGAAGAACAATCAATTGACAATATTTTCCTTCATAGGAGCTTTCTACATATAGTGGGACTTCATTATCTAAGAAAAGAACAGATTTTTTTTTCTTTTCTGCTGGTTTAATGTTATTTCTTGGTTGGTCACTTCAGCGTCTTTCCTTTTTCAAAATCACTAACATTTCCCTCCTTGCTACATCCTCTTCTCATTTTTTGATTTCCAAGGACATTTTTGGTAATATTTTAAGCATCCTTAGTAGTTGCTCACTCATTCTCTTAGATTTTTAGCTGATTTTATAAAACGTCCTGGTATTTTCAAAATGATCAGTAGTGGTCATAACTTTCTTCCACGGGGCTTACTTGTTTATATTCAGTTAAAGTTAACAAACAAATACTCAGCATATGCAATGTGCCAAGTGCTGCTGTGCAAGGTGAGTGCCAAAGCTGCAGAGATGTGAGACCTACCCCTTGCCCTCAGGGAGTAGCCAGTCTAGTCCTCACACTCTAATGGACTCCGATTGAAAGGACCCGACTCATTCACCAGCCACAGTTCCCTCCACTGCTGTGGTTCTGTTCCTGAAATTCTGTCTTAAAAAATTCAAAATGAGGACCTTAAAACTTAGGTCCAGAATTAAGCCAGGGGAGCCAAGGTAGGTCACAAGTAATTTTGTAAAAACCCTTTCCAGTTGGGAAATCAACAAAGACACAAAGAAAAATGCCTTCAAACATCTCCTTTAATTTCCTATCCTCTTTTGTCAACCTGTTTACTGACAAAATAGATCACACTGTCTGGTCTACATTTTTGGCACAGAAAAACTAAGTCTTGCCTTTGAATGATTGGAGTTGTTGTATAGCTTTTCTTTCAAGACACTTCAAAATGATTTACATGTGTGATATTCATCTTGCAGATTTTTATCCTTTAATTCTGACATTCCTTTTAAAAGACTATTTTTCCAAGGCTTTGTGGGTGCACAGTGTTCTCTAACCTCTGTCACACTTCACTGCTGACTCCCTCTTCTTGATCTCATTCCTTGTTTCCTGTTGTCTCTGAATTTCTTTTTCTTACTTTTTCTTTTTCTTTTTTTTTTTTTTTTTTTTTTTTTGAGACAGAGTCTTGCTCTGTCACTCAGGCTGGAGTGCAGTGGCGCTATCTTGGCTCACTGCAACCTCTGCCTCTGGGGTTTAGGTGATTCTCCTGCCTCAGCCTCACAGGTAGCTGGGACTGTAGGTGTGCACCACCATGCCTGGCTAATTTTTGTATTTTTAGTACAGACAGGGTTTCACCATGTTGGCCAGGCTGCTCTGGAACTCCTGACCTCAGGTGATCCACCTGCTGGGATTACAGGAGGAGGTGGCCTCCCAAAGTGCTGGGATTACAGTTGTGAGCCACCATGCCCAGCCTGTCCCTGAATTTCTGTATTGATCTTCAGGGACTTTTTGGAAGTGACAAGTTTTACTTCACAGAATTACTGTTTCTGTTTTTATGATAGTAATGCATTTGGTTTACATTCTTTCACCTGACCCCTGTCAATAGCCCAGCTCCAACTTCTGCCGGTGGAGAAAATGTTTGGGAACAGTTTTTGTTTATGGGAAGACCAGAACTTCAGAAACATACAAGGCAGCCCTGGTTTGCGGAGTGTGGAACCCTTGTTCCTAGTGGCCGGGTCAGACTCTCTGGGCATGACTGTAACCACATGAAGGCCTCCATGGCTCTTTTGAAAAAATTTATTTATTTATTTGTTTGTTTGTTTGTTTATTTATTTTAAGATGGAGTCTTGCTCTGTTGCCCAGGCTGGAGTGCAGTGGTGTGATCACGGCTCACTGCAACCTCATCCTCCAGGGTTGCAAGCGATTCTCCTGCCTCAGTCTCCAAAGTAGCTGGGATCACAGGCACCCACCACCACGCCTGGCTAATTTATGTATTTTTAGTAGAGATGGGGTTTCCCCATGTTGGCCAGGCTGGTCTTGAATTTCTGACCTTAGGTGATCTACCCGCCTTGGCCTCCCAAAGTGCTGGGATTACAGGCGTGGGCCACCATACCTGGCTGGCCATGGCTCTTTCTTACCTACTTCCAGTCTTGGTTCTGCCTCCCTCTGGTCTTCTGCCTTCTCTGCCTGTGTCCCTCTGTGCTACTGTCCTCTTCAGTAAGACCTCAGGTTTCATAGTTGGCCCTCTTCCAGCCCCCTTCTTCAACTCGCATCTACCCTCGGCCTCCTCACCCATCCCTTTACTCTCCTCATCAACACTTGTGTTTGTTTTCTCATGAGGAGTTAGGAGAAAAAGCGTCTTTAACTCATTCCTCAGCGACAGCCTCCCCGGGAGCGTATGTGTGTATGTAACACACATGTATACATACACATGTGACATTTCAGGAAATATCAATATCGGAGAAGAATCTGGGGTGGGGGGTGCTTCACACTATTGACCCCATCCGGAGCTAAAGGAGAGAACTCGTGGTTCCAACACATTTCTCTCTGATGAAAGAGTTGGCTGTCACTCTTCATGTCCCTTGTCCTACTAGCTTTCGTGCTGGGCTGTGAGACAGAGACTGACATTTTTCATTAGTGAAGGCCAGTCACTCTCTCTCCAGAAAGATTAGTTCTGCCCACCCACCCCCTGACTGTCTTCAAGCCAAATATGATTCAGTCTTCTTGGCTCCTAACAGCTGGGCTGATCCTGTGACACACAGATCAGATCATGACTATGTCTTTTTGAAGAACCCTTTAAAGAGGCTTCTATTCCCTTTAGCTAATCCAAGAAATGCCTGGAATTCTAGCTTTTCTGTGATAAAACAACAGCTCAGTAATTTATTTATTCTTGATTACTATTCAGCTGAACAATTAAGCCATTAAATGTACCATCAGTGTATGAGTGGACAAGATTTATTACTGCATGGATTCACATTTACATTCTCATTTTACTCTTCCTTCCTCCCTGCAGCCCACACATGCACTCAAGGGGTGGCTTTGCTGGCACAGCTGATGGTTTCTTTCTGATACAGCAAGATAAGAAAGGAGAGAGAGAAAGAGAGCGAGAGAGAGAGAGAGAGAGAGAGAGAGAGAGAGAGACTGACCAAAGCTGAGATAGGAAAAGGAAAAAGTAGGGATTGCTCAGAGGTCAGGAGTTCGAGACCAGCTTGGCCAACACAGTGAAACCTCATCTCTACTAAAAATACAGATATTAGCTGGGTATGGTGACAGGCACCTGTAATCCCAGCTACACAGAAAGCTGAGGGAGGAGAATCGCTTGAACCTAGTAAGCAGAGGTTGCAGTGAGCTGAGATGGCATCACTGCATTCCAGCCTGGGTAACAGCAAGACTCTGTCTCAGATAGATAGATAGATAGATACATAGATAGATAGACGTAGCTGGGCATGTTGGGGGAGGAGAGAGAAGGAGGTGTACAGAATTGCAGAGTGATTAGAGAGAGTTTGGGGATTTAAATAAGAAAGAACTAGCTGGGCATGGTGGGGGGAGGAGAGAGAAGGAGATGTATAGCATTGCAGAGGGATTAGAGAGTTTGGGGATTTGGCATACAAGATGCTCTGGGACAGTTGGGAGGTGGCAGAGATGTAAGAGTGCAGAAGGGGATGTGAGAAGTGTTTCTAGCTTATTCATCAGTCTCTTGAAAGTTCCTACAGAGATACAAATAAAGAATAGTTTTCTTTTTAATATTTATTTTTTTTTCGAGATGAAGTCTTGCTCTGTTGCCCAGGCTGGATGCAATGGCACCATCTCAGCTCACTGCAACCTCTGCCTCCCAGGTTCAAGCTATTCTCGTGCCTCAGCCTCCCAAGTAGCTGGGACTACAGGCACCTGCCACCACACCTGGCTAGTTTTTGCATTTTTAGTAGAGATGGGGTCTCACCATATTGGCCATGCTGGTCTCAAACTCCTGACCTCAAGTGATCCTCCCACCTGGGCCTCCCAAAGTGCTGGGATTACAGGCATGAGCCACTGAGCCTGGCCTTAATATTTATTTTCTAGTTACTTTTTTGTTGCCAGACTGCTTCTTTATAAGAACTTCACTGCAGAGACAGAACTAGGAGTTGTCCCAGAATTTTTTAGGCTTACCCATATAACTAATATTCAGACTTTGGTGTGCATGTGCCATGGGTTTCTGTAGACAATTTGTAAAATATATATCTAGAGAGAGGGATTATTGTTTCTTACCCCATGACCAACTTCTCATTTTTGAGACTTCCTTTCTCTCCCCTCACTCAAAGGAATGGAATTTCTGCCAATGATGCCTTTTCATTATATAAACATCTGTTAACTACCTGCTGTGTGATGAGCAAACAGGGACCTAGCCTTAAGGGACCCAGATGCTAATGGGTGTGAGGCACATCTAACAAATCATGAAAATAATACCCTTAGCACTGAAATGGAAGTAGAGGCAAGGCACCAGGTGCGCTCACAGAAAAGGAAGCACCCATTTAGAGATGGTCAGGGAAGGCTTCTGAGAAAAGCTGAGTCCTAAAGGGTAAGGGGAGCTTACTAGCAGGCAAAATATAAGACGGGATAGGGCATTTCTGGCAACAGAAATAACATGTGCCAAGATGCAGGGAGAAAAGAGCACAGCCCCATCAGAAACCTGCTGTGAAAGTGGTAGGATGTAAGGCTGCAAGAACGACGGGCACTGAGATGAGAATGTAGGCAGGTGACAGCACAGAAGGTTTTGTGTACTATACAAAGGAATTAAGGTGTGTATCCTGTAAGCAAACCAGAGGGGAGACACTGAAGAATTACAGTAGAAAAGTGACTTCATCAGCTCTTCATTTCAGCAAGTACTTCTGGTGGGGATGGCTTCAAAGAGAGACTGGAGGTAGAAGAACAAAATAGGAAGTATTGCAATTGTACAGAAAAAAACAAAGCATCTGTTAAATAAGACAGTGGGAAGAGGATGAGAGAGGAGGAGTCTGGGCAAGGAGATAGTTTGGTGAGAATGAAAGGATGAGGAACTTTAAATGATTGGAATAACAAAGATAAAAGGTCTTGCGATTATTCTTATATTCCTGATGTGGGCAACTGGTTTGTGTTCCTCATTAAATGAAATGGAGAATATAGAAAGAGGAACAGGCTTTGGGTGAAGGTAAAGTACATAATTCGGGTATTATTAAACATAAGAACTCCAAGGAACATCCAGCTAGAAAGCTCAATAACATAGAAGAGACATCAGCCCAAAATTCTGTCCTCTTCATTACCCAACCTCCTCTACCAGTAGATGTAAGAAATACAAAGTATTCATGCCTGCAAATGCGGCCCTGCATGAATGTTAGAGTATTTTACAGACTTTTGTTTTATGCAGTGATAAAATGTACTGGGATAGGCTCGTGGTTAGCAATTGATGCATAAACTATTAATGGTGAGATGTCATTTTCCTAAGAAATGAACACTTGGCAGACTTGGTATGAATACTTACCATGCTTGTGTTAAGTGCTGTAACCTGGATTAATCTATCCTGGCCAAGGTACACCCCACACTTTACTTTTCTCCCTGAAAAAGAGGCTATTAGGACCAGTTGAAAGCAATGAAATACTAATGAGAGAGAGAGAGAACGACCTTAAAATCTAGTTCCTAGCTTTGAATAGAGTTTTGTTTGCTCCTTCCAACATTGGTGATTAACTACTGTGAGTTTTATAAGAGCCAGAGATGGAAGAACTGATTAGAAGGCAGCAGGTGAAATTCCTAGAGATTTCATTGTTTGCAAGAGGTTTTCCTATATAGGCTGAAATATAAATACCAACCATTCTCTGATGGTTGAAAGAGAGAGTGAGTTAGAAACAAAAAGATTTACTGTACTTTAGAGTTAATGCCAGAACCTTCTGGTCTAAAATTAACCAGAGTCTTGTTTCCAACCATTAGTAACATGCTTCTCATTTTTCTGAGACTTGGCATCATGCATATTTAAATTTACATTTAAAAGCTCCTGATAACCTTTGGCACCAGGGTTCCTGGTTGGGAGGTAGGTCCCTCACATGTTGGTGAATTCATGTCCAGTTCTCTCTCACTACTGCAATTCTATTTGCTGGTGGTTTGAAGGTAGTTCCTCATTTCCAACTTAAATCAATCCATTTTGTAATTTTCAGGTGTGAGTGAGTTGGCATCAGGGTCCTTTCTGATGAAAGATTTCCTTGAAAAAAATAAGCACACTGTTCGTGGAACATCAAATCAAAACAAAGGGTGTTTTGGGACTGTCTCAGAAAAGTTCATAGAAATGAAATTCTGCCCCTTCTGGGTTAATGTGCTACAGTCCTCACGGTGTGTTTGGAAGGTTCACCTCGTGGATTACTCTGATCAGTCCTAGATTTCTAATATTTCCTGTTAGTTTACTTGCTGGAGGATTAAGGCAAGACTGGATTAAAAAGGAGGAGTTGGGGAATTAACTGTTGCCTGGCGAGATTAGCTTTCCAGGCACTGATTACTGAGAAGAGGTTTTTTTTGTTTTTTTTTGTTTTAACCTCCACAGTGTTGCCTGGACACTGGAACAGAATTCCCCTTCCCCCATCTCATGTTTAATCTGTAGCTTCCCTAAAGTACCTTGTGTTAGTACTGGGAGGAGAATGAGTCACACATTGAATAAATTGTTATTAAAGCATCCGGGCTCAGTTGTGAACATGCTAATAGTGAGGAATCAGAAAACCAAGTACTGGTACTGGTTTGGCTGCTGACTGCCGAAATCACTTGCTGAATCTGAGCTGCAATGTCCTCTAAAAATAATAAGAGTGAATATGTGCTGAATATTTCCTATGCTCCCAGAGCTATTATTAGCATTTTGTATACCATCTCATTCAATCCTCAGATTTCCACTGTAGAGTACAACTACGTTTTGCAGATGAGGAAACTGAGGCACATGGCTGTTAAATAATTTGCTCAGGTTTATGCAGTCAGTAATGGCAGCTTGGATTGAAATTGTGGCAGACAGACAGCTTGCAGGCTCTACTTTGTGTGTTCCACAATATCACCTCCTAAAATGAAGGAAAGGGACTGGAGGATCACGGACTGGAGGATCACGAGAGTCCTTTTAGCCCTTCTAGTGTGTGTGGGATGGAGAGAGGCCCATTTAGTTTCTCTGTTGGGAATGCGCAGCACTCAGTGCCCCCCCATTCCTTCCGATCTATGCGAATCTTTTGGGAATACATCTTCACTATTAGGCCTATAGGTAGCACCGTCAAACTTGGTTTAGTTCCCGTGCCCCATAAGAATACTTATCAGGGCCATTCTTTTCTCAGCATGTGGGTTAAGTAAGATCTCAGTGGTAGTGGGACCTTGGAGAAATGAAACATCTGACATGTTGGCCACAGAGAAAAATGCTTCAGTGAGAAGCTGCAAGCTCCCAGTTAGTTGGCTTGATGGGGACCACAGTGAATGAGAAGGAAGAGGGCAGGCTGGTGCAGGATCTGGTGTGGGGGGCGGGGGGGGCGGTGCATAACCTGGCCAGGGGCTGTTAACCCCCTCCCCAAAAAAAACAGCAGCAGCAACAACAACAGCGAGAACAACAATAGCAACAAGCCAAATTAAGGCTAAAAAAGCAGGCGGTGTGCCAGGAAGGGGGCCAGCTGAGCAGTGTGGGGAAGCTCTTGTGGAGGTGATGGTGGGGGATGAGAAAGGGGAAGGAAGGAACAGTCAGCACCACAGGGACTTGAACAAAGGGAGAAAGGGGATTATAGTCAAATCACTGTCCGCAGCCCAGGAGCAGACAAAACCACCAGAGTAAGCCCTGAAATGGAAATGAGAGGGAAAAGAAGCAAGCCGCTAACAGCTACCAAGAAGAGGAGGAAGTGGGAGATGCGCTGCTTCCTGTAGAAAGAACGTTGATTGAAGACAAAGCTGGGTGGGGACTAGTCCCTGGGCTGCAGCCGCCGCCGCTACACATACTCACAACGCTGCCGCCGCGCTCCGTGGGCAACTCCTACTACTGCTGGGCTGGGCTGGGCTGGGCTGGGCTGCGCCGGAGCTCCCCTGCACAGATCAGCTCCGGAGACGGGAAAAACCACGCTCCTCTGACCAAGCCTCGGGAGCTAAGGTAAAGGAAACGTTTTCCATGTTGCTCGTTTTTAATTGAGAAAAAAAGACCATCGCCTGTGGTTTAAAGGTACGATTTCTAAGGGATGATAGAGACATCGCTTCAGGACTAGGGAAAATGATTAGATTCTTTTGGAAGGGTCTTTGAGAATGACCACGTTTATGACACATTTGCTTAAAAAAAAAACCCCTCATCATCAGTGCGTAGCTTTGGTGACTCGACAGGGCAACATACTAAATACAAGAAGCTGTTTGTATAGTTCTCTTGGAAGAAAACCAGGGCTGAGTCGAAATCCATCTGGGGCTGGGAAGCTGTGGTCTGGTCATCAGAGCCTTGCAGTCCCCTTGTTTTAGGAGTGTAAGAGGTGTAAAATATTAATTGCATTCTCTTTCTTACACATTGCACTGATATCTTCTGATTTGCAAAAATAATGGCTGTGATTTGGCTTTTTGGGGAGTTAAATTCTTTTATACTTAGATTTTGCCAACAAAGGCTTGAATTGCGTATGTGAGGGGCAGTATTTACCATTAAAAAAACAGTCTTCCTCCCTCAGCTCTGTGCAGCTGCTTTCAGGATAACCTCAGACACAGCTATGATTTGCCGGGTGTAGATCTTCTCCTAAAGTTGCATCCTTGTTCAAAGGAGCGTGGAGGGTTTAAGGCCACTAACTTGTCCAGAATCAAGATGTATGGATTTCATGTTTATGTGCATTTTATTCACCTCCAGGTCAAGGTGGTTGTTACCCTCGGAGAAGGACAAAATAAAAAAGTGCAGCAGGGTTGTTTCCTTATGTGAATATACTGCAGATAGACTGAAGTAGTAAAGTGAGAACGTGATTTTTATTCTTTGATTTTCTTGAGCAAAGGATGCTCTTAAATAGAGCCTGGGACAATGACTTGTTCATATTTATGAACGATATATAAACGTACACCAAATAGGTCTAGCTGATAAGAACTGAGATTGTGAGCTGCCTCTGACAGGATATGTAGGAGAGTTTAATACCCTAGTGTAGCATGATTTAAAGAATTAAGCTTTTTCATCTTCAGCAGAAAGTACAGTTAAGCAGTAAGTGGTCATTGATAAAACGTTTTTTTTTTCTAGAGTTTCTATAATGAAAGGAGATAATTTTTCAGAAGAAAGAGAAAAAACTGCTTATAGTGGAGTAAAAATAACAAAAAAAAAATCAATATTTTGACACTCATAAATTCTTAAAACATACGTTCTTGAATACCACATATGCCAGTTGAGAGTGTATATAGGTATATGCCTCCTCATTTATCATCATTCTCACTTGTGAAGGGCTATAGGGCTGTTTTTAATGCTGTCTTTATGAAATCGATACGGCTTTTCAAAATCTGTGGAGTAGCAGCACATTTTGAGAGATGGGAAGCTTGTATAGTTACTAAAGGAAAAAAAAATGTCTGTTTCTCAGAGGTTTCTTGTTCATTAAAGTAAACCTGCACCATGCCTAGGAGACAAAGTACTGCTGGTATTGAAACCATGGAGCTCCTTGAAGGATTCACTGAATTTAATCAAAATTGTGGGCAAAACAAGTCACAACACGGATTTTGCAGTTCTGCTTCCTATTTGCATCCTAAAGGGAAATATGTAAAGATCATGTTCTTAGAGAGGAGACGTAGGGTAGGTAGATCTTGGACCCAGAATGCCCCAATGGAGTTCTAGAATCAAGCTGTGCATCATTAAATGAAGTAAAAAGTTGGGAGCCTGAGTTGCCTGGACAAGGACAGGCTTACCCTTTGGTACTTACACCTCTGCAGGCTGTATTCACTAGATAATGCCAACACCCTGCTTTGTTTGGGGAGACACAGACAACCTGCGTTACTTATGAGTAAGAAAATGAAACCTGTCCAATGGGCATAGTAGAGTCAAGAGAGCCCTGCTGTCTTTCTGAAAACAACTAAGAGATGCCTATTGTCTGCATAGCACAAAACATTTTCTTAATTGTTAAATTCCAGCTTGAAGCAGAACATTAGTGAGTAATAGCAGATCAGTAGCTATGATGGTAGAATGTTTAGGAAAAAGATGAATATGCTTCTACACTGTAAAATGAAACTATTTCCGCTTATTCTGGCCATATGGAACATTGAAAGACACAGTGATTTTGCTTGGGGTATTCACTGGCTTTTGAGGAGTAGACCAACACTGAAATTTTAATTGAACTTTTTTTTTTCTGCCATATGGCCAATGGCTGAATGGAAACATGACTCCATTATTTCGTGGCCAGCCCTGGGCCTCATATGGTGGGCATGTAGTGAATGTGTTTGGTTGACTGACTTTGTTTAGCTTGCTTCAGAAAGCAGGCCCAACTTTTAAGTCTAAAAGCTGTATAGTCAAAGTAGAAAGGCTGTTCATAAAAGACTTCTGTGGATAGGAGGAAAGAACACTGTGGAATGGAAAGAACACAGGCTTTGGAGCCAGGCAGATCTGTCTTTTAATCTTATCACTGGTTCTTACTACTTGATCTGGTGCATTAACTTAGGAAACTAAGTTTCCTCATTGTAAAGAAGGATTAGTAGTACATAATTAAAGTGTGGTTTTTTTTTGCTTTGTTTTTACTTTTGTGTTCGGATAAGTGAGCGCTTTCTACATAGAAGGTAATCAAATGTTATTTTTTTCTTTCTTGGTGGCATGAAGAAAAGTTAGCATATTCTTGGCCTTTACCACTGCTTCACAGGTTTAGGGAGACTTGTTTTATAGTGATAAAATATACATAACATAACATTTCCCATTTTAACCATTTTTTAAGTATGCAGTTCTGTGGTAGCGATTATATTGCTGTGATGTTCTCATCACTGTCATCTATCTACAGAACTGTTTTTATCTTGCACAACTGAAATTCTATACCCATTAATCAATACCTCCTCTTTCTCTCCTCTCAGCCCTTGGAAAGCCCCATTTTACTTTCTGTCTCTATAAATTTGGCCAAGTACCCCATATAAGTGGAATCATACATATTTATCTTTTTGTGACTGGGGTAATACACTTAGCATAATGTCTTTAAGATTCATCCATGTTGTAGCATGTGCTAGAATTTCCTTCCTTTTAAGGCTGGAATACTATTCCATTGAATGTATAGACTGTACTTTATTTATTCTCTTTTAATGGACATTTGGGCCACATTTTGGGTATTGTAAATAATACTGCTATGAACACAGGTGTACAGATATCTGTTAGAGTCCCTGCTTTTACTTCTTTTGAAAACCCAGAAGTGAAATTGGTGGAACACAGTAATTACATATTTAATTTTTTGAGGAACTGCCGTACTGTTTTCCATAGCAGCTGTACCATTTTACATTCCCACCAGCAATGAACAAGGATTCCAATTTTTCCACATTCTCATCAAAATTTATTTTGTTTTTTATTTATGTTTTTGATAATAGCCTTTTTAAGAGGTATGAAGTGGTATCTCCTTGTGGTTTTGATTAGCATTTTTCTAATCATTAGTGGCGATGAGCATCTTTTCGTGTGCTTATTGGCCATTTGTGTATCTTCTTAGAAAAATGTCTATTCATATTCCTTGCTGATGTTTTTCCCCAGAAATACTGTGTTGAGAATCTTTGCCAGTTTTTAATCAGATTTTTGAGGAGATATTTTCAAATGGGATCTTTTAACATAATGTGTCATTAGATCATAATCATAATCTTTGTATTTAACCTCCTTCATACAGCCGTATTATCCCTGCCCAAATAAAATACTCCTCTCAAAAGTAGCATTTAAAATAAAAGGAGTAAGAAAATATAGCTTCTGCTAGTTGGTAATGTAAGAACCTGATAGTGAAATTCAAACCTTTATTGCAGATAGTCACACCCATGATTCTACTGGTCAAATCTTCGACCAGGCTACCACCACTGTCTCCTCTCATTAGCAGAGAAAAATGCTCAATAGGTAGCACAGTCAGAAAAAGAGGAAAGAAACTGAAGTACTGAATTGCTCTCAGATCCTTTACAATGGGGGGCATTAACTTGTGGGGAGGGGCTGTAGTAGTTAAACAATACAACAGGCTTCTGAGACAAGTTTCTACCGTGAAGTATGATTCTAACCAAAATTCCACTTTTAAAAATAACGAATCCTCTGTTTCCTTTTCCAAGACAGATTTTACTCCTAATCCTGAAACTGGTGAGGCAGGGTATGGTGAGGCTGAGGAGAGTTGGGCGGAACCATTAGTGGGGACCCTACTGAATAGCAACAGTATCTGAGCTTTATGGTGCGGGGGCAGACATTGACCTGGAACGGTTTGAAGAGCTCCTTAATGATTAATGTTAACTTTCTGTAATGCACTTTGTCCTCGTGCTGGGGGGCAGGGAGGGAGGTGGGGGCAAGTTTGCAAATAATGACCCCAGTTTTATTTAATTTGCAAATCTGTTCATTCTACAATTACTGGGAGAACCCAAGTGCCTGGCTTTACTAGATCTGAGTGGGGGAGGAGTTGCAGTGCTGTGTTAAGATTTAGTCTCCCACCCTTACCCCCAAGGTGATGGCTATGTTAATTAGCCTGATTTGATCATCACAATGTATACATGTATCAAAACATCACATTGTACCCCATAAATGTACACAATTATTATTTTTCAATTAAAAATAAACAAAAATTTTAAAAAGAACTTAGTCCCTGGTCTAGGACATGCTAGAATGGTAGAGCTAAAAATGATCTGGGGGTGAGCTAGCCTATATTGACCTCTCTATAAGGATAATAAAATAGGCCTGGAGTTTAGAGTTGCATAGTTCATTAATTCCTTACCTCCCAATTAAAACTCCATTTCTCTTACCTCCATATTAGCCAAAGTCTTTTTACATTATCACATTTAAAATTGTAAGACCAAACTATTTTGTTTTTTATTTAAAAAGAGTAGACTGTTTACATTTAGTACCCTATGTAAATTTGGAGTTTCTGTGTACAGAGTTGTTCATGTGTAAAAGATGCCACTGTGGAACAGAGATTTAAATTTTCATGTAAGAGTATTAGACATATCTGTGGATATACGGTTCGTGAAAATTCTTATGTTAAAGAAAACAAGTTGTATTTAGTGGTTGTCAAT
Organism: Sapajus apella; assembly: GCF_009761245.1. Lineage (NCBI taxonomy): Eukaryota > Metazoa > Chordata > Mammalia > Primates > Cebidae > Sapajus > Sapajus apella. The sequence goes on from NW_022437014.1 coordinate 2,200,328, forward strand.
GTTCAGATAATCTCTAGAGGAGTTCATTAAACCCTGAAAACAAGGGAGCTCCATTTTCAAACTTCAGTGATAACATGTTTCTTAGAAGTGGTACCACTGTATTCCCAGGCTCAAGATAAGTCAGGATCAACCCCTTTATCTCTTGGCAAATATGTGTAAACAGTCAAGGTCTTAATGAAAAGGCTTTGAAAAACCAGTCTCTTGACCACTTCTTCCCTGTTCCCTGGCCTTCCCTTGCTCTCTGGCCAGCCCGAAGGTGGGATCAGGCATTCCCCTGTTATTCTTCCCAGGAACCCAGCACTCCCCTGTAGAGGAGAGGAGCTGAAAACTGGGCTGACTGGTTCTACTCCAGATGCACTGCATCTCAGCGGGGCCATTACTGTCCTTTCAAAATTCCTTCCTCCTTTGTTTTTTATTTCACTTTTCACTCTCTCCTGTGCATTTTCAATGGAAACCATTCAACCAAGTCCCTACTGCCTTTATTCATTAGAAGTGACCTCACCTTCTGTGTTTCTGAGAAGACACATATTACAGGCTTCTTCAACTTCATTCTTACCACCTCAAAATTTCACCATGTCTTCCTTTATTTTAGTTCACCTAAACTGCTGTCACAGATTACCACAGAGGAGGTAACCCAGAAACAACAAAAATCTTATTTTTATTTTATTTTTTTTACACTTCTATGGGCTGAAAAGTTCAAGATCAATGTCTGGCAAAGGCCCGTAGATGGCACTTTCTGTGTGTCCCCACCTGGCAGAAGGGGCCAGCTGGCTCCATCCAGTCTCTCTTATAAGGGCACTAATCCCATTCATGGGACCCCATACTCATGACCTAATCACCTCCAAAGGTGGCCTCACCTCCTAATACCATTGCACTGGGGATCAGGTCCCAACATACGTATATGGAGGGGAACAGAAACATCTGCATCATCCACATCACTCATTCTCCTCTTCTTCCTAAGTCAAATGAACATAGCCTTTCTGTCAAGCCAAGAGTACACCCTCTACTTGGACTCTCTATCCCATTCCCTTTTACTTTCTAAGGAATTATGTTGTGGCAATAATTCCATCTTTCCTACATATTTAGTTTCTTCTCTTTATTGGTCCTTTCCTCTTGGCCTGTAAACATGCTTAGTTTTCCATACACACACAAAGTAATCAAGGAGTAGATGAAACAAATCTCCTCCTATCTTTCAGAAGGCTCCAACTTCACTAACTTCAGTTTCTGTTCCCCAAATTTGAGTGTTCTTAAGATACGAGTCTTTGGCCATTTAATTTCTCCCTCTCCCTTAATTAAATTCATCCTGTGATTTTAGTCATTGTCACTGTGTGGGTCAATCCCAAATCGGATTAACCATCCTGATCTCTCACCTCCTCTGTCAGCGTGCACAGCAAGCTGCCTGCAAATTCACTAGACATCTACCCTACAGAAAACGAAACTCACATGTTCAAAACCATGCTCACCATCACCTTTCCCCCTCGTCAAAATCAGCTCCTCACCTGATTTCATGACTGATAATGACACCCCATTTCTCATTACCTCAGTTATGACAATTCAACTTCACCCTTTTCCTCACGAAGGACCCCTAGTTGCAGGAAGTTGCATAGCCCTTCACCGTTGTGTGTGGGAAAATGCCTTGATACTGACTCTTTTCCATGTTTGTAGCCAGTGTCTTAGTTCAGGCCCCATAACCTCCAGTTGGGCTGATTTGTTTTTTGAGTTCTTTTCTCTCTGCCTGGGATAAGTTAGTTCCTGCCTCCCCTTCCATTCTTCACTCCCACAGTCTTACTTCTCTGAATAACCAAATTCCATTTGGCCTGTAAAGCTCAGTTCAAATGCTACCTCTTTCAGGAAACCTCCCTTGGTTTCTTCCCTTTTTCCCCAATAAAAAACAATGCCTCCTCTGAAATCTTTTATTCTTGCATCATAGCATCTAGCTTATTCTAGTGTGTATAACAGCAATCCACATAGTTTTTTCTTTTGACCACACTCCAGGCTCCTTGAGGACAGTGGTCACATCTGGTTTCATCTTTATCTTTCTTACAGCACACAATGCAGTTTGTTTATCATTCATCTATTTAATGAACATTCTTGAGTGACTCATTTTTTGATGCAGAGAGGACTAGACATAGTACTTGTCCTCTAAGAGCTCACAGACTAGTGGGGAAAACAGACAATACAGAAATATAATTATAATACAATTAGTCGGTCTGTTCAAAGTCTTAACATCTGCAGTGTGCCACGTGCTCTTCAAGATGCCAGGGAGACAAGGATGAAAAAATCGACTAGTTGTTTTCTTGAAACTTACATTCTAGAATTGGGAGAGACCCAATAAACACATAAACTAGTGGTTTTTAGATCCAACTGCACATTAGAAATCACTGAGAGGGTACTTTGGAAAAAAAAAATCTACGTCCCAACCTCACCCCAGAGTAATTAAACCAGAATCAACCAGGATTGGAACCCGGACATAAATGAATTACAGTAAAAGAAAATATCAGGTAGTGGTGAGTGCTCTTTGATGGATTGAAGTAGGAAGTTTGAATGGTGGAGACTGTGCCTATGCTACCAGGGGTAATTGGGATATTATTTTGTTGGGTAATCCCTGAATGCCTCTCTAAAGAGGTGACATTTGAGTTGAGACCAAAATGATGGTGAGGAGTCAGCCATGTAAAGATATTGGGGCAAAGGGGGCTTGTGGAGAATGTTTTCAGCGGAAGGTGCAGGTACATTTCTGAAATAAGGATGAGGTGAAACTTCAGAGGAAATGCAGCCTTCTTCACATACATGTACTGTAATCTACAAAATATGTCTTTTCTCTACAGAAAGCCGCTTTTCAGTAAACTTTGTGGACTCCAAATGCAGAATACTTGGCTGCTATGTTGATTACTTGATCTGGGTATGGTTTTATTTAGTTCAAATGGATTTACACAGTCAGGAAGACTACTCTGTTTGATTACACTTTTTTTCTGTACTGCAATTAGGACTACACTACTTGTCTGAATTAAACACCATTCTTATTATTTAAAATAACCTGAGGTACTTGATATTATCTTTATCTGCATAAAAAGGAGAAAGCAATGACTTCTGCCCTTAATTCTGTTTTGGGGAACTAGGGAAAACCTCCTAGAGGAGACGTTCATATCACACAGAGGAAAGAAAGCACTAACTAGTTTGAATGAATGAAGATCAACATATGTCAAGAATCAAGTTGAGAATAAGCATTTGTTAGACATTCAGTTTGTGCTGGATACTTTGTATACATTACTGTTTTATCTAGTTTTTAAAATAACCCTATGAAATAAGGACAGTATTTTTCTATCAGGATATTTCTGGCTGCTTGTAAAAGAACGCCCTACTAACGTGGTGTAAACAATAGGAAATTGATCTCAAGACCTTCTGAAAAGAGGGTAACTTCAGAGTAGTTATCCAGCTACTATGTGGTAGCTGGATAATGTCCTTAGCAACCTGGATTCTTCCCTTCCTCCTACTGTGACACCTTCAGCAGGTTGATTCCCCTCACTATGTGGACATGGCTTCTATAATTTTGGAATTATAGGTGTATTTCAGTATGTAGAGGCATATCAATGGGTGGCTGATATCTTATGTGGCTCTTTTTGTTTTTTTGAGACAGGGTCTCACTCTGTCACCCAGGCTGGGGTGCAGTGGCATGATCATAACTCACTGCAGCCTCAACCTGCAGGTGGGAGGCTGATCCTTTCACCTCAGTCTCCTGAGTGGCTGGGATCACAGGTGCACACCACCATGCCCAGCTAATGTTTGTATTTTAGTAGAGATGGGGTTTCACCGTGTTACCCAGACTGGTCTTGAACTCCTGAGCTCAATACATCCTCCCACCTTGGCCTCCCAAAGTGCTGGGATTACAGGTGTGAGCTGCCTTGCCTTGCTGCAGCTCTTTTTAAAGTCACAGAAAATCTGTGTCCAGTGGAATTTCCCCTCACAACTCACATGCTATATGTATGACTAACTAGGCAGACAAGACTGCTCTGATTGGATAATTTGAGTTTCCTCCTGAGGCCATCGAGAACCTCTCTGAAGAACAAAGCCATCAGACCCCAGAAAAAGGGTCTGGTTCTGTTAGCAGGAAGGGGGAGTTAGTGGGTCAATACAGTCAGCCACTACTATTATTCCCATTTTATAAGTGAAGATATCAAGGCTAAAAAATTTAAATAACTGAGCAATATCACACAACATTGAATGCAACAAAAGCCTTGTTTTGGGCTATATGACAAACTTGCACATGTTCCTCTGAACCTAAAATAAAAGTTAAAATATATATTTTTAAAAACCTGGTTTTTGTTGGTAGTGATGATCTAGGTAGGCCAGAGGAAGAATCCCGGTGAAAAATACAGACAGGCGGAAGCTAGGCAAAGTAAAGAATAACCTTCTAAACAAAATATTCCAGAAGGAAATACATCAGGTCCTATAAAGCAATAAGAATAGCATTTAATTTAGACAACCAGCCCTGCATTTCTGCATTGTAAAAGGCATATATAATTAAATTGAATTTTCCTCATTGGTCATTTAAATCAATTTGGTCTATATAATAATCTACCCTGGGCCAAGTAATGAGCTAGAGACGCCAGTGTTCTGTGTATAGTATCTGTCAGACCTAAATGAAAACCTTGTTTTCGCTAGAGAGGTAGGTATTTTGTTGGTTACAGTACCTGTAAAGAAGAATGGGTCATCTCTGGAATTTCTGATTATGAGTTATTTAGAAAAGTTTCCGCTTTGCAGCTCCAGAGGCAACACGTACAGTTCCATTCTCATTGCATTCTCTGTATAGTTCCTGCTTCCTACTTGGGCATTGTATTTCAGAGGCTATGTATGTGAAGGAGCAATAGTGGAAAATAGAAATTTCAGTGGAATTGCTGTCATTACAGTGTTTTGACTACTTGTCTGTATGCTGTGTTTCTGTGCATGTTCATCATAACAGACTAAGCATTAATGGTAGGAGCACTTTTTCTAATAAATGATGGAGTGCCTCCTACTCTTAGATTTGCATTTTTTAACAGGAAAGTAAGTTAATTCTAGACTCTGCCAACAGAGCTCTGTTTAAGGAGGGCATTTATCTGATCTGTGTTAGACTCATATAAGAAAAATTGTGAAAAATTTAAACTGAAAGAAACACCTCACTGTCATTTTAGAGGCTTTGTTTGGGAGAACTGAATTCATCCTTTGCCATTTTTTTAAACCTTATGAATGATGGTTGTGTTTGGGGAACATTGCTATGTATGGGCCTTAAGGCATTTCACGGACAGTTTTATTTTTTTCTTTGAAAAAAAGTGGATATTAAATGGTTTTATGACTTTGAAAATTAATTAGAAAAATTTAAGTAAGTAGAGGTGAAAATTCCTAGGGAAAAAAAAAATGGTCCAACTAGTCTTTTCTTATTCATCTGAAAATAATCATAAAGTACTGTAGTGTAGAAAAGTAACATTCGAAGACAACACATGGGAGAATGTAGTAGTTCAAGAACATCAGTTTGGAGTCAGTTACTTGTGCAAGTTGCTTAAGCTTTCTATGCCTCAGTTGCCTCGTCTATAAAATAGGAAATAAGATGATATCTACTTCACAAAACTGTCAGGAGAAAATTACAGTATTATGTAATTTTATTATAAATGTATTTATTAATACATTTATTAATGTGAAATGTTCAGCAAGCTGCCTGAATTGTAGTATAATTATTCTATATTATTAGTATAATTTATTGTTACCGCATATCTGCAGTGGAGTATCTTTTATTCTATCCAATGGATTTGTACCAAATTCTGCAGAAGTGATTGCTATGGCCCCACGTTAATCATAAGTGCTCAGACCTTGGAGTAAGTCATCCCGTAAGGAAGCCTATGATCATCAGATGCTGTTTTGACTTCATTAAGTGTCAGTCTCAGGTTCGTGCTATTTGTTTAGGAATCCATGTGCTTAGCCATAAATATCTCCAGTTTTCCTTTCCCACTCATGATAAACTTCCACTTCCCAGTCTGCTTTGGTTAGGCGTGGCCACATGCCTTGCCTTGGCCGATGAAGTGGGCAGAAGTAAAGTGTGTCACTTCCTGGAAGAAGCCATAAGAACCAGCATGTGAGTGCAGTGGTTGGAGAACAGAGTGGGCTCTGCACTCTTAAGCCTGGGCCCTACAGTCAAGACAACACAACGATCATCTCTGCCAAACCGCAATGGACTTGGAGGAAAAGTGAGAAATAAGCTTTCACAAATAAGCCAGAGAGTTTTGAGTTGTTGCCCTAATATAAGGTAGCCTATATTGACAGAAACACTCTGGTTTTCCCTTCGAACTCTAGAGAAAAAATACATTATCGGTTACAGTACAGTAGCTGTTTGGATATAGTAATTTTAAATGATTATTTTGTGTGTGTGTATGTGTTCCGTGTGTAATGTATTATGTTAGCCTCAAGGGATTTAAGAGAAATAGATTTATATAAATTCCATTTAAAAATTTTCTTTTAAAATAGGGTTTATTTCTACTTCACACAGAAGAAATCAACATATCAAAATTACTAGCATATATATATGTTTTGTTTTGTTTTGTTATTTTGTTGAGGGAGTGCACTGTGAGGCCGATGTTAGGACTCTGAATTCCAAGCCTGGCATAATCAATAGGTAATGTTCCCTCTCACTGAAAGCTTTACCCAGAATGGTGCCTTGTGAAAGAGAGGAGCTTACTAAGAGAAGATACCGCACTGAGCCATGGCCTTTGCCTCCAGTGAGAAAATAGTCTTCTCTAAGACCTATTGTGATTTTCCAGTTATAAACAATGGTGCTTAGTTCATAGAGGGTCTTAAATGATATTTATTAACTAAATGAGTGGAAGTAGTCCACAGTTCTTCCAAATGTCTGGACTCTTTGATGTTTGCATTTTAAAAAGAAATGCTGTTGTTTTATAGATTAATTTAAAAACATCTTGGTATTAAGACTGACATCTGTTCTTTTATAACACTTTACATGTGGTTATGCACCCAAAGATTTAGGCTGTTTGCATATTTATTTCATATTTTTCACCACAGAGTTTATTTCACCTGATTATTTCATTTGGGTCTCTAAAACTACATTATGAAATACCTTAATTATTTAAATTAGGAACAGATTAATTATCTCCAGTGTATAAACTCAAATTAATTTCATTATAAACCTGAGGTTTAAATTGATTAATCTCAGAGTGTTTAAGGAACAAAATGGGTTTTTTTCGTCCTTACGGAGAAGGGCATATTTGATTTGGTGAATCTCTCGTCATCACACCAGTTATGATAATAGGCACAAGATATTTGCAAGAAAACTTCAGATGGATTTTATAAACCAGCCAGAAACCTGTGTGTCTGGGGCTTCTGGGGGAACAATCTGTGAGTCATTTTAAAAAACAAACACACTCATAATCACGGTGCATGTTGTTACCATGGTAATTAGGTCTGTTGAGTTGGCTTGCTTATGTTCCTGCAAAGGCAAGAGGGGGAGAGAAACTGAGAATTCAGAGCTTTGACTATCAGCTTCAATTTGCCTACTGCAGGAGAGAGCAAAGGGGTTTCTTGAGAATGCACTGGCATAGTCATTCTGAGAGGGAAGTGAAGAAACTGGCATCTTGCCTTTGTTATTGAATATAAGTTAGCCATATTAGTTTTGGGTATTGTGGTTCACAAGGGAGAAAAGGACCATTTGGCATTCTCTTGGGGAAAAGTAGTTTCTTTCTCTGATACATGACTTCATGTAAGTCTCTAAGGTCAACCCTGTGGAGTGTCTTGTATGTCTATGCATAAGGTTTTAACGATCATCTAAAAGGCACCAAATGCTGCTGATGAACATTATTGCAGGTTTAAATGATATCGCCATGTTATTCTTCCTATATGGTTAAAGACTGGTTTTAATGAGACCGTTGTTTCAGATCTGATTCCCAAGTAGGCAAGATATCTTTCCCTCTATTTTATGGACTAGCAATGAGTCCTTTCTCTTGGACAGCCATCTTATAATGGAGGCCTATGGGACACAAAGGACACCAGGGAGGTTACGTGAGCTCTACCAAATCTATTAGTGCTCCAAGGGAAAATAAAATCAAAGCGTACACTCAGTTGATGGATAATCAACCAAATTCTTGGGCCAGTGGAATTACTGTAGGAGTGATCCAGTATAATTCCATGTGAAGAACAAACAGTACCCTTAAATTAAAGGTTTGAGTGTACATACAAATCTGTTTTTAAGACTGTTTCTAAACGTACTTTAAGAAGTCTGGCCAGGTGTATTGGCTCACACCTGTAATCTCAGCACTTTGGGAGGCTGAGGTAGGAGGATTGCTTGACCCCTCAGTTCGAGACCAGCTTGGGCAATGTAGAGACACTCTGTCTTTACAGAAAATAAAAAAATTAGCTGGGCATTATGGTGCACACCTGAGGTCCCAGGTACTGCTTGGGAGGCTAAGGCAGGAGGATTGCTGGAGCCCAGGAAGTTGAGGCTACAGTGAGCCACATTCACACAACTATATTCTAGCCTGGATGACAGAGCAAGACCCTGTCTCAAAAAAAAAAAAAAAAAAAAAGTCTGGATGTCCTCTGAAATGAATAATTATAATGTATTGACTAAAGTTTTACTGTTAGAGTATGCCTCAATCAGATTTTAAAGCTGAACTTTTTAAACTATAGATTTCATTTTTCCTCTCATATGTGGAAAGAAAGCACATGTTGCCCAAACTTTACTATAAATTTAATTTCTTAACAGTAGTAAACAAAACTTAACTTACTTTTTTTCTGATTATCAAAGTAATTCATACTGATTATTGAAAATGTGGAAAATATTGAAAATTTAAAAGAAAAAAATAAAAATTGCTCCGTCTAAGTTTTTGGTTGAACTGCATGTAACAGAGGCCTGATTTCATAGTCACTAACGTAAGTTAGAAGTTATTTCTTTTTAACATAACAATCCAGACATGGATGACCCAGGACGGTAAGGTAGCTGTGCTCCGCAAGATCATGCAGGGACCCAGGCTCCTTCTATCCTGTTGTTCTATGTTTCTCTTGCTTTCATTGTCTAAGGTGGCTTACCATAAGGGCCCTGCTATAATGGGCAGGATGGAAGAAGTTGGAAGGGGAGGGCCTGACCCAGAAGTTACACATAACACTTTTGATGCTGTACCATTGAATTTTGTCACATGGCCACATAGCTAGCAGCAAGAGAGGTTGGGGAAAGTAGCTGCTTAGCTTAGCTTTCTATTAAAACCATGGAGGAAGAGGAGAACAGATATTAGGGCATATCTAGCAATTTCTGCCATCTCTGTTACTCTACTGAACAGAGGAAATAGATTGTTTATATTCTGATGTGTTTTCTTCTAGTCTTATGTATCAGAAAGATATTATGTATAACTATACAAGAAAATGTGTTCCATAATGCAATATATATGTATGTTAATGTATATATATTAGAAAAACATATTAAGACAGAAAATACATGTTAGAAAAAAATATATGTGTAAATATGTATATTAGAAAATTGTTGAGGTCACACTATGTATAATATTTTATATTCTTTTTTTGTTTAACTTTAAAATTTAGATGACAAAAAATGCATTTTATATTCTTTTTACTTTACAATAAAGTTAAGTAACTTTAAGTTACTTTTTAAAGTAACGGTATTTATTAACTTTAAAAAGTAAAAAGAGAATATAAAATGCATTTTTTAATCATTTAAATGTTTTTTTCTTTTTTTTTTTTTTTTTTTTTTGACACAGAGTCTTATTCTGTCACCAAGGCTAGAGTACAGTATCATGATTATGGCTCACTGCAGCCCCAATCTCCTGGGCTCAAGCTATCCTCCCACCCTCAGCCTCCTAAGTAGCTGGGACCACAGGTGTTCGTCACCATGCCTGGCTAACTTTTGACTTTTTTTTGTAGAGATGTGTCTTGCTATGTTGCCCAGGCTGATCTCAGACTCCTGGACACAAGCGTTCCTCCATCCTTGGCTTCTCAAAGTGTTGGGATTACAGGCGTGAGCCACTGCATCTGGCCCATTTAAATTTCTTGTATTCATTGTTTTAAAATTTTATCATGTGGCATTTCTGTTTTACTGACTAGGTTGAATTATTGATATTTAGGCTATTTCTAACACCTTAATTCTTCCTCGTCCCCATTTTGGGTTTGTGTTGGTTAAATTCAAGGGGTGTCATCACTAAAACAATGACTGAGAACATACTTGAGTCTCTTGATAAACAAGACAAGATTGTTTTCCAGAAAAGTGTGGCGGCTTCTACCATCACCAATAATACATGAGTGCTGGACCCAGAACACCCTTGAACAGGCGTATTTAGCATGTCCCACCCAGTCATTGTTACCCTGTGGTTCATTCTCTGAAAATAAGTTGTTTTTAGCCCTTGGCTTTTTTTTTTCTTTTTGCTGTCATTAATCATGAGATAATGGCTTTCTGATAACTTTATCCCATTTAAAAGCATATGGCCCTTATGGTAGTCTGGGAATATAATTGGTTGGGTTGAGATTGTAGCACACATGCCAGTCTCAAGTATGTGAGATCTCTGGAGACACCGATGTTCACTTGGTCCTCCTGTGAATTTGAGTTCCATCCTCATTCATAATACGCTAGATGTGAGATATCTGTTTGTTCTCAAACACAGCAAAATAGGAATGGGAAAGTGTTCCTTGAGGCTTTAGCAATTCCCTTTGAGCTGAGCACTTTATAGCTTTTCAGGAATAAAGAAGCTCATCTACACAGGAGCTTTCTCACCTAGGAGCCATGCTCAGCACTGGACAAAAGTAGGCCACCTCTGCTCGATAACCACAGAGGTCATTAGTGGCTAAGGGCATCGGTATCATCTACTTCTAAACAGCCTGTAGAAGCTTTGGGTGCCAAAGATACTCTCATAACCACCCACTTGTCCTCTCCACCCTCCTAAAGTGCCAGATACACACAAACTGTGTGCCCTCAAACTCTGTCCCTAACACCTGGAGCAAGAGTGTGTTGGTCTCTGCTGCTTTGGGCCTACTTGGAGCAAATCACGATAGGTCAGGAAGAAAGATTGTTCTTACTCATTCCATTAGTGTACAGCCTGTGCCACTCTGCCACCAAGAACTCTGCTTCCCCTAGGTTCCTAAGTGGCCTTTGTGTTTTTTCATGTTTTCTTGCATGCTAGGGGATTTCACAAAGAAAGGGACTCTGGTTTCACAAATCTATTTCTTAAAAGAAAAAGAGTTCATAAAAGGTTTGTTTCCAGGCTCTGCAATGTAGACCTGTGAGAACTCCTGCCCTTCTAACTATACTGCCATTACCACCAACACCCGTTTCAGAAACATCGTTCATTCTAATCATCCAGCTCAGGTGTATCATGGTATTTTTCCTTTAAAAATTTTTCAGTTTCCTCTCTGCTTTCTCAACAGCCGGACCTACCGGTGAGCCTCAAGCTTTAGGAACTGAAGAGGTAAGAATTCTGAAATATTTTCTTCTAGAGTCTTGAATTTAACCAGAACTTAAAGAGGAAAAGAAAAAAAGTAAAGTGGTCTGTAGATGAAAGCATGTGATGTTTTATTGAAAGAAACAGTCATAGAGTCCTTATCAATACTGACATGACTTTCGGATTTAAAGAAAACATGGCTCTCCGTAATGATAGTTAAAATTGATTTTCATCCAGATTTTTCCACTTTCTTCCAAAAACCTGACTTGGAGAGCTTGTGAGTCTGCTGCCTTAACAGAATGTGTCCCTGGCCGGGCGCGGTGGCTCACGCCTGTAATCCCAGCACTTTGGAAGGCTGAGGCAGGTGGATTGCTTGAGGTCAGGAGTTTGAGACCAGCCTGGCCAACATGGTGAAACCCTGTCTCTATAAAAAAAATTTAAAAATTGTAAAAATGTAAAATAAACAGAATGTGTCCCTATGGCACAAACATTAAAGGGTGGCAGACATTGAGGGCATACTCTGTGAGAGGTAAAACCTCAGATGAGGCAGATTAGATCAGAGAAAGGTAAACCCTGTTCTTAACAGATGGTTGTAAACATTGGAAGGGCTTTTCCAGCAGCAACAACAGCAATAACAACAACAAAAGGTCAATCTAATGCTGTTGGGTTTCATCTTGCAGAAACTTACTTAGCTTTTGGCACTAGTTGCAGCATTTGAATCTGGTTATAGACTTGAAATGTAACCATAATCCTAGACAGGTGATAATGTGTTTGTCCTCTCCAAGATACACAGTTTCCTCTAGTCAATGACTTAGATTTTTCCCCTCATTTTAAAATGTAACCTCATTATGAAAAATACCAAGCATATACCAAAGCAGAGAGAATAATATAATGAACTCCCACATCCCTGTCACCCAATTTCAACAATGATCAACTCGTGGCTGGGATTGTTTCATTTATACCTCCACCTACTTCTCTTCTTTCCCCGTTGGATTATGGGTGCTTGTTGAATTTGAGTGCTGGGCTTTTCATTGTTTATTTACATAACTGTTTAGGAGATACAGCAAATGCTAATAAAAAATAAAACCTAGTCATACCTGATTTCCTTTACTGGAGCTAGTCATCCATCCATTTATGGATTCATCAGATATTTATTTCATGTTTATTAGATATCAGACCTTCCTTAGGATAAGAGGATCAATTTTCCTCAACTCACGTTTAAAAGGTCTACAAATGTGGACTTCTGATATCTCCAAATGAGGTGATCTGTTAGAGATGCACTGACAGAATGAAACAATGAGATTGATCATACAACTCTGTGAAATGTAAACATTCAGAATATGCCATAATTTTTGAAACTTGTTTTTGACATTTCTTCGCTTTTGAATATACTGGGAACATGCAAGCATAAAACAAAACAAAGCTCCCAATCCTCTGATGTACCTTCCTGTTTTACCACAAACACTCATCCAACCATCTGCGTCCCTTTCAAGAATATAAGCTCTGTAAGAGCAGGAATAGTGTATAACTTAATAACCATTTGCCTCCAGCATCTAGCAAGGTGTCTGGCACTTGTTATATATTTAATAAAACTGTTGAATGAATGAACAAAAGAATACATGCCAGATACTGGGAATATGAACATGAAAAATACAAAGGCCTTGGCCCAGAGTTGTTCAGTGTCACGGAGGAGAAAACTGGATAAAGGAGGAGCTGCTTGTGTCTGGCTTCGTGAGGTGAGAGCGGAGTTTCGTGGATGCTGCTGGAGGAGAGAACCAAGTTGGGGAGTTTGGGAAGAAGCTTGATGGGTAAAGGGGCGTTTGAGCTATCCATGACGTGCCTTCAGTCAGAGAAGAAGGGAGGAGCATTCCAAAAATAAGGAATCAAGCGTGAATGGACACAGAGGCCCCAGAGGGCATGGCTTATTCCAGGAAGCTTTAGAAATTTAGGGTGGCCAGGGTGTGGCCAGAAAGTAGCTGACTGAGGAGATCTGGCTAGAGAAGCAGGGTGGTGAAGCCTGGGAAGGACCCTAAGGGGCAGGCTCCCGAGTTTGAATTCTCTCTGCTTTGTAGGGAGGCAGAAAAGGGCACAAAATCAGAATTTTTTTAAAGGATAATTCCTTAGGGGGCAGAGAGGTGGGGAGAGACTATTGGAAGGGAGACCTGTGGAGGTCTTGGGTCTGGAAATGTTGGGCTTGACTGGGAGAACGATGAAATTGCTGATGAAAGGTGAGAAGTAAAGGAGAGGAAGACATCTAGAAAAACTCCCAGATTTCTTTTTTGGAAGAATGAATGGGTGGTGATAACTAGACTTCAAAACAGGAAGGGAAGAACCCATGCATGTGGGTATGTCCAGTAGGCTGTTCCCACTGACAGAGCTGTGTTTTTCAGTCCTGGCCGCACGTCAGAGCCTCTAGGGGAACGTCTAGAAACCGTGATTTCAGACCCTACCCAGACCCCAGCTGAATCAAAATCTCCATGGTAGGGCCTAAACATCTATAGATGTTCCTAAAAGCTCCCCAGGTGACTTTAACTTGCAGCCAGGGTTGAGAATCTCTGGTCTAGAGCTGACTGGAAGAAAGCCCTTTGTGCACGTGTGCTTTTAAGATCATGTATCACTTTTGCTGCCCTATAGTCAAGTTCTTTTGGATTTCAGTACCTAATGTTTTTCAGGTGAGGGCTGAGACATCCCATATTCTATCAAATATTACTAATAATGAAGATTCTTTTATAAGTATCTGATGTTCTTTGAGTTGCTTTCTTTCATGCTAATAAGTATGCTTAAGTTTTTCAAATCAATCCAAGCAGAATTTCTCAATGGGGTTTGCTGGCAGGTCGAATGGGACAATTCTTCATTGTCCTGTTTGGTATTCCTGTCCTTGGTTCACAAAAGGCTGTGGCATCTTCCAGTCACTGTGACATGCAGAGCACCCTAGGAAGACATTATGAACATTGTGAACTACTGTGTCTTAGCACACAACTTTAAAGAGGTTATTTGGCATTTTCCACTCACCTAAAAGCATTTTTCCTTCATACAAAATTAGTGGTTTCAGTTAAGCTCAGTAGTTCCTTATGTAAGTAGTCTCTGTGCTAACAAACGCAAGAAGCTAAACAAAGTAAACAAGTAAAAGAAAGTTTTGTTCGCTACTGTCGGGGCATTTTGAGTATATTTGGTCTAGTGCTAAATTTATGTTTCAAAATATATACATAGAAGCAAATTAAACATGAGGTGATCGTCAAATATTGAAGTTAGAAGCAAAATACTACGAAGGCATTATTGAACAGCGGCTGTGATGAAAGGTGTATTAGTTTTCTATGGCTGCTGTAACAAATTAATACAAACCTAGTGGCTTAGAACAACACCAATTTATTATCTTACTGTTCTGTAGGGATTTCACTAGGCTAAAAACAACATATCAACAGGACAGTGTTCCTTTCTGGAGGCTTTCTGGTTTGGATTTATTTCCTTGCCTTTTACAGCTTCTAGAGCTTCCGCCATCTTTTACAAAGCCTCTCTTTTACAAAGCACCATTGCCTCTCCATGTGTCTTTCTACCATAGTCACATCTTGTAAATTTTTAGCCAGGAAATGTTCTCTGATTTTTTTAGGGACCCATGGATAAGATTGAGCATACCTGGATAAGCCAGGCTAATCTCATCACCAGGGCCCTTCATTTAATCACATCTTTGAAGTCCCTTTATCTGTAATGTTATGTATTTACAGGTCCTGGGATCAGGACTGAACATATTTGGGGGCTGTTATTCTGGCTACTACAAAGTGAAAGAGACTAATTTTTCAGAAAGGTGGAAATTCTTCAGATAGCAGACATAAGACCATCTAATGTCTAATTATATAGGATTAAAAGGTTAAAGGTTCCAACACTGATGAAGCCAATTCTCATCTTGACTCTACAGTTCTCATTTTCTAGGTCCAGGTACTTAAGCCTTTTAGTTTTCTTGAAGTGTCTGGCACTGGATCAAGTGGACAGGTTGAAGTCCAAAGGTTCCTTTCTTGGTGTGGCCCCTAGAGAGTATGCTGCTTTTGTCATTTCTCCAACTCTGGAGGGTTTGCGTGCAGTGCTCAGATTACAAGGGCTTGAATAGAACCAAATTATTTTATGCTGTTTTGTCTGCCTGCTACAGTATGTATTATTTATTAGGCTTTAAAATGTGGAAATTGGAGGAAAAAGTAACATCATAATTAACATCAGAACCCGACCATGGTGGTATTCATTATAGCCAGTTCCTAGGTATGATATCATTTCCTCCATACATCAAGTAAGTCATCCCCGCAAAATATTTCTGCTTCTTTTAAGAGCAAGTCCTCTTAAAATCCACTTTTAGACACTTCAGCAATGCAGACCTGAAGTCCAAACCTAGAGCTAGCAGCAGGGCAACAAACTGTCCTTATTCGCCCAAGACAGGGGTTTCCCAGGACACAGAGCTATTGGTACTAAAACTGGGAGAATCTGGGGCAAATCAGGATAGTTGGTCACTCTAGATGTCTAACAAAATGACGCTAATAGAAAGTAGCTGTCACATTGATGAATTGTTTAAATATAAATTTTGAGTGAACCAAATAATGACCATAACCCATAATGTTTCGGGTGAAAATGGGGGTTATTCCAACTCTTTTGGAAAATCTGTAACCATATATGCATGTTTTTCCAGACCAGCTTAAAGAGCCAAAAAAAAAAAAACCCTATATTCAGAACTGGGAAGCAGCAGCCACATTTATGAAATCACAAGCTCCAGCTGCCCTTTCAGTTCTCTGGTGTTACCAGCAGGCTCCTGCATGTTGCCTCTGATGATGGAAGCTTTAATAATTTTGCTACTGAGGTGACCACAGGACCTCCCTGAATCTTTTTCAGCATGTCAGCCTGCATGGAAGTTATAAAGCCCAAGTTTGCCAATGCAGCACAGCGTTCTCTTAGCTTTACTCTTGCCTTTCATAGAGCAAAATTGAACTTTCCCTCCTGAGAGATAGCATAGACTGTTCAAGAAGAGGTCAGTATTAGGAAGACTATCTTGAATGCCCAGGGGGAGGGGATTGGAGGAGATCATGTCTTGGAGTCTTAGTGGACTCTAAGAACACGGTGCTTCCTGACCTCCCAGCAGTGGAGCATGAGCTACTTAGCCCCAAGTCAAGTTGCTGCATCCGGGTAAAGAGCTTGCTGGAACTTTCCCCTCTGCTTCTGCAGTACCCTGCCTGCATCATCCATAGCAAAGAAACCAGGGAAGCTGAAGGTCCTAGGGCCTCACCCCATACATTTCTGTGGCTTTTATTTGGAGACTTTTATTCTCCAAATCATTGGGACTAAGCAAAGAGAACTGTAATTGTACTTGAAAGAAAAATAAATTAGCTTCCCTAGAATAGGCAGTTGACTTTTAGGAGCTGGAAGACTTTTTTTTTTTTTTTAATATATTTAATGATTTCCTGCCTTCCATACTTTTTCCTAGTTGTTAGATCCAAAGCATTCTATTTCAGTTCTTTTTCTTTCTTTCCAAAAAAGATTCAGCACTATCAGTCAATGAAGTAGAGTCTAGCTTTCTGACAAGGATGGGACCTGGACAGAATTGTGAATTATTTTGATTTTTTCTTCAATCTCTTTTTGGGTTTTTTCCTTCCAGGACTTTCAATCCTGGTTTCATTTTGCTAAGACTAGCCTCATTTCAACTAATAATCTTTACTGATTTTTGTGAATCAACAAGTTTCAAAAGAAATGAAAACACATCAATTTCTTACGTTGTAATTTAAACTTATTCTTTTCCAAAGAGAAATTAGAGAATAAATGTAAATCAGGATCAAAATGACTACTTATCTGGGTAGAGGGTTTCCTTCTGGGGTGAAGGGATGTCTTGAAACTAGTTAGCGGTGATGGCTGTACAACACTGTGAATGTACTAAATGCCATTGAATTGTACTCTTTACAATGGCTAATGGTTAATTTTATATGAATTTCACTTCAATTCAAAACAAACAAAATGCTGATTGAACTTCAAGAGGAAAAAAAAAGACTGTTGCCCCCTGCCTTCAAATTCTAGAATAAGTGTGCATCCGTTTTAATACACTTATGTTAAATTTCTACACCAAAATTGTTCTATTCTGTTCCACTACTGGGAGCAGATATTTGGATTTAATCGTGTCTGCAAGGGAGATCTAATTAGGAAGCCCTTGAGGGGCAAAAGAGGAACGTCTCTGGGAGTGAAGATACTCGTCGTTTATTCTTACGATGCGTAGTTTTTGTTACTATGTTGTAGACTGGCCTATACTTTGCAGAGCTGGTCACAGTAAAAATTTGTTTTTACGTTTAAAAATTTTAAATACTGTACTGACTTCCACCTATCGTGTGATAGAAGTTGCTTCAGCTAGGTTGGGAAGTTTTTTAATAGCCTGTAGTAGCAGACTGCAATCGGTAGTGATAAAATGGAGAGAGTCGGCATGTAATAACTTTAATGAAATGAGAGCAAGATAACAAATTTCATATATATAAATGCTTTTTGTTAAAAATCTCCTTAAGATATCCCCAAGCACCATTACCTGATGGGGACTTGTTTCCAGGCATGACTGCATAGGGGTTCGCAAGCAATCCTTGGCTTAATTATGAAACTTTAGGACTTTAAATTTCTCTAGATTTAGAGACAACCATTTTAACCTTTCCACAGAGATGTAACTAGGCAACCAGTATAGCACTTAACCAGTGCATAGCATCCAAACTTCCTAGCCATTTACATCATTTTAAAAAATACTATTTAAATCTCTATGTTAGCTTTGGCATATGCTTCCATGTAACCTTTAATTTCTTAGAAAATATCATGCAAACCCACAGCTATAAAATGGTATGGTTCCTAGAAGCCCATTATCCTCCAGTGTTAATAAGGAAGTCTGCTTATAAGAAGAGCAGTAATAGCATTGACAGGTGGCTACATGTACTGTGTTTATAATCGGGAATTTAAAAAGTAGGTTTCATTTTTGGTGTGTGAATTTAAGAGTTTAAAATCATATACTTGCGAGATGGTAATGAGCATTTCTTACAATATAATTCATGGAAAATATTCATAGAGATGAAAACTAGATTTTATTTTAGCTGATTAGGTGGTAACTAGAGATATGAAGGTTGATCAATAAGCAAGAACTTGCTGAAAGCTTTTCATGTACCACACACTGTATCAGATATATACTATAACTGGTACATACTATATGCCATGTACTATAACTGATATACTGTCCTTTTTTGTGAAAACTATGATTTTATTTTTTAGGTTTTTTTTTTATTACAAAAGGAATTCATGCAGGAAAAAAAGAATATATGTGAAAGATTTTAAAAATTCAAGTAGTAGAGACAGGCATAAATGACAAATAAAAGTGTTTCTTTCCCACCAACTTTTAGCCTCAGTCCCTGAACGGTAACCACTGTTGAGAGTTTCTTATGTCTCTTCCAGAGATTTTCCGCCTCCCGGTTAATCGTTATCAGAAAGGTGAATATAAGTGCCATTGACCCATCTGTTCATAAGCTTCTCTTCTGAGCTAAGTTTTACATTCTGAGACACTATTTGATGCTTCTTTTTAAAATGTGCCTTTTAAAACTGAAAGAATAAAAATGTCAGAACCAAAGTGATGCTAACAGAGAGGGCTGGTGGTAGTGAGAGCTACAGCTGAAGCATGTTAATGTGTAGTTTTAGCCTCCGTTAACATTTACATGCGGAACTTAAGTAATAAACCTTAATGTAGTTCTTTTATGATTTTCAAAGTCATCTGGGATATGTTGTCTCCCTTTATCCTTTAGATGACCCTGCAACGCAGGAACTGTTTATTTTACAGAGGAGGAAGCTGTGGTTCCCAGAGGTTAAGTAATGTGCCTAGGGTCACACAGCTTAACAGTGACAAAATCAAGACAGAATCGAGAGTTTTCCAGCTAGTCTTGAGCCAGACCATGGTGGTCACTGTGAGAAGGAGAGAGGCACAGTCACCCTCTGGCTCCTGCAGGGAAAGGCTGTGAAGTGAAGAAGGGTACAGACTGAAGATCTGGGCAGTTGTTTTGATTTTGTCCTTTGGACACATTTTTTAAGGCAATAGAAGCAAATTAAGGTGGCTACCTCTCTCCTCCTAGTCTCCTCAGTGGCTGTTCTGTTCCGATTTTGTTAGGTTGTTTAGGTAATACTGACCACAGGGGAAGAGACTTGACCCATGCTGAGGAAGCCATAGTATTTCGTCCTCAGATCATGGTGGTTGATTTGGAGGGTGGGCCTGCCATCAGCAGGGGCCAGTAGGTTCTTCCTCTGGAATTTTCTAACTCAAGTTGAGAGGAGATGCCCCATCCTTTCTGGTCCCAAGGCAGTAAGAATCATGTAAAGCTATGTTTCAGTCTGCTCAGAGAATCAAGTCCAATGCACAGAGGGGAAGCAGAGAGAGTCAAAGAGAGAAGGGAAAGGAGAGAGCCCAGCCATAATTGGAGTCCATGAATCCAGTCCATGTGAGCCAACACATTCCCATGTTTTGCCCAAGCTAATTCAGATTGTGACTGAAAGAGCTTTGACTTATATCTCCAGGCCTTAGTTTCCTCATCTGTAAAATGGAGGTTATAATAGTCACCCTGACTATATCTGAACTACGTAAATATGAGTTGAGGTAATGAATAGGAATACACTGTGTAAATTGTAACTATGACACAAGTGTAAGATGGTATTATTCATTTATATGTCACACTGAGTTGGGAAAAGTTGAAAGAGTGAAATTACCACTTTATTTGAAACATAAGGGAGCCACCTGTTGTTATGCAGAGTTAAATGAAAGCTGCCAGAGTCCTCCAGGTTCTCTTTTGAGACCTTCTTTCAAATACTCTTAAGTTCTAATCAATATCCATAATGAATACAAGGATAGAGCTTACCTTGCTGGCCTGAATTTCTCTTTTCTATCCCCTGCCCTGTTCTGTAACGCGCGTGCGCACACACACACACCACAAACTAAAAATAAACAATATGTCATTATTAATATTTCAACATTTTAGCCTTTTCACTTAAAAGACCTTTATAGATTCAAGCTAAATATTAATAACATTTTGGCTTCATCAAAGAAATATCCTCAAGGAAAATAATCTTAAAGCAGCCATTTTAGATATACTTCATTTAGGAATGATATAGTTGAGGTGATTTGGGAAATAGGAGATTATTTGTTTTGGGCTCAGATAGGATCAAGATCCATCTTTTCCTTAATGGACTTATGTCTTTGCTATAAGCTACAACTAATCAAAATCTACTTGAAATTATAACTTATTCATGACACAAAAAGCATCACTTTGCTGAGCGCAGTGGCTCACACCTGTAATCCCAGCACTTTGGGAGGCTGAGGTGGGTGAAAGACCTGAGGTCAGGAGTTCAAGACCAGCCTGGCTAACATGCTGAAACCCTATCTCTACAAAAATACAAAAATTAGCCAGGCATGATGGCGGGTGCCAGTAATCCCAGCTACTCTGGAGGCTGAGGCTGGAGAATTGCTTGAACCAAGGGGCGGGGGTTGCAGTGAGCCATGATGGCGCCATTGCATTCCAGCTTAGGTGACTGAGCTCCATTCCATCTCAAAAAAAAAAAAAAAAAAAAAAAGCATCACTTCACTTTTATAGCATTTTTTACTATATATGATAATACCTCTCAATTAGGAAAAACTGATTATACCTCTCTGAAATCTTAGATTTGCCATTTAGGCAGTTCTTATTGTAGCAAGCATCTCTTTCTTTGTATTTGATAATTACAACCAAAAAGTGGCTTAAAGCTTCAATCGAAGTGGAATACCATATGCAAAAAAGGTTGAGGGTACCATGGAAATGTACTTTATAAGCATGAAGAAGCATGATATATCAACCTGAAAATGTTTTGCATTCCTCACATTTTAAAATTTGTAAAGTGTATCTACCACCTTCACCGTTCTCATAAGTCTATGTGAATATGGCTTCACCTTACACAATTGCCAATGAGTATTGGTGTGAAGCTGAATTGGTGCTGTCTGACCGCTCTACACCTCATCTAGCCATTGCTTATCTTTGCCTGGGCTTGTTATTAATCCCATGAATGTCAGTGTTTTCATATAAACTGAGAACTTTGGGTAAGTTCATATTCTGAATAGGGCATAGTCAGCCCACAGAAAATGTCAGCTGTATTGGAAAGAATTGGAATCCTCAAATTGGTTAATTTCAGGATCACTTAGTAAAAAGAATATGTCCAAGGATGAGGGCAGAGTGTAGGGAAACTGCAAAGGAGAATGCAGTTTTCCAGAGCTCCTGGCCTGAGGTATGAGGGTAGTGAGGAGAGGACCTCCTTAGTAGAGCTGTGGTCTCCAGGAAAAAGATATAGTCAGATTATAATGATCCTGCAGGCAGAGACCCCAGCAAACAAACAGCCTGAACCGATTCTTCCACTTACTCTCACCTCCTGCTCATGCTCCTCATTGGCCAAACCCAACTGGAAGGCAAAGAGCAAGGAATTCTGCTACTGAGTTCATGCAGTTTACCTGGGGCATAAGCCAAGTGGAATAGGATGGAGAATGGATTTGGAAAGGTAAATGGAAGATATACAGCACAGTTAACCTTCATCATGAAAGTCTTACATGAAGGAAGTGACAACATTTCCAAAAAACGTAGATGACTTACAAAAAGTTGCTTTAACCAGCTGTCACATTGTTATTAATTTTACTTAGTCGAGGTCATAGCCCATGTTCAAATGGACCCAGATACAGTGGTAGCATTTGGACAGAGTTCAGTTGTTTGCATGGTGGAAGATGATCTGGAGGAGGTACACACAGAGAGAAAACCTCCCTATGCTTTCCCTGTTCATAGACAGAACGGCAGCCTCAACTTACAGTTCAAGTTTGCTACAAAAAGTAGCTGGAAACCTCAGAGCACCTTTAGAAAGTCACCTTCTTGGGCCTTCTGACATCACAGGAAATGACTATTATCCCAAAGAAATGCAGGGCCTGGCTAGTGGGTTGAGTGACCAGTTTTTGGTGTCGTCCAGCTTGCTTTGAATCTCAGATGAATTGTTTTCATTTCTTTGACACACGGACCAGGATTACTTGCCTTGATCTAATCTAGATTAACCACTCTGATCCACTGAAAATGAATAAATCCACTGAATCAGATAAATTCACTGCGGAAGTGTTTGTGGCAGCACAAAACGAGGGACAGAACAAATGTGGCATGCCACCCTAAAGCATAAACCCGCTTTGTGGATGGGAGAATTCCCTGACTTGGGAAGTGCTGGGAGGGGTTGAGTCTGTAATAAGAGCAGTGAGAGGCAGTGTGGTATAGAGAAAGGAGTTGGGGGTGTGGGGTGAAAACTGACCGAAGTTAGTGTAACACTGACCGTGCCACCTTGGCAAATTACTGAACTTTCTCAACCTTAAGTTTCCTAGTGTGAAAAATGAGAATAACTTGACTTGCTACAAAATTAACTGAAATTATATATACAAAATGAAGGCAGTGTTTTCCATACAGTAGTCATGCAAATACCTGTTAAGGATGTGTATGTTTTTTGAAAACAGCCATATGGAAATATAATTGAGCCTTAGAAAAACGGCACATATTTGATGGATGTAATTTGATAAGTATGCCTATGCTCCTTTAAAAAAATTATTCCTTAACAGCTTTATTTAGGTATAGTTGATATATGATAAAGGAGACATATTCAAAGTATGTGATTGGATGAATTTTGACTGCATACATCCTGAAACCATCATCACAAACAAGATGATGAACATATTCATTCAAAAGTGCCCTCATGCTCCGTGATCATCTCCTCCTCCTGTCTCCATCTCAGTATAATTGCATTGAGATACATCCATGCTGTGTGCATCAACTATTTATTCTTTTTATTGCTGGGTAGTATTCTATTGTATTGGTATACCACAACATGTTTATCTGCTTGCCTATTAGTAGACATTACTCAATTATGGTTTTGTTTGTTTGTTTTTGTTGTTGTTTTGAGACAAAGACTTGCTTTGTCACCCAGACTGGAGTGCAGTGTCATGATCATAGCTTACTGCAGCCTCGAACTCTTGGGTTCAGGCGATCCCTTCCACCTCAGCTTCCCCAGTAGCTGGGACCACGGGTGCACACCACCATGCCTGGCAAATTTATAAATGTTTTTGTAGAGATGGGGGTTTCATTATGTTACCCAGGCTGGTCTTGAATTCCTGGGCTCAAGTAATCTTCCTACCTCAGCGTCAATTTAAAATTCCATTTTCTTCTTTCCTCATTAATAGTGTAAGAGAAATTTTTAGAAATCCATGTTACCACAGCCGGCACCTCCATTAACTTCCTCCAGGAGTAGTGCAGTTTATAAGAATTGGGTATAAATGCAGATATAATAGTAATTGTGTTTGTTAATCCCGGGTTTAGGTTGAGTACACAGCTGGAATCTGGTTCTGTCTGCTTCCTAGGCTTTCTTTTGTTTCTTATCATAAACAGACAACCTGGAGGAAACAACACAAATGTGTTGTATCCATACAGTGGATTATTCAGCCGTAAAAAGGAACAAGATAGTGATACATGCTATACCCAGGAGGAACCCTGAAAACACTGTGCTAGGTGAAAGAAACCAGACACAGCAGGCTACGTATTATATGATCTCAGGTACTGATGTGTCCAGAATAAATCCATAGAGACAGAAGGTAGATTAGCGGTTTCACGCTGGGGGAGAGGGAAGCGTGGAAGAGGAAATGACTGCTAACAGGTATGTATGAGTTTGCTTTTTGGGGTGATGAAAATATTCTGAAATTTGATAGTGGTGATGGGTATAGAATTCACAGTCTAATCTGTGACTATACTAAAAACACTGCATTGTATGCCTTCAAAGTGAACTTTGTGTTATTTCATTATATCTCAATAAAGCTGTTATTTTATAAAAAGCAATCTGAAAAACTTTAGGAAAAATAAACATTCAAGAGCAGCCATTAATTTAATCCCCCTCCCTTTTTTTTTTTTTTTTTTTTTTTATTTGCAAAAGGGAAAACTTATAGCTGTTTACCTCATTGGTTGTACTGCACCTGTAATTCCAGGTGTTGAGCACAGTGTAGAACTTTCTAGCATTAGAAAGTAAAAATGTGACATCTACAAACAAACTGTATTTGCAGGTACAAGGTAGTTCAACATTGTATTATTTTGGTTTATTGGAGATAATAAAGGCCCTGTAACTACTTTGGTTTTTTTGTCTTTTCCTTTACCTTTTAAAAATAACATGCATTCAGATGGTCTAATCACCAGCCTTACTTAAGTTAACTAGTTACAGGATATCCTGTCAGTAAAGCATCTTAGCTAAATCAGATTATTTATTGAACTTGTAGCCACAGTAGATAGAACTGAGTGAGTAAAACAGAAGTCCAACTACTCAAAATAATCCTTGGAAAGGAAAGGAAGCCAGGAGATCAGAATGAGTGGTGATTCAGTCATGGGTACAACTTTGGTTTCAGGCAGCTGTGGAGGATGGGAATAAGGACAGACTTCCTCCCTTTCTAATTGTCTTCCTTCACCTGGTGAAACACTGCCTTATTTAGAATGCTTTTGTGAATCAGAACCAACGTTGTAATATCTGGAAATAGAGCTCCACCTGGTCTATTCCCAACAAATCAGTATTTCCTGAGTACATGAGATTTGTGGTTGAGAAAAGGCATTTTTTCCCCCTGCCCTTAAAAATCTTGCTAGCCGGGGTTTGAGTTTTGGTGTCATTTAGTTTAAATCTTAAAGTGAAAGAAAGGTATTATTAGCCCAGGGTAAAAGTAAAACCAACGTAACTCTACTCAGAAATGTTACCATTGTTTTTGCTATAAGTTGGCAAGTTATTTTCCCAAGGCAACTTGGAAACATTTATGTCAGAGTGTGTGTTTAGCTTGGGTTTTCTGTTATATTCTCTCCAGCTCTTGTATACAACAAAAAATCCATAAGAAAACTTTGTTTTACTCAGGCATTGGAAGAATATGGCTCCCAGCAATGTTTCTTTGAGTATTACTCTAGAAATACATTCATTCACTTATATATTAAGAAACTACAACACAAAGTACACCTGGAAGATGGTTAAGTGGCTTCTTCAATAAGAAGACGGGCTTTATAGGGGAAGAAAAATAATTTTTTTCTTCAACATTTATAGGTTCTTAGTTGGAATGACCCCTGTAACAAAAGACAGATTAAAAAGCAAAAAACAAGTTTATTAACATGTTTATTTCATATACACCGGGTACATATGTGAGACACCCAAGGATTGAGTAGTTTCTAAAAAGATGGCTTTGAATTCCAGCTTATACAGCATCTTCAGCAGAGGACAGTACATTCTTTAGAGAAGTGACAAGACAATGGAAAAGAACTTTGAGTCTCTAAGTGGGCCAACTTTGGGGAAGGCAAATAAATGGCAGATAAAGGCAAGTTAGTCATGCTCGTTAATGTGGATTCCTCTCATGCTATCTCCAGGCCAACAAGTGTCTAAAGTCGTCCTCAATGGTTAACCTTCTCCCCAGCAGAGAAGGCAGGGAGTGCAGGGTGGGATACCTTCAGTCTTTGTAAATCTGTACCCTACTTTAAGGCAAAGAGAGGGAGATAAAAACTTTCCTGCATCTGCTTCTTCTCAGTAGCTTCAGATGAACATTCCTTCCCATTTGGGGGTTGCATATTCTGGTCTTTCGAAGCTTCATAGGCATGAAGCTATGAAAACTAGGCATAAATCTAAAGGCATTCTTTCTGTGTCTATGTATGGGTATGTATGTGGGCATATCTAAAACATCACACATCAAAAGAATGCATACATGTGCATACATATATATATTAAAGACTGTTAGTAAAACAAACCCACATACATTCCCCATCTTTTAAGTAGCATCTCTTAAAAACTCCTGTATGCTTCTCTCCAATTCTATCCTCCTTTTTCCTCCTTCCCAGAAAGCCATAATCTAGACATTTTATTTATTACTTCCCTGCTTATATGGTTTAGTTTTGCCTGTTTTAGAACTTTAAATAAATGACATCATGCTTTTTCTTTGGCTTGGATTTTTACCCAGCATTATGTTTTGAGATTCATCCAGGTGGATATCCATAGCTATAGCTCACTTATTTTCACTGCTAACATTAATTAGCGTATCATTCTTCCACTTTGTGAAATATCACGCACTTTATTCATTCTACACATGTTGGGCATTTGGGTTGTGTCCAGCTTTTTACGCTGATGTACGACGCTGCTCTGTGCATTCTGTTCATGTCTCCTGGTTCACATCCAGGAGTTTTTCTAGGACATATACTTTGGAGTTCAGTTGCTAAGGCATAGAACATTGCAAATGTTTACTTTATTAGTTTGACCATTAGTGGTTATACCAATTTATTTTTCATTTGCAGTATTAGAGTTCCTCTTGCTCCGCTTGTCAACAGTTAAAGTGTTGAAGTCAACATTCAGTTCTCTGAATTTTAATTATTGCTAGTTTTGTTGCAAATATATTCTGGAATGCTATTTTTTAAAGAATAAAGAGTTGTTATTTAAACAATTCATTTTTAACCATCTTGGTGAAAGAGACAAGGATATAAATTGTTTTTTATTATGTTTGATAAAGTTAAATGGGCCATTACCATAGACATATGTAGATGCATGTTTTCAAGCAATGTTGAGCCTGAGAGCCTTTTTTCTTTCTTTTCTTTTTCCTTCCTTCCTACCTTCCTTCCTTCTTTTCTTTCTTTCTTTTTTTCTGCCTGAGAGCCTTTTTCCTTTCTTTTCTTTTTCTTTTTTTCTTTTCCTTCCTTCCTTTTCTTTTCTTTCTTTGTTTTCTTTTTTTTTCTTTTTCTTCAGATTCTCACTCTGTCCCCCAGGCTGCAGCACTGTGGCGTTCTACAACCTTCTAGTGCTGGATGCACTAGAAGTGCATCTCCTTGCTCGTTGCACTACAACCTTTGCCTCCTGGGTTCAGGCAATTCTCTTGCCTCTGCTGGGACTACAGGCATGCACCACCATGCCTAGCTAATTTTTGTATTTTTTGTAGAGACAGGATTTCGCCATGTTAGCCAGGCTGGTCTTGAACTCCTGACCTCAAGTGATCCTCCTACCTCAGCCTACTCCCAAAGTACTGGGATTACAGATGTGAGCCACCGCACCTTACCTTCTTTATTTTCTTTATCAGATTTTTTAAATTTATAAACATAACATGCTCTTGTTTTCACAAGTAAAAAGCTATAGAAAGAAGTTCATTTCTCCCTTTCTCCTTTACCTCCCTCCTCCCCCATGTAACCAATGTTAATACTTTGGGGTGTATCATTCCACATTTTTCTTCATGCTCATAAATATGTAATAAACATATGTCAGGTTGCAGTTTATAAGATTGTTATTTTATTAGGCCAAAGTAGTTGCAATCAGGAATTGCATATAGTTCAATCACATGCATGCATATTATGTAGTTGTCTGGGAATTTTCGAACTATAAGAGCTAATGTGCAACTATCTTTTAAGTGATAAATGTCACAGAATTCACCTAGCCTGTAGTTGTAGATCTAACAGATTCATGTTAATGATTGCATCATATTCACTCACTGTCCCCTGTGGAGAGATGTTAGTTTTGTCTTCCTTGGTTGTGATTGTGTTTCTTCTAACTAACCTGTCCTTATACATCTGTGCTTCACTGTGGTGGAGTCCCAAACGGGAGGATTGTTGAGTCAAAGCATTTAGGTCTCTTAAATTTTAAAATATATTGCTAGATTTCTCTCTTAAAATGTTGTAGCAATTCGGATACCCATTAGTAAGGATGAGCCTGCTTGTTTTCTATATCCTAGTCATCACGGGGAGCTACCACTCTAATGGATGAAGAATGGTATTCTATTTTAATTTGCATTCCCTTGAATTCTGGAGAAGTTGAGCCTATTTTCATATGTTTTCATTGATCTTTTGCATTCTGTCTTTTGTGAATGTCATTTCAAATCCTTTGCCCATGTTTTTGTGAGGTCATTTGACCCTTCCCTCTATTTATAAAGAACCCTTAGCTTATTAGTGATAGTAATACTTCATCTGCTTTACATGCTGCAGTTCTTTCTTTCCCAGCCTATCATTTATCTGTTTTGCTTTTAGTATCTTTTGCCATACTTTTTCTATCTTTTTTTTTTTTTAATTCACATATGTCTATGTTTCTTGGTTTCTTGTCTTGCTTAGGCATATTACCTCTATCCGAGGTAATATAAGTATCCTCCTTATTCTTCTTATATTAAAAAAATATTTTTCCATGTTATATATTAAATCCATTTAAAATATATTTTGTATATGATGTGAGCTATAAATATGTTCCTCTAAATGGCCAACTCCATGACACCATTTAAAAACCCTCTTTTATCTACTGAATTGAAATACTACTTTAGTCATATATTGTTTCCACATATACTTGGATCAATTTTTGTACTTTGTATTATATTTCCTGGATTTATTTTCTATTCCAATGTCAATGATACCATCTTCATTATAATAGTTTTATTTTAGCTTTTAATATCTAGAAAAGTAACTAGGTCCCATTTCATTCTTCTTTTTAAATATTTATTACTATTGTTTGACATTTTTTCCATATAAAATTTAAACTCATTTTGTTACATTGCAAAAAAGGGAAAACAGCTATTGGAGATTCCAGTTACAACGGCATGAAGATCGTGTATTATTGGAAAGGGCTTTTTTATATTTTGCTGTTTCTATCTGGAAAATATGCCTCTCAGTTCAAATATTGTAGCTTTCTTTTAAAGTGCATTCCTCAATATATAAGCAATTTCACTTCTTTCTGAGTTGGAAATTCGGTAAAATGGCTGGGTGTATGATAAATATAAATATAAACAGCTTTTCTTTTCTTAATGCTAAAACTTGTTTCCAGACTAAAATACTGAGGAGTTCCTAATTCGGATCTCCAGGGACAGATGTAATAAGCTTGACTAAAGAAATGGTGGCTCATGCCTGTAATCCCAGCACTTTGGGAGGCCAAGGCAGGTGGATCACGAGGTCAGGAGTTTGAGACCAGCCTGACCAACATGGTGAAACACCGTCTCTTCTAAAGTTACAAAAAATTAGCCAGGCATGGTGGTGGGTGCCTGTAATCCCAGCTACTCGGGAAGCTGAGGCAGGAGAATCAGCTGAACCTGAGAGGTGGAGGTTGCAGTGAGCCCAGATTGTGCCATTGCACTCCAGCCCAGGTGACAGGGCAAGACTCTTTTCCCCCCACCCCCAAAAAAAGAAATGTTAAAGCAGAGCTTTGTGCCATTTGACTTAATTCCAACTTTGTTACAATGGATCATATTATTATGGATTATTATTATGGAGGAAGACAGTACTTTGAACTCTATGTGGTTAGGCAGGATGTTTCTTCTTTTAGTTCTAGATCAGCCATGATCTTAAGAGTAAAATCCTAACAGAGGAAACTAATTATTTACATTTCAGCATTTTTTTAAGTATAACTTTATCTGTTGGACAGAGGTTCATTTGAAGATAAAACCTCAAGATATAACCTTATTGGTAATAAAAGTACATAGAGGACTCTTTCTTATTGGAAAATTTTATCATTAGATTAGAAAACCTACAGTAATTCTGTACTTATTTCTGAAAACTAGAATTTACAAGTAAAAATTTTGTTGCCTCTGGGAAATTAATGGCCTAAGTAGCAGTGTAGATAGCCCTCTTCATAGTAAACCCATTAAAATGCCAATGACAATGTCTCGAACAAAAATTGTCAATAACATAAACTCAGTATCCAAAAAACAAGTCAAAGAAGAACTTTCAAAATAAGTAATTTTTAGAAGTTATAATTCCAAATAACAAAACTATGAAAGAATAGAAACCAATGAACTTTAAAATTGCCTGATATAACTAAAGCCAGGTAATAAAAAGCCATTTAGTGAAAATTACAATATTACAATGAAGACTATTTCTAGAACTAGTAGAGAAAAGAGTTTACATGGGGAACTACTGAATAGTTAATTAGGGAAGCATATTTATTAACTACAGAATCAAATAAAAAATTAGATAGCTTAAATAAACGTGTAAATAATGCCAGACCAAAATGATCCATTTCTAGAATGGAACACAGTGTTTTAACTTAAAAACAATAGGGGTAAGTACTTGAGCTAATAGAATAAATAAATTTTAAAGAATCAACAATTTAAGGTATCAAGTATTTCCAGAATTCATTAAAGACATGGCCTATATATTAGGAAGTTAATCTGGACACTAACATGCAGAGAAAGATGCCAAGATGTTTACTTATAACATTTTCAAACTTCAGTGAGGAAGAAATCTTAAACATCTGGAAAAAAGGCCAGATAATATTCCAAATATTGATTTCAGATGTAACTGAAATTAAGATCATGAACTCCCCAAGGAAATGAAACAACATCTGCAGCTCTCTTTTTAGAAGAAATTATCCAGGCAAGATGTCATTCATTTGGGAAAGCTTGAGAAAGATTTTCACATATCCCACAGATATGGTTTGGCTCTGTGTCCCCACCCAAATCTCATCTTGTAGCTCTCATAATTCCCATGTGTTGTGGGAGGGACCTGGTGGGGGATGACTGAATTATGAGGGTGGATCTTTCCTGTGCTGTTCTTGTGATAGTGAATGCATCCCACGAGATCTGATGTTTTTAAAAATCGAGTTGCCCTGAACATGCTCTTTTTGCCTGCCACCATCCTCGTAAGACGTGACTTGTTCCTCCTCGTTTTCTGCCAAGATTGTGAGGCTTACTCAGCTTTGTGGAACTGTAAGTCTGATTAAACCTCTTTCTTTTGCAAATTGCCCAGTCTTGGGGGTGTCTTGAACAACAGTGTGAAAACAGACTAATACACCCACTAACCCTAAATAGTCACTGACCTTACACTTTGGATCCAGAACAGGAATTTCTTCACACCGTGGCCACTTTATCAAGTCCTGCTCTTAAAATGGGATACTAAAAACATTAACTAGGGAGGATCAGTGCTTCTGTCCACACATCTATTGCAGAATAAAATCGTGATCTAAAATGTTAAAGGAAGAGAGAAAGGGAATTAATATTTAGAGAACATCTACAATTATCAAGTTTTTTATAATACATTATTTTATTTAGTCTTCAAAAACCCTGGTGATATTGTCCTCTTGTTTCAGATGAGAAAATGTTCTCGAAGAGGTTAAGTAACTTCCTTTGTTAAATTGTAGAGTCAGAATTTGAATATGTGTCTTTCTGACTCCCAAGAAAAGTATAAGTTTCTGAATAACAGTCCAAAAATTGAGACTGAGATAATATGAGGAAGAACTAAGGCCAATAGGCTAAATGTTCTTTTTCACCCATAGGAAGAAGCCTAAGAGCTTTGGGTTTTATTATTGCTATAACTAGAAATCACCAAAAAATGAATTTGATCATTTTAGTTATTTGTGTGTATATGTGTTTATATGCAGATTTGATTTACAATAGAAATAATTTTACTTGAAAGAAGGGAGCATATTTAAGGTGCTTAATTAATAACTATGACATTTATAAAGTGAAAATTAGAAATAGTATAAATAAGAAAAAAATGATGGCCAAAATATAATATAAACTTAAACATGCCACATAAAAGATATGCACTTTAAAGAAAAGGTCATACATTAGAATACAAGGCAGGATTATAATACATGAACTAAAATCATAAGGAAATCAAATAAGGTATCATTATTGAACATAACATAAAGCCAAAAAAGATGAATATATGAATTATCTAATGATGACAGCAATCACAAACAATAAAGTGAGTAAAGGAGGAGTAGTGTTGAAACAAAAGAAACAAGCAAATAATGCTACAATGTGGTAGAATGATATTAGAGTAGATGCTGCTCTCTTTGGATGGCGTCCTTTTTGCCACAATCCAGGAGTGAACTTTGACTTGCCATAGGGTATATTCCAAGAGCCCTCAGGGCTAAAGAAGTTTGGCTTTTGGAAATTTAGGAATATATGTCGTATACTGCCTGCTTTGTTGGCACTAACTAGAGCTGGACAATTATACAACTTCTCTTATAGTTAGGAAATGTGTGAGTTTCCTTAGCTTGATCATCTAGGTGAGGAAAGAGACTTTGTAATGTCAGGCAGTTGTAGAAGTGATGGCCCCCATAAGGAGGCAGGGTTGTCATGTTGTACAACTGTAGGCCAGGAGCATCATAGGAGTAAACCTGCGATGTAAAAAGGATGATGTTAAAATTAAGGGGTGTCCCTTGGCAGGCCCTACAGATGGAACCAGATTTCCAGTTGAACTAGTATTCTAGCAGTAACTTCATAAAAGGAGAGATAGGTTGAGGAGTTTGATGAAAAAGTTACTAAGTGCGTGAATCCATGATCAAATTTCTTTTCCAGGGACATAGACATCTTTAATGTTGCCTTTATTTCTGAGTAGATTACCAAATAGCATACAGTCCCTTCTTGCCTGGTTCTGGGAGGTCAAGGAAGTTATGTGATGGGAGGCTAGATGGAACTGAATATGGCTAAGTAGACAGACTGTCGGCTCTGCCATGTTGGAGCCAGGGGCCCATAGGGTCGTAACATCTGTGTGCCCCACAGTGTTTTGAAAAAATTATGTTTTAAAGCAAGGTAGTGGAAAATATCTGCATAGTACTAACATTCTTTTCAAGTTCTGCCTTAAAATGGGAGGATTGGGAGGCTGCTAATATGAAAGGGGCTGTATCAGCAGAGAAATCCACTGGCTATGTATTTAACACCCCCTAACTCTTCTCTAGGGGGTTCATGCTCTCTGGGTATTGTTTCTCATTTATTTTACTTTCTGGCTATGGCCTCGGCTTCTCAAGTGAATTGCCTGTGGTCACATATGTTGGAGAACATGAATACTAGTTTACAGATCTCATTTTCTAAAAATTTTGGAGTGGCATGATTCCAACCATGTCCCCAAGCTGCCCTTGAGGCTAATATTATTCCTTAAAAATGATTATGAAATATTTAAATTATATGGGAAATGAGAGATAATTTCTTCTTTTTTTTTTTTTTACTTTCTTAGTGGTTCTTTTGAATGAATTGCAAGAGCAATTTTAAGGGTAGACGTAGCCCCTGCGTTTAGATTTTGCTGGGTCTGACGTAGGAAGGCATACCACAGACCTGGCCAGGAAAAAAGATAGGATGATTCTCAGAGCTCTTCCCTTGCTTCCTCATCCCTGTTTAATAAAAAAGTGAAAGATACAAGCAAGTAACATGAAACAAAGCTAAAAAAGATCACTCATTAAAGAAAGAAAGAGGAAATTGTCAAATAACAGCTCCAGCAAAAGCCCAGTGGAACAAACAAAACAGCCACAAAGGACCAGGGAAAGCTCTTTGTCTGAATTAAAAATAACTAAAAATGGTACAGTGTGCACTGAATGCAAATATGCAGTTCACTGCAGAGCCCTCGAACTCTGTAACATTGCAACCTCTGAGTTGAGGAATGTCTCCGCCACCCATAGGGAAGAACTTCTCAGCCAAACTGCTCCTGGAACAAGGCACTGTCCCCTTTCTTTGACAACCAGCTTGGGTGTTGTCACTTTTCCCTTCAGTGCTCCTACTGCAATACCATGAGGATTTGGTGGAAATAAAATGGTAAGGTAACCCAGACCACTGATTAATAAAGACCGTAAGATTCTGGTGTATTTCCCTTTAGCAGCAGTGAGGAAAGATGGTAAAAGTGGAAAGAGCAGCTGTGAGAAGATCTCTCTATCTGATGGTGCCTTGTTGAGCTTTCTGAGACCCCCATCTCTACTCTAGAATTGACCAGATCTTCAAGAACCTACATCCCTGTGTATGATACTCTCCCTTTTAACACTACGCTGTCTCTACAGCGTATTTCTTGTCCTGACCCCTTTCTGACAAGTAGTTTGCTCTAAGGCTTGTTTGGGGAACTTGGTCCTTTCCCCTCTCCCAGCCTATTTCACCCCCAACCCCCACCCTCATCAGCCCTTGACTGGCTTTGCCTCCACCAGGTTCCAGCCATTCTCTAACTGATGACACAGACTCTGAGCCAGCCCTTCTCCCATGGGGCTTAGGCCATCCATAGCTCAGGTATTAGTTGAAACTCAAGTAAGAATGGTTCTGACAGTAAACGGAATTAGGATTTATGTTCAAAATTGAGGATAGAGAAAGGAAAATAAACTTTTAAAAAGTATGGCAAAATACCCATAGCATAAAACTTACCATCATAACCATTTTTAAGAGTGCAGTTCAGTGGCATTAAATGCATTCACATTGTTGTCTAGCTACGGAGCTCTTCATCTGGCAACGCTGAAACTCCAACATAGTGAGACCCCATCTCTATGAAAAATTTTTTAGAAATTTACAAACTGAAACTCAATTTTAAATAAATAATAGCTCCCTATTCTCCCTTCCCCCCAGTCCCTGGCAACCAGCAATCTGCTTTCTGTCTCTATGAACTTGACTACTCGACATACATATAAATGAGATCACACAGTATTTGTATTTTAATGAATGGCTTATTTCACTTAGCATGACGTCTTTAAGGTTCGTTCACATTGTAACACGTGTCAGAATTTCCATTCTTTTCACAGTGAAATAATATTCCATTGGAAGTATATGTCATGTTTTGTTTCCCTATTTACCTATAAATGGACACTTGAGTTGCTTCCACCTTTTAACTACTATAAATAATGCTACTATGAACATGAGTGTACAAATACATCTTCAAGACCCTGATTTTAATTCTTTCAGGTGTATACTCTAGTGAAATTGCTGGATCATATGATAGTTCTATTTTTAATATTTTAAGGAAGCATCTTACTGTTTTCCATGGCAGCTGAACTATTTTACATTACCCCAACAGTACATAAGGGCTCCAGTTTCTCCGTATTCTCATCAGTACTTGATATTTTCTGTTTTTAAAATTTCTAATTCTAAAAGGTAAGAGGTAATGTCTCATTGCCATTTTTATTTGCATTTCCCTAATGATCAGTGATTTTGAGCAATTTTATATGCTTATTGAAAAGGTTAAGAACATGAAATCTCATACAAATATTTAACAAGCACATGTAAAAGATTTAATTAACACATTGAAGGAAACACTGAGTGAAAAACCTCGCTTAAAGAATACAAGAGACTGAATTATATATAATCAATGAAAGAAAAATGCTGAAATGAGATTGCCAAGTTACATACAAAACTGGATAATGACCCACAGGACAATAAAACCACAAGCATTGGGGTTTTTTCATTCAAATAATTTACATCTTTACCAGACAAAAATAATTTGTAATTTATGAATCCTCTATAAGTGAACTAACTTAACAGAATCTGAGCCTTTATACTATTTTTTTAAGTGTCTTTCCACAGCGTCAGATGAACCTAGGATCTAGTATGGCATTGAAGGGCACACAGTAATCTTTCTGCCTTTTTTCTGAGCTTTGGAACACTTTTAACAGACTCAATACATTTACTTTCAACCTCCCAGACTCAAGCAATCCTCCCAGCTCAGCCTACCAAGTAGCTGGGACCACAGGTGTGCACCACCATGCCCAACTAATGCTTTTTTTCCATTTTTTTGTAGTGAGGCAGTCTTACATTGTTGCCCAGACTGATCTCAAATTCCTGGGCTCAAGCAGTCAGCCTGCCTAGGCCTCCCAAAGTGCTGGATTACAGGTGTGAGCCACCATGCCCAGCTGAGAAAGTATCTCTTTACTGAGATTATAAGGCATCAATGATGCCACCCATCAATGGCCATCACAGGGTTGTGGACCTGGGAGGACAGCCAGCATAGATACTGACAGCCACAGTAGCCACTGAGTGGTCTGGGAGGTGATAGTGGAGGTGTACACAGTACCCTCCCTCTGCCCTAGAGTTGTCAGGGATGATAAAGCAGACAATGGAGCAGGTGGCATTGGCAGCAGTGTTTTGGAAGTGGGGTTTGGGGAGAATGAGGGTACAGAGGCAGAGTCAGTTGGAGCGTAGGCCCTCTCGGAGGCACTGGCATCCAGGTATATAATAACGCAGTTGTGCGGAGCCTGCAGTGTGCCCAGCAGCAGACTGTCAGTATAACAGTGAAGTTATTGATGTGGTTATTACATGGTTTGAACAGGAGCATCACATAGCTAGGTGATGGCTACATCAGCTAAGATCACAGTAACAATTTAAAAAAATAGAACAATGGTTTGGAAATTTCTAGAATATTTTGGTGAATTATTTTCTCCATAATATAGCATGTATATTTTAGGATACAGTTAATTTAACAAACAAATGTTAGATTTTGATTAAATATTTTTTACATCATATATTGACATTTTATCTTTCTAATTATTAAATAGTTTCATTTTGAGTATGACTGATATTTCTGGCTATATAAAAATTAATTTAACCAAACCATCAAAACTAAGAAAAGAATAAATTAAGAAGATATTGGCAATATAATAGGTACATATTTGTTGTCTAAATTTACATAAAGTGCATATTCGAGCTAAAAAAGATGGCACAAGCCTCCTATAAGTAGACAGTTGATTTTTAATAGGCAGTTTGTATAAAAGTAAAGACAGGTGGAGGGGAGTTTCCCCAAAGCAGGGATAGTCTCTGACACAGGCCTGGTTTCCTGGTCTGCCTAGCAGGAACTTGATAAATGTTAATTAAATGAATAACTGAGTCAATATATGAACAACTCTTCAACCTCATCAATAATCAAGTAAATGCAGATGAAAACAAAAATCACATGTAATACCATATCTATTAATTTATTAAAATTAAATAGGCTATGTATGGTGGCTCACACGTATTATCTTAGCACTTCAGGAGGCCAAGGTGGGAGGATTGCTTGAACCCAAGAGTTCGAGACCAGCCTGGGCAACATAGAGACACCCTGTCTGTACAAAAAAAATGTTAAATTATCCGGACAGTGCATGCCTATAGTCTTAGCTACTCTAAAGGCTGAGGTAGGAGTATCACTTGAGCCTGGCAGGTTGAAGCTGCATTGGAGCCATGATTGCACCACTGTACTCCAGCCTGGGTAACAGTGAGACCTCATCTCTAAATAAATAAATAATTAAATTCATTCATTCATTCATTCATTCATTCATTCCAACGCAGGAGAAAGATCAAATGCAGGAGAACCATTTTGGAAACAAGAAAGCTTATCATCACTTTCTGAAATGACCTACTTAGTGTATTATAAGCAATCAGGGATGCTTACTTTCATCAACCCATTTGGGGTGTTTATCCTTATGAAATGATGGTAAACAAAATGAAAAACTTTCTTTAAAATTGTTTACAGTAGAGCTATTTATAATAGCAAAAACTATAAGCAATTTAAATACCCAATAGTTTAAGGAAATGCTGTTGGGTATTTAAATCGTTTATAGTTTTTGCTATTATAAATAGCTCTACTGATATATTTCAAATATGATTATTTCAAGTAATTATATTTGCCCCCAGCTTAATGTTCATGAATCAACAA
The DNA here is from genome assembly GCF_009761245.1 of Sapajus apella. NCBI lineage: Eukaryota > Metazoa > Chordata > Mammalia > Primates > Cebidae > Sapajus > Sapajus apella. The sequence continues at coordinate 2,238,144 of NW_022437014.1, forward strand.
TAGATATTAAATCAGATGCCTTTTAAACAGAAACACACAGAAAACAAGGTTATATGTTGATCAGTTGATCAAAATACATAACAGAGGCTCCCAGCAACCTAATCCCATATTTCCACTAGATGAAATGCTCTGTGTTTTTGGCAATTTATAGAACATAACTCCCATGAATAATAAGAATTGATTATATTTAATATGTGGTTTGAGCAAGGGCATGGATTTATGTGTTCACAGCTGCTCAGATATTACTGGTGATATTCAAAATCTTGGGCAAGGCAGAAAAAAAAATCTGTTTTTAGGTTATTGTATTAAAAAAAAAAAACTTTCCCAATTGCAGTAAACACATACAGTTCCAAACATCTGTGACTTTCAGTCTCTTCTGGAGTTTTTCAAATCTTACATTCTTTTTTTCCTTGAGATCAAGAAGAATATTGTTGTTTGAGTAGCTTAGACCTGCACAATAAATCCTTAGAAGATGGCAGGGACTTTCACAGATGTACTCAATATTTTCCCTTGTGTCCCTGCAAGATCAGAAAATGAAAACCACTACCAATTCTATGGTTTGGGAAGAGCTCAGATAGTGACAGAGTAGCTGTGACCCAAATTCTAATCAAATAGCCTTTGCTGCAAATAACGATTCCAACCTCAGAGAACTGTGTTCTGTTCCCAAGCTTTATCCACTATGGACATTCTTAGTTAAAAGCAGTAGTCAGCAGCTTTGGTGAACTTTACCATAGAGAGAATTTGTCAAATGTTATGCAATGCTCAGAGAATCTCAGGAGAGCTAGAGAATCTTCAGAAATGCAGGATGGGTAGACAGGATAACACTCAAATCACACCACAGAGCTGGTCCTAAGAAAGTGCCGTGCCTGCCTCTTTTGGATGCAAACACCACAGCTCACACAGCCAACACCCGACACTGGGGGCTCAAAAGCTGCCACTGGAATTGCTGCCACACCTTTCTCTGAAAGCCCAAAGTAGCTGCCATCACACCCACATCTACCATCACTGATTCTCCACATTACCAGCTTCCAGTTCAGGGTCTGATGGAAGCCTGAGTGTGTACCTGTACTTTAGCTGCAAGGGAGCCTGGAAAATGAATTTTAGCCTCTCCCTCAAAACCTAAAAGAAGGAAAGGAGGTGAAAAGAAAAAGTACCTTACCATCTTGCACAGCCTCTGCTAGAATTCTTTACAGAGAGGGATTCATTTGGGGTTACTCTGAGCACCACAGGGTGATGCTGTTGAGATGAACTGCCCTGGTTCACCCACTCCCAACTAAGGCAGCTGGAGCATGGTCTGTGTAGGGGCCTGGGCTTCCCAGTCTAGTATAACTGCTCTGTATATATCCCCCTTTCACTCTAGTGTTGAGAGAGCGAAAATCTGTATACAGTGATTTAAAAAATTGTGATTCCAAACTTCAAGCTTTTTTGATTCACTCATGCTCCAAAAACATGCACAACATCAAGGCTGTAAAGGTGTTTGTGTCCACACCCATTGTGAGATTCAAGTAGCATTTTCAGTGTGATATTTGTGTCTTAGCAAGTTGTTGATCAGCTTCAAGTCTTAAAAAGATTATTCTTCAGAAGGCACTTTGTGCTATTGATATATGAGACATCTTCAAACAGTTTCTACACCTGCCTGGGAACACACACAACATTATGGTTTGGATATGTAGGTTTTGACAGATCTTGACTGATAAATGTAGATATAAATATAGCTACACTTAAAAATATTTTTTCTTGTGCCATTTTATTTAGTATTTTCAGTGTCAATTTCTTGTTACGTGAGTGTGAGGGATTGTGGGAGGTGGTGGAGTTTATATTCTCTGCAATTTCTGAGCTGGTTGGCTCCCTGCATCCATGCTCCTGAATCGCTCCATCACCCAGGGACTAGAAATAGTTGGTACCAAATAACTATTTACCTTTCACTGTGGCCCCAATCTTGAGAAAAGTCTATTCTTGCTTCCTAGACACTTAGGATTCAATAATATTTGAAATATTTGAAAGAGTTATTTGTGGAAGTATATGCATTTTATATTTTTATTGTGAGATAGCTGTGGTTTTTAATCTTTGAGGTGGTTTGTATTTTCTGTTTACCATACAATTGAAAACTAAAGTAGATAAGTACCTTGAAAATAAAAATGATCACTTGTGATAAAATTGCAACAAAAATTTCATACTAAATACCTCCCTACATGGTTTGGCTGAGCTTTTCTGACCACACCTATAGTATAACAGTGAAAAAATAAAAATAAATTTAGGGACATGGATCTTCCTTAGTAACCTTTACTTTTTCAGTCTTAATGGCAGACAAATTCCAAAAGAGTGGAAGCTGAATTTGCCATAGAAGTCAACAGAAGGGATATTCTTTGGCAGGACGATATGGTTTGGCTGTGTCCTCACCCAAATCTCATCTTGAATTGTAGTTCCCATAATCCCTGCGTGTTGTGGGTGGGACCAGGTGGAGACAATTGAATCATGGGGGTGGTTTCCCCCACTCTGTTCTCATGGCAGCTAGTGAGTTCTCACAAAATCCGATGATTTTATAAAGGGCTTTCCCTCTTTTGCTCGGCACTTTTCCTTGCTGCTACCATGTGAAGAAGGATGTGTTTGCTTCCTCTTAAACCATAATTGTAAATTTCCTAAGGCCTCCCCAGCCCTGTGGAACTATGAGTCATTTAAACCTCCTTCCTTTATAAATTACCCAGTCTTGGTGTGTCTTTATTAGCAGTGTGAGAATAGATGAATACACAGGGTACCATTTAGGACAACGGTGAACTGAAACAGATAGCATTTTCCTTCTTCGCCCTTCTCAGCCAGTAAACTCAGAGGAGACTACTGCTGTCACTTTATTTCACAGAAGTTGCTAGAATCTGCACTCTCCACCTGTCCTACCACCTGACCCTCAGGGTCCCTGCCCCTTTCTTCCTGCTTCCTTCTTTATTTTACTATTTCATACTAAGGTTTGTTTTTTTAAACTAACTAGGAATGAAGACACTGTGACACATTTTGTGTATCATACTTAATGATCTGTAATGAGCCTACTCTCTTTTTTTGTTTAAAATTTGTATTCTGTGAATATAAGTTTATAGATGAAGCATGATTTGGTTTTATCAATGTACTGAGTTTTTCCTATTACAGAGTGGTAAAACTGTATTAGAATGCCATTATATCTTGGTGAAGAGCAAGAATTTAACCTTGCAGTGGCCTCTCTAGAACAATAATTCCCAGTACTTTGAATTGGAAAAGACTTCTTTTTAGATAATATTTTATAAATCTCAATATGTTGTAGGGTAGACGATGTACTTTTAATATCCATTGGTTGAGAAAGCTATTAATTGAAAAGTATTTTTAAATGAATTTGCATTTATCACACTGCTATCTCCCTATGATCATGAAAATAGAACATATATGTGTAGCATATATTTTGCAGGCAGCCTGTTGGAAAATCTTTTGCAGGGATTCCATGACTTTATCACTAAGCCATGCTGGAGGCACAGGCATGACAGCTCTTGGATTTTATTCAGGCTGACAGCCACTGCCAAGTCTCCTTGGACCAAGCTAGCAACGAATTAATGGTGCTATGGGAGAAATTGGTTCCTTCCAGAAATGCTGGCCATGCTTCTCTGACCTGTCATTGATTTTTGAAGTGCTAATTCATTCATAGTTTTTTTTTAGTTGTATGAAAATATATGTACAAACTATTTTAAACAGAAAAAAAATCATCCTACAACTATTTGAATAGATATTTATGGCTAAATTCAAAATCATTAAAATTCAGGGTCTTGAGTGGAAATATAACAACAATAATAGAAGAACTTCAGCAGTGAGAATTCATTTCCCTCTCTGTACTTGGTGTTCAGCACAATTAAACCTATATTGGAAAGGAGTCCATTCCTCTTTCGTCAGAGATTGCATTTAGCAAGGGAACAATGGACAGCTTTTCCCAGTGTCCTGTCCTTTTGTCATGGACAGGGTGTTCTTCTGTGACATTTAATTTGAACCACTGCCTGACTCAATAATGTAACAATTTGATTGGGTCAGATAGAAAAGGTAAAAGTCTTTTTTAAAGCACAGGATTTTCATTCGAAGGTTTGATAACCAGTTCCTGGCTCCTATGATCCCAGTGATGTCCCTTGGATTCAGCCCCTCTCTCCTCATCGTTAGTGGTATCCTCCTGAGGAGAGAACAAAAAGCCCTACACTAACTTTAGTTGCTGGTCTTTAGCAATTTGTGGTTGGTATAAAGAGAGAACCCATGTGAGATTAAGCTTAGAGTATGAAGTCGATATATGCAAATTGGGAAACAGGCACTAAACATTATAGAGTTGACTGGGTCCTGTATTGGTTATCTACAGCTACATAACACGTTAACCCAAACTTAATGTCTTAAAACAACAAACATTTATCATCTAATTGTTTTGTGGGTCTGGAATCCAGGGTGACTGGCTCAGGCGCCCTCATGAAGACACAGTTAAGGTGTTAGCTGGGGCTGCTGTCATCTGAGGCTTAAGTGGGCCTGGAGTATCTGTTTCTAAGCTCATTCATATGGCGGGGACAGGAGGCCTCAGTTTCTCTTAGCCAGGGCTCTCCATAGACTGTTCATGACCTGGCTTTCCCTAGAGCAAGTGATCCAAGAAAGAGGGCCCAAGACAGAAGCCACAGTCTTTTGTAATGTAATTTTAGAAGTAACAGATCATCATTTTTACAATACTCTGTTGGTCACACAGGATGTGAATGCCAGGGCAGGGCTTATTGCAGGTCGTCTTGGAGGCTGGCTACCACAGGTCCAAATGCCTAGAAACCGTGGATAGCTGCATTCTTTAAAGTCTGGTGCTATGTCTAAGGACAGACTCTTGGTCAAGTTAATAAAACTCTGTCATATTTTAAAGACTTTTGTTTGTTTTTGAAGATGGAGTCTTACTCAGTTGCCCAGGCTGGAGTGCAGTGGTGTGATCTTGGTTCACTGCAACCTCCACCTCCCAAGTTCAAGCAGTTCTGCCTCAGTCTCCTGAGTATCTAGGATTGCAGGCATGCACCATGCACCACCATGCCTGGCTAATTTTTGTGTGTTTAGTAGAGGCGGGGTTTCACCATGTTGGCCAGGCTGGTCTCGAACTCCTGACCTAGTAATCCACCTGCCTCAGACTCCCAAAGTGCTGGGATTACAAGTATGAGCCACCGCGCCCCACCTAAATACAATTTTTATACCTTTGCTTTTATAATGTAAATATGATTGTTATACTTAAGTAAAATATAAAGTCTGTAATACTAGGGTACAATATAGAAATCAAAATTTTCATATAAACTCCTTATATAACCACAGTTATTAACAGATATTTACATATCACTATAAAATATACTTATTAAAAAACTGCAATATTCTGAATCTTGATTGTTTTTTTCACTTAACAGTATACTATGGATATCTTTCAATGTCAGTATATAAAATTCATTCTTTTTTGTAATATTCCATTGAATGGCTACATAATATTCCATTGAATGACTCTGGCAAATAGAATAACTTTATGAGAATTATCTAGCCTGTTTCTACTGTTGGACAAGTGAGCTTTTTCCTTCAGCTTTTAATAGAATATGAATTGTGTTTGTACATAAATCTTTTTTATCCCTTTGTTCTCTGTGGGAATTCTTCGGGGCAAATCTTCGGAAGGTAACTTTTCAAATGAAAGGGTATAGACATTGAAAATTCAACAGATATTTCTGAATTATCTGCTAAAAATGTTGTACCTAATTACACTCTTTCTAATGGTGACAAAAGTGCCAATAAGATCTTCCTTCTAAAATCAGCCTCACTTGACTTACATATATCATGCTGTGATTTTGAGGAAGGCATGGTGTTGTACTTGGCAGAAGAGTTCAAGATCAAAAAGGAAAATAAAGGGCCTGCTGTAAGTTCATAGCAACCATTAAGGGATTGCATAAAGGACCCTGTGAGTGGCTGATTCATAGGCTAAGACACCCCTTTCAGAGCTGCATGTAGCTCCAGGGCCCAAATTTGACTTCTCCCTCTTGAGTATGAACATTGGAGGTGTTTCGGGAGCTCATTTGTTAGTGAGCTGAACTTTGGCATCTTCAGGCATCTGTCTGTGCATTGATGAAGGCACTAACAGCCAAAAATGAAGATAAACAGCCTACCACCATTCCTTTCTGAAAATCCCACTGTTGCTGTGGTTGATGCCTTAGACTCAAGATCCTTTAAGCAGCATACAAATTGTCTGAGAAAAGAAATGCACTGAGAGACCAGGACTCTGAAAGAATGGATTGATTCATTCATTCATGAATTCATTCAACAATGAATAAATATTGAGTACCTACCATGGGGCAGAAGCTATATTAGGCCCTATGTATGTAATTGTGAACCAAGACAGGCACCAACATGGAGGTTCCTGGCTGGTGGGGAAGATGTACAATAATATAATCACAAATATATATTTAGAAACTGTATTTATGTCTAGAATAGGAGCAGTATTCCAGGAAGCCAGGAAAATGGAGATCTGCAGGATGAATTTGAGGTCACCGAGAGAGTTGCTGATAGAGTCACAACAGGCAGAAAACAAATGAACAAATGGCATGTGTGCAAAGGCCGGGAGGCAGGAGAGAGGGGGTAGCTAAGGCCAATGTGGTCGGGGGAGTGACAGCAAGAAATGAGGCAGGAGAAGGAGCTGGTAGCCAAATCATGCTGGACCGACACATTTTCCTGGAATTTTCTCAAATTCCTGAAAAGGAATTCAGGATATGGAAGGGTTCGAAAGGGCAGAGATGGAAGGAAGGGGGAAAGTGATGGCCACTGGACAGGAAGGAAGAGATCTCAGCTGGGGCAGGAGGTCGAAAGGCTCTATATGCCATGTGTCTTTTACCCATCAGTGTCTACCTGGGCTTCATGGGCAAAACACTATTGTGCCCCATCACTGCACATGGCACATGCTCCAGAAGCTGAACAGCCTTGCCCGAGCCTACCCCTCTACCCTCATGGACTTAAAGTCTGTGCCCCACTTTGTCTTTATCCGCCTGGGAGGATTTTTAACAAAAGCCCATGCCTTGTTCCATTAATTGAATTACAGAGGAAAGGCCCTGGTGCATTCAGCAAACCTTAATCCATCTCCCCGTTACCCTAAAATGTTCAATGTTGTAAAACGCCCATGGCACCATGCCACTAGAACGGCACTTAATTGACATAATATGGGTCACCTGTCTACATGGAATTAGCTGGCAGAGCTTCCAGAACAACCTACTTTCCTCCCTTTTGTCTTTAGTTTTTGAACTCCTGAATTGCATCACTGCTTCTCAAGTCAGTTTGGAGCCATTATTTAACAACAAGGTGTACAGTTGGGAACTGTGCTCCTAGCTCAGAATTTGTCTAGTGGTACAGTGGGAGGGTGAGAAGAGAATGTGGTCAGGGCCTTGGAAGCTGGGGCAGGGGCTTGTCATTGGTCGGCTTCGGCACGTGCAGCAACGAAAAACAGAAAGTGCAGTGTGGCTTGGTGTCCTGCTTTAATGGAACAAGCCTTATAAACACCCTATATACATGTGTGTGTATACATGTATACATAGGTGTGTGCTTGGGGTGGGAAATATGAATACATTCTCTTATGGGGTAGGGAAGGGAAGAGTTATCAAGGCCTATGAGAATGAAGTAGCCCCTAACCAGTAACTTGGTATTCTTGTGTCCTGATTTGGGAAGCCACAGAGCTGAATGGCCCAACATGTGACCTTGGAGTCCCATTGCCTGAGTTCAAATCGTGGCCCCACCACTTTCTAACTGGGAAATCTTGGAAATTTAGTGAACGTAACCTGAACTTAATTTTCCTCATCTGTGGAATGGGAATAATGATAGCTTTATTTTATTTTATTTATTTTTAAGAGACAGGATCTTGCTCTGTTGCCCAGGCTGGGGTACAGAGGTACTATCATAGCTCACTGTAACCTCTAACTCCTGGGCTCATGTAATCCTCCCACTTCAGCCTCCAGGGTAGCTAGGACTACAGGTGTATGCCACCAAGCCTGGCTAATTTAAAAAAAAAAAAAAAAAAAAAAAAAAGAACATTTGTAGAGACAGGACCCAGACTGGTCTTAAAACTCCTGTCCTCAAGTGATTCACTTACCTCACCCTCCCAAAGCCAAAGCACTGGGATTACAGGCATGAGCCACCACGCCTATCCTGATAGCCTTTTCTTATGTTTTTGTTTATTTTTTGTTGTTGTTGAAGCGTGAAAAGGGCTTTATATAAAGTAATAGCTTAGTAAATGAAAAAAATATAGCTAATAGTGTCAGGTACTGTTCTAGGCACTTTACATATATTAATTTATTTAATCTTCACAAGCTCCCAGGAAATGTGTGGTGGTGTTATCATCGTCCCCACTTTCAAGATGAGGAAATGGAGGCACACAGGTTAAGTAACTTGCCCAGCATCACATATTGAGTAAATGACAGAACTGAGACTCAAAGTTGGACAGTGTGGCCCGGAGACCAAGCTCTTGACCTTGTTGCTGCACTGCCTCTCAGCCATATATAAATGTTAGCTTTCATTATTCTTAGGAGATAGGGAAGAAAGAGTGGGGGAAATATTGTAGGAATGGCCAGAAAAGAAAGAGAGCACTAAGGTTCCCTTGTACCTTAAACAGGACTGTGAGCTGCTCCAACCCACAAAGTCCCTTAATTCCAGTGGCTCTGCCTAAGTACTGAATGTGTCCTGATAATGTCACACCCTCATTGATTCTAGTTAGGTGAGGGAGAGACCGTGGCCTGCTGTTGCTACGGCTGCCCTGGTTGGTGAAGGCCGACCAGGGGTCCTTCCAGGGATGCCTGACACATCTCCGGGATAAAGCTCCTCTTGTGGGTGGAGTCCTGTCCACTTTCATCACTGCTGGGCTTCTTCAGATAAACCAGAAGTGCCCAGGGGTAAAATTTGCAACACAATTGCATAATTGACCAAGACTGACATTCTTGAAAGAGCTATTCCTTACAGGGTTACCAGTCGAGATGCTAAGATGTCAATGATTCTAATATGAGGCTATAAAAACCTTACACCAGATGTTATGCTGCATCCTGTATTTCAGCTACCTGGTTTGGTTTTGGGGTGTATATGTGTGTTTGTGTGTGTGTGCTGTTTCTTTGAGGTGGAAGATAGCCCAAGAAAAATGAAAACAAATATTTAAGTAGAACTGCTGAAACTCACTAAATCTGCTAGAAATTAATTAATTGAACCTGTAAGCTTACGTTTTTGCTGTCAACGGGATGCTACTGCTGAAACGTGCAGGAACAAAGTCTCATGATATCTGCTACCTAGTTTCAAATGGTAGGAGAAACGGAGGGACAGGGGAAGCAGAAGTGACCATTGTTAACTCTATGTGGTTGGTATGTGGGTGTTCCCTGTTTTATTCTTTCACCTGTAATGCATGTTTACATTTTTTAAAAGTTAATAAGTTGGAGGAAGATAGAAGCATTAATCAGTTGAAGCCAGGAGTTCGAGACCGGCCTAGGCAACATGGCAAAACCTTGCTTCTCAAAAATTTTTAACAAAGAAAATTAGGCAGTGTGGTGGCTTGTGCCTGTAGTCCCATCTACTAGGGAGGATTAGGCAGGAGGATTGCTTGAGCCTGGGAGTTAGAGGTTGCAATGAGTTAAGGTCACATCACTGCACTCCAGTCTAGGTGACAGAGTGAGACCCTGTCTGTAAAAATAAACAAATAAGTTTATGGGGGAGAATGGAAAGAACAGGTGCTATGGGATCAGTAGGATGAGAGGGCAGTACAGGATGAATGACTCCTGTGTCATCATCTTTGGGATCGGGAAGAAGCAGAGAACTAGAGAAGAGGTCTAGAGGTTGTATGGAGGAGCAACAGATCAAAGAGCTGAGCTCTAGATAAAGGAATAAGCACAGAGCTGTTAGTACTGCTGTAAAACCAGAAGTTACTGTGGGAGTGGAGGTGACTTCCTTTAAGTTATATTTATAAGTTCTATTATTAGGATCAAAGTACTCTATATTTTCCCTTAAAACTGACCACCGACAATGAAAATGTTGCATATATATAATTTATGCATATGTTGCATATATATGCATGTTACATATATCCAAATATCTTCTTCATACACGTTTCATTTCATATATATGAAAAACGATGGGAAGAATATCACTAAAATTTTATCTGTAGGTGAGAATTTTCATATGTGTGCTAAAACTGGGAGACACTGTATCCAATATAAAGTTCAAGGTTTTTTGTCTGCTTGCTTGCCTTTTTATCTCCTTTTGTAGAAGATATTGAAATTGCAATCATCTTGTTTTTTGAGGAATGGAGTCATTCCATATTGGCTCTTGAATATGTCCACCACCGTTTTGATTCTAGCTGGAGGCTGCCAGAAATGACTGTGCAATTGAATGGAGTTACTAGGTAATGTAAAACGGACAAGTCAGACCAAGGTAGAATGGAAAAGCAGTACCATCTCAGGCCATTTCACTATGTCTAAAAGGAAAACTGATGAAGAAACACTGGCCACAGTAACCATAGCTCCTGCTTTAATCCTTTCTCCCTGAATCTTCTTGAAGGATCCTTGAGCTAAGGGTGCCCAAGGTGTGGAAGGGATTAGAATAAGCGCTGTTTTGGCAAGAGGTTTGGTAAATCATCTTGGCTGTTAAGTCCCATGTAAAATTATCTAATAGTAATGAGGTGTCAGCATTTTTTAAAAATCTATTTATAGCTTTAAATAGACCACATGAGTACTGTGATTTCAGGTGCTTATCTCTAATTAATTAATTCATTTGTAAGTGAAATACCTAATTAAAGCAGTCTAAGGGAGCTCCTTTGCGGCCTGGATCTGGTAGATCCAGTAACAAAGAGAGGTCTTTGCTGATGCGGCTTGTTGAACTTATCCTCATGGGCTGTTAGCTTTATCAGATTTCATTTGAAGAGTTCTTTATGGTTTTTGTTTTTTCAGGTGTAATACAGATTTAAACTGGTCTTTGATACTGACCACAGTCACTCAATTATGCATAACTTTGGAAAAACCCTGAAGATGGCATGATTGGGGTCTCTCTCAATAAAATGGGGGAAATGGACAAAGACAATACATGCCCCAGTGTCATGCCTTTCTGCCGTGCACACTGCTATCAGGAAAAACCAAAGTCTGTCACTCCATGACTGCTTGCCTGAGTTTAAAAGTTCAGGGTCATTTCTTTCTACTTAGGATTTTGCTTTGCCTTTACTTTGTCGGAAAACTATGTAACCCAAAGAATTTACCATTTCACCTCGGCTATTAAGAGATGTTGGCCATGTTTGGAGCTTAAGTGTATGAATCAATTCAGTCATCTCTTCCCTGTACTCCCACTCACCTTCTTTGTTCTTTTCTTAGAATAAGGGCATCATCCTTAAAGAAAAAGAACCAATGCCTTCTGTGAAGGGCAGTTCACTAGCTCACAGATAAGGATGGCAGCTTTGGATTGAGAAACTTCTATTTTGTCATATTACACCTCTGCTCCATTGTGAGGCAGAGCATGCATTTGAGTGTAATAGTTATGACTGACTTACAGTGTGTTTCACTTCTTGTAAACTGTTACTGCCCTAAATACGATGAATGGAACAAAGAACATAAATGAATTCACAAAAGATACCTAAGCTGCTCTGCGGATATGGGAGGGACTTAAAGAGGCAGCAAGAAAACAAACTGAATTTGGGGTAAATGGAAAATTAGGGAGGGGAAATGGGTAAATATGATACATTAGAAGCCATCTGTTCTCTTCTATAAAGTGACTTTTTATTTTAAAAAAAGAAGCAACAATCTTCCTCTGAATGTTAGGCCAGCCCTTAAATGATTTCTCCTTAACAGAAAATTGATATTTTTTCTAAAATGTTATGTGACTAAATGCTATTTGGAAAAAAACAGTGGCAAATTTCTCCAAATTAGTGCTTTGAAAGAAACACATACTTAGCCTGAATCACTTTTGCCTGCATATGTGAGTTATGGGTCCTGTGTTTAGAACTTAGGAAATAGCTGGTGTACCCTATTCTCAGACAAAGACACACTGTAGAATGCTACATCAGATTTTTGGGTTCTCCTGAGACCGTGGGAGTAGGTCCCAGGTAACAATATTGGTTGTGAGTTAAACCTGTAATAACTGTCATTTTCAGTGGGAGGGGCATTACAGTTATACAGTAAAACTATATGAGAATAAAAAAGTCAACCTCAAAGATAAACTCCTTGAGAACAGGAGCCTATTTCTGTTTATTTCTTTATCCCACACTTTACAACATATTATATAGTAGGCACCAAAACAGTAAAGAATTGCTGATTGAGTACATTAAATCATGCATCATTCTACCTAGGTAATCATTTTATTTCTGTGTAAAATTTCCTTGTGTTGAGTGGTAGCTGATACTGTCTAACCAGGGGCTAATTTTAGATAGACAGCCATATTTTACATCTATTATTATTTCAGCTAGATGAAAACACAGAAATTGAGTGGGTGCTGGAACACATCCATTATTTGCCCCCTAGAGATAAATGGAGTAGTTAAGAATAGTGCACCGTTGGCAGAACATGGTGGGAAAACGTGCACATTGGCTTCCCACAAGGACCTATTTTGTGCTAAGTTATTTCATATTTCGGTCTCCAGGATGCCGGTGTTATAACATCTCAAAGTGCTAAAAATTTTCCACCAAAATAATCCTGGGAAAAAAAAAAGAAATGGAAATTAATCTGATTAAAATTCTCTCCTGGGAGAGCGGATCTGTAGCTGGTGCAGCTTCAGCAGTGGCCTGGAGTAAAAGATCCAGGTGCTGGGAGCCTACCTGTTTGCGGTGTGGTGGAGCAGTGCCAGGCTACTGTGGACCATACCCAGGTTGGTGTGTAGGTATCCCGGGGTGCAGTGTGATGGACAGGGGATGTCAGGTAGTGGATAGCATCAGGGTTCCAGGGCTATCTGCCAGCTTTGAAGCTGCCTCTAATGGCATTTGTTAAAATTCATTGAAGAAGGTCTGGCCACTGGAGATTGAGGCCTGGCAGAAGAACCTGCCAAAACAGTGGGATGAAGGGAGTATTATCTGGGTGATCAGGTGTTTCCTACGTCCCTGGCTAGGAGACTTAAGGAAGCAAAATCTACTTCAGACCTCACGCATTCATGGAGATCTGATTTTATCTACACTGCCCGGCGCGGTCAGGGCTGGCTTGGGCACTGAAGGGCAGAGCCCGGTGAAAGCAAGGCTGTGGCTAGAGGGGAGAATGTAAGAGTTAGGAAAAACATGATCTAATGGACTGTAGCTTTTGCCTTCCCTTTTGAGGGATGTAGTAAGGCTTGTTTATCAGTTTGTTTGTTGGTGGTTTGTTTTTTCTTTTGTTTCTGAGATGCTGTCTCACTCTGCTGCCCAGGCTAGAGTGCCCAGGCTGGGTTGCTCGATCTTGGCTCACTGCAACCTCCGCCTCCCAAGTTCAAGTGATTCTCCTGTCTCAGCCTTTGGTAACCCTAAGGCATGTAACTACATCCTAAGCTGATCCTTACCCTTTCAAAATGATATCTCATTTCTGAAATTTCTTCCACCATAGTGAAAAGTCCCCAAATGCTCTGGAGTCAAAATATCCAGCAGTCAGCATGCTTCCCAGTGAATCCCAGCTGCTGCCGGGAAGAAGGATAGGGAAGAAAAATTTTTCCATAGCTGCACTTACTGAGCCCCAGGTAGAAAGCACAAGAAAATTGCATCCCATTTGTCAGACAGCAACGACATGGCTGTTTGCCTTCATACTGCAGTCGCCTCTGTAATCTTCCTGTGAGATGCAACATTCTCCAGGGAGTGAGTTGGAACCTTAGCCTAGTACAGAGTTTATTAAAATCATGTCTTTTTTTAAAATTACTTAACTTCCAGCAAATAATACAAATCTTACACACACTGAATTACCTCTGATTAAAGGTATTTAGGATTAATCAAGGGAGATTTGTTGTTCCCTGAAAGTAAAAATCAGACCTTTTTTAAAACCATACCTTTGAGATATTTGGTCATGATTATTTTAATCACAAAGGAAAATCTGAACTTTGGATAATTTTCTTATGAAGCATCAGATACACTGTATTAAAAACTGATAAATGGCTGGGTGTGGTGGCTCACGTCGGTAATCCCAGCACTTCTGGAGACTGAGTCAGGTAGATCACCTGAGGTCAGGAGTTCGAGACCAGCCTGGCCAACATGGTGAAACCCTGTCTCTACTGAAATTACAAAAATTAGCCAGGTATGGTGTCGAGCTCCTAAGCTACTTGGTAGGCTGAGGCAGGAGAATCACTCGAACTTGGGAGGTGGAGGTTGCAGCAAGCCAAGATCATGACACTGCCCTCTAGCCTGGGCAACAGAGTAAGACTCTGTCTCAAAAAAATAAATAAATAAATAAAATAAAAAACTGATAAACAAGCCTCACTACACCCCTCAAAAGGGAAGACAGAAGCTACAGGACAATAAGGCAGAAGTGATAAAGGTAAAACTGTGGGCTGGAAGCCATCCCAAAAGCATTTTTATTAGACAGTACCAAAGACACTTGCTGAGGTGGTGACCTAACAAGCTTTTGCCATGTTGCCAAGCTGTCGTCATGTACATGGTAAAGAGCTGCACTGTCTCCACTCTGCAAAGGGCTGCTTTCGGCCAATTTTGCTTCTTAGTTGTCCTTACATAGAAATGAGTCCCAGGTGAGAGCATTTTTCCAAAAAATAAAGTCAACTTTTACCTCCTTCATTTAAAAAAAAAAAAAGAGCAGATTTTGTAGTTGCGTCTTGACAGAATGAGGCAAAGGGTTGAGTCTACATTTTAAAATTATCTATCCTCACTTATACAAAGATATTTTCTAAAAATAAAAGAGCAGTTCTTCTCTGGTGTGTCCTCCAGGGGAGAATACTTGCCTTGTGTTTGCAGACTCTCTTTCCAATAATTTATGCTTGTGAAAATAAGTAAGTAAAAAAATAAATACATTAACTTAAATAACACAAAAATAAGACAATTTATACTTGGATATCAGCTACAGAATAGAAACAAAAGCAGATTTGTTACCTAGGAACAAAATAAACGAATTTGCATCTGTTTTCTTATTGCCTTCACTGTAAAAGGGTTTAAAAAAGCCAGTGGGTTAGTGTTTTTGGAGAAATTCTTGTGTGTCATCATCATCAAGGAAATAGAATTCAGAAAACTTTTAATGATTTTATTCTAAATTTTGTGCTTTGGAGCAAAGGCTTCATTAATTTAAATTTTATTAATTCACTATTAAAGTGGTGCTTAATATTACTCAAAAAATCTTTTCTTTGTGGATAATAATACAAGTGTTTAATGCAATAATGTGAAAACAAGATTGTAAGAATAATGCTTAAAATGTTAGAAAGCCAGGCGAGGTGGCTCACACCTGTAATCCCAGAACTTTGGGAGGCTGAGGCGGGCAGACCACCTGAGGTAAGGAGTTCGAGACGAGCCTGGCTAACATGGTGAAACCCCGTTTCTACTAAAAATACAAAGAATTAGCCAGGCATGGTTGTGCACGCCTGTAATCTCAGCTACTCGGGAGGCTAAGGCAGGATAATCACGTGAACCCAGGAGGCAGAGGTTGCAGTGAGCTGAGATCGTGCCATTGCACTCCAGCTTGAGCAACAAAAGCAAAACTCTGTCTAAAAAAAAAAAAATTAAGAGAATAATTGATTTTTAACATCTTTAAAGTGTTTAAAAATAGCTCTTTACATATAAATTACATGCCAAACAAAAATTGTTTTATGTAGTCTTTCAAGCAGGTCCCCAGAAGAAGCGTTTTGTAGCAAACCCAGCTCACATACTTTGAGTTACCCTCAGAACTTAAAAGTAATACATGTATTCCCAATTGGATGTTTTGGGCTGGTCTTTTTCCTTAGTTTGATGATTGAAGTTTGACAACATAATCAGTCCCAGCTAGTGGGTTCCTAGACCCTGAATGAAAGGTAGATTTGTAAGGCAGTGAGCTTCAGCTGATTGAGACTTGTTTGTTTGAACACATTCTGCCCTAGTAATGGATATGGTCCAGTAACCGGATAAAGATATTAAGCACTGAACGACAGATGTTTATCAGGCAAAACGGAGATCATCTTTTAACACTCTGTTGCTGAGGGTTTGGAATAAGTTTATTTAACAAATTTTAACCAAATACCTGTTTATAAACTGGATTCTAGGTATTTATAGGCAAATAAAAATAGATTTGGCCCCTGTCACGGAGTGTACAGTCTAGCTGGGGAGAGGAACTAAACACGTGCACAATTAGATGTTGTCCCTCTCTATCTGTGGGGGATTGGTTCTAGGAACCCCCTTGAAGATCAAAATCCATGGATACTCATATCCCTTGTATACAATGGTACGGTAGGGTTGGCCGTTCATACCTGAGGGTTCTGCATCTGAGAATTCATCCAACCCTGGATCAAAAATATGGCATTTGTGGGATGCAGAACCTGCAGATACTGAGGGCCATATTTGCAACTAACGCAGGACTGACTGTAAGACTTGAGCATCCTCAGAGTTTGGTATCCATGAGGGTCCTGAAACCAATTCCCTGAAGATATCAATGGACAACTGTATTTTCATATAATTTATACAAATCCTCCCTATGCTTTAAATCATCTTTAGATGACTTATAATACCTAATACAATATAATAATTATAATATTTATAATACCTAATACAATATAAGTAAATAGTTGTTATACTATATTTTTAGAAAATAATTATAAGACGAAAAGTCTGTACATATTCAATACAGATGCAACTATCCATTTTTTCCAAATATTTTCAATCTATGGTTGGCTGACTTTATAGATACAGAAGGCCGAATGTAATTACAAATTATGATACAGAATTGCTCTGAACAATAAGAGCAGAATGCCGTGAAACTATGAGATAGAATTGGAAAGACTGACTTTGGAGATAATTTATAAATGGAAAGGTCCAGGTGAGCATCAGAGATTTTGAGCTCTTAGAGTAATGTTCCTTGAATGGTTCTTATTCCCTCTTTCCTTTTCATTCTATGTAGGCAGTGGAAGATGCCTTCACCATGAATTTTACCTGTGTTACTGCCAATATAGGTGCTGATCTTTCTCAACCAAGACATCATGAATTTCTATAGACCTGATAAATGGCAGCTCTTGGGGCCATGGAAACACGGGAGCTGGGCTGCTTAGGAGAATCTGAGTTCTTTGGGTGGGGTGACGGTTGTGGTATTTATACATTTCATTAGGATTAGAATGAGCTTGATTCTGCTCCAGACATTGCGAATAACTTGCCATATTCCTCTGGATAAGTCAGTTAGCGTCACTGAATCTCATTCTTTCTCCTCTAAAATTAGAGAATTAAGATGAGGTAATCTCTGAGGTCCTTTTATATTCAATGTCCTAAAAGGCTGTATTGTATAGTGTAAAAATGTACAGACTCGGGAACCAGATTGTGAGGGTTGAAATCCCAGCTCTGTCACCTACCAGCTATGTGCCTAAGAACCTTTCTTCACCTCTCTGTGCATCCCATTCCAAAACTATAAGATGGGAGATAAAATAGTACGCACCACATGGTGTCACGAGAATTAAATGAATTAATCTAGTAAAGTATGTGGTGCCTATCTCATGGTATGTAAGAAGTGTCAATCCCTATTATTATTCCCTGAAAGGTGGTCACCTCTTCTAGGGACTGGACTCCAATAGAGGCAGAATACTCGAGACCCTGGAGTGAACATATAAACAAAATAGTGTATGGAAACCAACAACTTACATTTCCACAATTCTTACCAAACCTCGCTTTGTGTTAGGCATGTTTTAAAGTCCAACTTTTTATTGCTGGAAGAAAGGCCAAATCATAGAATACTTTATTTCATACCCACAGGGACTTTGTTTTTCCCTAGGACACAGGCACGTAATTAAGCCCCTGAGGATGGGGTGCACACAGGATATTGAGCTAGAGCTTACTTCATAATGCTTTCACACCTGTGGCCAGGACACCAAAGCAGAAGTCGATGCCATTACTTCAGAGGCTGAGCGGTGGAATCTGTTACGCCTGTGGGTTTTTGCCCTGGTTAAGCAACATGAGACCTCATAAACTTGAAAAGGATTTTTCAGATTATGAAAAAATTCATTAAAAATATATAAGCATTAACTTCAGCTGACTTAGTGTATCATAGAGATTATTTTAATGAAACACACACAGATTTACAATAGCCAGCATCATTTTCTCTTCATTTCTTAATACACCCAAGTCTCTAAAACCCTATCATTTTGTTGCTTTGCACTATTTTCTTTAGCATTTTCTTCATAAATGATATCTCCTGGACTCAGTTATATTATGATAAACGGTTATTAAATGTTTAATAAAGAATGAATTAATAAGATTTTTATATATTTTCCTTTTTCTTTGTGTATATGTGTGTTTGTGTAATCCTCTGACAGCTAAAACTGTGATAATTCCGATTTCTCTGATTTGGGGATGTCTGAAATAATGGAGATTATGCTTTTGTTATAAAAGAGAGAAACTGCTTTTTCTGTGACAAACTAGGATAGTTTGATGGGAAAGAAATTGCTTATGGATCTTGTAAAATGGAAAATGTAGCTTTTTAGATAAAAGAAAAAGGAGAAAAAGGCAAGAAATTAAGTCCACTTAGCAAAAACCCAGTTTCCTGAAACTTCTGGACACCAGAGCATTGGAGTCTCTCCGTGTTTTTTGCTGTGGATGAGTCCTCTTGGGGGATGGTGGTGGTTGGGGGGGGAAGATACCAAGGGGTAGTAGCAGCCACCTCCTCTTAGCCCTGACAACCACACCCTGACCCCCACCCTCACTGGCAGCCATCCAACGCTGTGGCTTTTACCTTAGAAAACTAGAGTTCAACCTCTCTGACAATTTCCGCTGCCCCTCCTTTGTCCCTAGCCCCCTGTCTTCCTCCCTGGAGCCTTTTCCCTGTCTTCAGTTTCTCCTCCCTCTCCAAAGACTTTTCAGAAGGAGCTCAGTTTTTCCTAAAGAGTAAGAAACAAAAAAGTCTTTCTGTGGGAGTCTGTTTAAGAAATAACGGACTCCTGCTTATAAAAGGCCCTTTCATTCTGTTTGCTGGTATGTGCTTCCTGAGCAGCCGGGGGTGGAAAGTCTCAATAGGGTCCAGTCAAAGATTGCAACTGCAAATTTTCAAGGCTGCAGGGTGGGGGCGGAGGAGAAGGGGAAGCCTTGTGCACGATGCCATGCAGACGCTTTCAGCAAGACTTACTCAGGGCAGCCCAGGAGCTCTGTCTTTAAGCATGCCAACATACGTTGCGTTAGCAAGGCAGTTCCGGCGAATAACTTTCTTTATGGTTTCCCATGTACAGGGTGGTTTTGTTTTTCACACAATACCCTTATTTAAAAATGACAGCTGAGCAGAGAAAATAATAGACACGAAGCAGGAAATGCTTGGAGCCTGTCTAAGGATTTTTATCTGTTGTGGGCTGGTGAATTGCTGCCATGGTAAGCCGATGTGTTGCTCTTTCTGTTGGAACCTTCAAGATGGTGCCCAGAGTGAGAGGGAACGTTTCAAAGAGGATTCCCTTTTGGTCTTAGGTCTTAAGTCAGAAATACTTAGGGGTAAGCAAATTCAAATCAGAAAGTTTGAGATTTGAATCTGAACTGTGAAGGTTAAGAGATAGTTGGTGTAGAGATTCACATTTTTTGAAACTGTGAAATTGGATGGTTAGTGTTTGCTTTTCCCCATACATACACAAATATATGTACACATGTTTACATTTTTATATTCTGTATTGGTAAATATGTGCATGCGCATGTGTGTGCATATATATATATATATATATACACACACACATACATACACGTACACATATGTTCTTGATTTTGATTTAAATGAATAAATATTTGTTTGGCAGACCTTAAATGGATTTCATACTATCTTAGCATGTTCTTAAACTGGGAAATTGCAAGCATTTGCCAAGATTAATATGGTAAAAGTTTATTTTATTTAAAAAACATGTACATAGACATGGAATAGGATGTAAAATGTATATGAACTTAAGATAAAAATGGAATACAACCTTTGCTTGTGACAGGAAAGGATCCTAGATTCCCTGGGGGTAGGGGTGGACTCTTCTCTCATCTTCAACAGACTTTGGGACACCTCTGCTTAGGGTTGGTCATGCGGCTCAGAGATACTGGAATTCCCACTTCCTACCCAGCCTTCATTCTGTAGTTATAAAATTATGATCCTTTTCAGGTCTCTCTTTTTAAATGTGCATATTTCTTGATAGGTTTAAGCTATTGGTCGTTCACACCTTATGAATTATTTTTAGCAACTAGTATCGTATTGAGATTGGCTTCACAGACCACAGAAGCAGCTTTGGGTTCCTGAGGTTGCTTAACAGTTTTTTAGGCTAGAGCAAGCCAGCTAATTCACTTGAGCCCCAGTTTGCTAATCTGAAAATAGGAATGATAATATCCACCTAGACATCACAGAATAGCTATGAAGTCAAAATGGTATACTGTGCATGGAAGACCATATTCAGTTATGAAGTACTATTTAAATATCAGTCGTCATCACTACCAGTCATTTTACTTGGAATGAGTAGTACGTCATCATGCTTACTCATTTGATTTCAGATTAGTTAATAGAGAAGAATGGGATGGGAGAGGTACTTTTGAAATATAAAACATTTGGGAAGATTGGGCCTGTGTGTGTTACAGTGAGTCTCTGCTTTGAGGTATAATACTACAGGTCAGAGGCAAGAAGGAGGAGGAAGAGAGTCAATGCTACAACAAACTTCTGCTCTGAGGTTGAGCACAGGAACCTTGAGGTAGAAACAGCCCTTGACAACCTAAGCTACTCTAAGGAGAAAAGTCTGTGGTGATATTCATCTTAAATTGTTAGGCAAGCCACAATACACAAACCAGGGCACAGTCCTACTATACCACAGTTCCGAGCATGGTATTTTTCAAAGCCAGGATCTCCCGAAAGTGTAAATTAATGGAGGCAAACACTGGGCTCACTTCTCATCTAGAATACATCATGTCCTTGTGCACGTCTGACAACGCTGCCTGTCATCTCTGCTCTTGTGTTCATCATCCTAATCACATGCAGCAGTTGTTAAGCTTGCACTGTGTACGGGGTACTTTTCTAAGCACTGGACATGAATCATCTTCTTTTATCCCCATGGTAACACTAAGAAGTATATTCTGTAACTCTCATTTTATAATGGATTCAAAATTACAGCTAGATAGGAGGGATAAATTCTAGTGTTCCATAGCACTGTAGGGTAACTAAAGTTCACCGTGATTAATTTTGTGTATTCAAATAGCTGCAAGAGAGGATTTTTCAATGTTCACAGTGCAAAGAAATGATAAATGTTTGGGGTGATGGATATGCTAATTACCCTGATTGGATCATTGCATGTTGTATACATGTATCAAAATATCACTGTGTATCCCATGAATTATATCCAATTATATCATGTAATAATATAACATATAATACAATTAATGTATAATACAGTATAACGTATAACATGTCAGTTAAAATTTTTCAAAAATCCTCCCGTTTTACAGTTGAAAAACTGGAACTGGATGTTTAGGTAAGGTGACGAGTTAGTATATGGCAGAGGATCCAGGTGACAATAGACCTGAATCAATTCTGGGCCTCTTTGAGGCCAACCTCCTCCCAACCCATGGTATAGCCATTGTAGGTAAAGATAAGTCAAGTTTGAGCAAGACAGGAAGCGCTCAGAATCTGTTCCTCTGAAAATCAGAGGACACTGCCTTCTTTGGGGCTTGCTGCTCAAATTCTCTTGTGCAAGACTTGACATTGAAGTCTTTTTATTTTAATTTTATTTTCTGAGAAGGGTCTCACTCCATCTCCTAGGCTGGAGTACCGTGGCACCATCTTGGCTCACTTCACCCTCTGCCTCCCAGGTTTAAGTGACTCTTGTGCCTCTGACTCCTGAGCAGCTGGAATTACAGGCATGTGACACTATACCCGGCTAATTTTTGTAATTTTTTCTTTAGTAAGGATGGGGTTTCACCATGTTGGCCAGGCTAGTCTTCAACTTCTGACCTCAAGTGATCCACCCGCCTTGGCCTCCCTAAGTGCTGGAATTACAGGTGTGAGCTACCATGCCTGGCCTGAAGTCTTAAATATACCCGGAGAGGTGAGGATGAAATAGGGTCAAAGAGAAAAAGATTCCAAGGAAGTGATCAGTTGGTTTTTTTTTGTTTGTTTAATTTGGTTTTTTAAAAGCGGAAAAAAGAACTGAGAAAACAGAAGTCTAGAGACATTGAGAAGGTAAATTGTCCATTTTTTTTAAAGTGTCCACTTTTTTTTTTAAGCAACAGTTTTTAGTGAGTTCTTAATCTGATGTTGTCATTTTTCTGTCTTCTGAAGTCTCCTGAAATCTTCAGTTTGACTTTATGTGTGCTTCTAACACCAAGCTTCACCAAGGCACATTTAAGCTTGCTTAAAAAAAAAAAAAAAAAAAAAAAAGTCATGAAGAACAAAGCAAAAAGCAGATTTTAGATCTTAACTTTCACAAATAGTCCACCTCTTCCCTTCTAATCAAGTCATAGAAACTATGGACAAAAGTAGACTCGTGTAAGAAAAAAAAAAGAGAGTTGATATCTGACTGTGGAATGAGTCCTGGACTAATTTTTTTCAGGAGTCAGGGTAGGATGGCCAGGAATGTAGGCCACCTGTTTGGTGCCCCGACACTGCGGGAGGCCCACGATGATGACAGAGGCATGCCCCTTCTCACGCCGCCGAGGCAGCGCAGCGCGCTGGGGCGGAGCCTCCGGAGGTTGCCGGCGTTTTGCAGGGGGAGGAGCCTGGTCTCTCCTGCTCCGGGTAGAGCCCGGGCCTCCATCTGTGAGGCTGGAAGCCTCCTGGCAGGACTGTGGCTTTGCTAAGAGTCCCTGTTTCCCTTTTCTTCCTTTTCACTCAGTACACCCTGTCCTCCTCACCCTTCAGAGCCTCTGCGAGCCGATTTTTCACGTTTATGTGACAAGGACCCCATTTTTAGCTGAACTAAAGAGAAAGCCCTACAACATTGCTTCGTCTTTCCTTGCCCTTGGCAGAGTTCCATTTGGTCAGATAATTTCATTTAAGTGGACAGTCAGTCCAGCAACATGAGAAATAATTTTGTCATTGATCAAATTCTATTGCTTATCTGAAGCTGATGTCATTTTGAATTACAGTCACCACACTTCTTTACTCTGATCCCATTCTTTCATTTAATAGTGTTAAAATTCTTCCAATTCACATTTTCTTTTCTAAATCAGGGTTCTACTTCAATTAAGACCGGTTGGGTGAATAGCAGTAAACAACATGAGATATCAAAAGTCAGGCAGGCTTGGGCCGAGTGCCGTGGCTCACACGTGTAATCCCAGCACTTTGGGAGGCCAAGGCGGGTGGATTACGAGGTCAGGCGTTCAAGACCAGCCTGGTCAACATAGTAAAACCCTGTCTTTACTAAAAATACAAAACCATTACCTGGGCATGGTAGCAGGTGCCTGTTATCCCCGCTACTTGGGAGGCTGAGGCAGGAGAATCACTTGAACCTGGGAGGCAGAGGTTGCAGTGAGCTGAGATCTGCCACTGCACTCCAGCCTGGGTGACAGTGCGAGACTCCGTATCAAAAAAGTCAGGCAGGTCTGACTCTTGATGTCATTGTTTCAAATTGTGATTCCAGTTTATCTCCATCAGATAGCCAAGGATCAAATATCAATTTATATCACTTCCCTGCTAACTGAGGAAGTATACTGAGCTTTGTATTTATTAGCTAGATAAAAATTCTTATCCAATATAACAGATTGCTATATTTCACATTAGTACTATAAACTAAAATTTTCTTTCTTTCTGAAAAAAAATAAAAAGCCTCTTCTAGGTGTTTCCACCATACTCAGGGCTTTCTCCTATCTTAGGACAAATCACACCATGTTGAAATTCCCAATTTATGGGCCTGTCTGTACCTTTAGAGTGTAAGCTTCCTGAAAATAGACACTGTGCCTGGTTCCCTATTTTATCCCTAGCTCCAAGCACTGCCTGGTACATTAAACAGGCAAGCCTGAAATCTCTTGATGACACTGAGATTTGAAAGGAAAGTAGGCCCAGAGGGCTGGCAGGATTTCTGTTCAATTGCCCAGGTAGATTAAATAAGGCCACCTAGATGTTTAGGAAGAGTGATCTGTTATGTAAAGGAAGGCTGAAATTTTTTAAATGAAGTCTTTTGATGGTTTTTTGTTGTTTTTGTTTTTTTGCAAACAATGAGAAGAAAAGATAAGCCAATCCCATTGTGTAAATAGAATCCCGAGGTTTTTGTCATGACCCCAACACATTTCCTGGAAATACCAAGTCTCCTCTGAAGTCTCTACTGGGTGTTTGTCTTTTTCTAGCCTCCACACAATCACCGTAACTAGTGAGAACTAAGCCGTAGTGTAAAATGTTGTGCTTTCTTTTTTCTCACCAAACTATAACTTAGGCATTTTTATACGACTTTTATTAAAGATTCTATTCTGTCATTTATATATACATGGAAGCTCAGGAATAAGAGGTATTTCCAGGCTGGGCACAGCGGCTCATGCCTTTAATCCCAGCTCTTTGAGAGGCCAAGGCGGGTGGATCACCTAAGGTAGGGAGTTCAAGACCAGCCTGACCAATATGGAGAAACTCGATCTCTGCTAAAAATATAAAATTAGCCAGGCGTGGTGGCTCATGCCTGTAATCCCAGCTACTCAGGAGGCTAAGGCAGGAGAATTGGTTGAACCTGGGAGGCAGAGGTTGCAGCGAGCCAAGATCGCACCACTGTACTCCAGCCTGGGCAACAGAGCGAAACTCCATCGCAAAAAAAAAAAAAAAAGAAAAGAAAATTATTTCCCAAGCAACTGAGATTACCAACCCTAGGGTTTGTGGGACTAAATCCTGGGAATTTGAAGGGACCCTATAACGACAAAGTATTAATTAGACCTCTGTAAAATGAATCAGGCTCATTTGCTTAGTCAGGAGTTACCTCAGTTAACAGCCCCAGCCAGCAAGTAACCTGGCTTAGATACAGGGCGGCTTGTTGTTTCCTTTCCAGCTATTTTAATAGCTGCTGAAATGGGGCCACGGACTGTTTCCGTTCATCCCGTT
Source organism: Sapajus apella (assembly GCF_009761245.1). Classification (NCBI taxonomy): domain Eukaryota; kingdom Metazoa; phylum Chordata; class Mammalia; order Primates; family Cebidae; genus Sapajus; species Sapajus apella. The sequence continues at coordinate 2,263,259 of NW_022437014.1, forward strand.
CCCATCTACCCCCAATGGTGGATGCAGTTCATATCTGCATGAGTCATCTAACATTTGCTGCAGAAGTGAAAAGAATGCAAGGATGCTGAGAATCAAGAGGCACTAAGCAGCCTTTTAGGACACATAGGGTTTCTGAAATGAGTATCCATAAATCACAGAACCCTCGAGCAGCTCCAGCAGTATTTGCGCCTCCAAGCAAGGCCAAAGGTAAAGAAAGAATACCAGACAGTAGTCATAAATATAAGCTGTGTGTACCTGAGCCAAAAGCGATTGGAGGTGCGTGGGGTTAATGAATACCGAAGTGTTAGAACTAAAAAGTCATGTCTATCTCTCCTTCCTTCTCAGTTTTGGCTTGATTTTCATGGCATGACAGGACTTTTTAGGATGAGATAAGACTGAATCCATTTGTTGCAGGAGATTCCTTGATCCCTCTACCCTTAGCAGGGTGGAAAACACAAGGACGATGTGAGGCTGACATTGAGAGAAGAGGCTGGCAGCAGTTGTGGGGCAGGCTGCTCTGATGCCAGTTAGATAAATGAAAATGTCTATCGGAAACTCAGTGCCTCTAGAAAACGATTTGCTAGGATGATATTATCTGTTCTTGTCAGCCAGAAGAAAATATATCACCTTAATTTTAAGTTCACCGGTAATAAAAACATCTATTTCTAGAAATTCCAAAGTATGTTTCTGTGCAGAGTACCAATCACCACTCGCTGTCTGTAAGGTGGCCTGTTCATCTTAGCCTCAAGCCATGTGACACTGAATAACTGTCAGCCAAGCAAACGATGCCCTAATCAGGCATGAACTGGTCTTCTGGGTCCCTTTTGTGTGTTGCTTTTGGCGTATTTGGTTAATGCACTGTACAAATATAGTCAGAACATGCTAATTTCTCTTAGCAGCATCAGCTTTGCTTTATTCCAGCTACAAAAAAGGCCTTGTCCAGCCCATCCATATTTCTTGGTGAGGAGGGACACAGTAACCAGGAGCCTGACTAATCTATACCCCCATCAAAGCAAAATTATTCCAGTTGAGAGTTCTATTCCAGTTGAGAGTTACAGAGGAAACTAGTCATTTTCATAGCAAATAACAAGCATGAAAAAGGACTTTGTTTCCTAGGGTTTCTTAGTGGTAGCTCTTGTTCTCGGAGACACAAAACTCGGCTTCTGGTCATTATTCTTGACCTTGGTCACGTCACCTGATCTCTCTGTTGTCTCTTGATCTGAGAAATCTGTTTCTGGTTTGCCTCAGAAGTGTTTCCCCAAAACAGGAAGATACAATACGAGTCCTTGAAGGCGACCTTTCACTATTAAGTGTATCACTTGTGTTACTCCATTCTTGGGTGGCTGTGAAGAAGTATATGGAGGAGGGATAATTTATATGGAAAAGAGGCGTAATTGGCTCATGGTTCTGCAGAGTGTAAGGAAGCATGGTGCCAGCATCTGTTTCTAGTGAGGGGCACAGGAAGCTTCCAATCATGGTGGAAGGAGAATGGGGAGCAGGCACATCACAGAGAGAAAGAGAGAGAGAGAGAGAGAGGTGTCATACTCTTTTAAACAACCAGATCTCACCTGAACTCAAAGTGAGAACTCACTCGTTATTGCGAGGATGGCACCAACCCATGGTGGTGGCATGTGCCTATAGTCCCAGCTGCTGGGGAGACTTAGGTGGGAACATTGCTTGAGCCTGGGAGCTCAGGAGGCTGCAGTGAGCCAAGCTTGTGCCATTGTACTCCAACCTGGGTGACAGAGCAAGACTCTGTCTCAAAAAAAAAAAAAAAAAAGGAGGGGGAAAGAAAAAAAGAAATCTAGGTGGCCAGGCTAGTGTGATAGCAGTAGAATAAGGATAAGGAAGGGGCTGGATTCTGATTATATTTTGAAGGAAGAGTCAAGGGGTTTGCTTATAGGTTGGAGGTGAGATGTGAAGGAAAAGGAAGCAATGAGAAGACTCTCAAAGTTTTTGATCTGAGCAACCAGAAGAAATTGAGCTGCTGTTGACTGCTGTATGGGAAAGACTATAGGAGAAGCAGATTTGAAAAAGAAGCGTTTGGTTTGGGACATGTCAAATGAAAGGTGCTCACTCACATACAGACAGTGGGTAGGCAGTGGATATATGGGCCTAGAGGTGAGAGCCAAGATTTGTAACTAAGATGTAAAATCGGGAGACGTAAGCAAAGAGAAAGTGTTTACATCGATGAGAGTAAATGTGGTCACTGAGGCAGGGTGAGTGTCGACATACAAGAATAAAGTGCAGGCTGGGCACAGTGGCTCACGCCTGTAATCCCAGTACTTTGGGAGGCCAAGGAGGGCAGATCATCAGGTCAAGAGATCGAGACCAGCTTGACAAACATGGTGAAAGCCCGTCTCTAGTAAAAATACAAAAATTAGCTGGGTGTGGTGGTGGGTGCCTGTAATCCCAGCTACTTGGGAGGCTGAGGCAGAAGAATTGCTTGAGCCTGGGAAGCAGAAGTTGCAGTGAGCCAAGACTGCACCACTGCACTCCAACCAGGGCGACTGAGTAAGACTCTGTCTCAAAAAAAATAAGATAAAAAAAGAATAAAGTGCAAACAATCTGAGACCTGGGGACCAGGGAGATGAATAAAACCAGGAAGGGAGACTGAGAAAGAATTGACAGGAAAGCAAGACAATAATCCAAAAAAAGAAACAAATACCAAGTGTTGATGAGGATGTAGATATATTAGAACACTTAGGAACTGTTGGTGAGAACATAAAATGGTTCAACTGCTTTTGAAAACAGTACGGAGGCACCTCAGAAAGTTACAAATAGAATAGTACTAACATGATTCAGCAATGCCTCTTCTGGATATATATCAAAAGAATTGAAAGCAGGATCTCAAAGAGATAGTTGTATACCCATGTTCACGGCAGCACTATTCACAACAGCCAGGAGATGGAAGCAACCCAAATATCCATCAGTGGATGAATAAAGAAAATATGGTATATATGCACAATTAATTATTAGCTCTAAAAAGAAGGAAATCCTGTCACATGCTACAGCATGGGTGAACCTTGACAACATTATGCTGAGTGAAATAAGCCAGTCAGAAAAAGATAAATACTGTACGATTCCACTTTTATGAGGTGTCTAAAATAGTCAAACAACTCATAGAAACAGGAAATAGAATCGTGACTGGGCTGAGTACAGTGGCTTTCACCTGTGGTCCCAGCTACTTGGGAGGTGGGAGGATCACTTTAGCCCAGTAGGTCAAGGCTACAGTGAGCCTTAATCACACCACTGCACTCCAGCCTGGGGGACAGAGGGAGACCCTGTCTCTAAAATAAATAAATAAAAATAACTGTGGGGCTGGTAAAAGAATCAAGAAAGAGCAGATCGCCAAAGTCAAGTGAAGAAATTGTTTAAGAAATAGGAAGCAATCCACTGGGTTAAATAGTGTTGGAAGGTTGTAGTGGCCTAAATAAATGGTCTCTAAAATATCAGGTCCTAATCCTTAGAATCCATAAATGTTAAATATAAGGAAAAAGGATCTTTGCAGATGTGATTAAGTTAAAGCTCTGGATATGGAAAAATTATTCTAGATTATCCTGGCGGAGGGGAGCGTAAACCCAGTCCTTAGTATCCTTATAAGAGAGGACAGAGGGAGATGACAAACAGGCGAGGAAAAGGCCATATGACCATAGAAGCAGAGATTGGAGTGAATTGGCCACAAGTCAAAGAACGCCAGTAGCTATCAGAAGCTGGAAGAGGCAACAAATGGACTCTCCCCCATAGAGAGTCTGACAGGGCATGGCTCTGCTGGTACCCGGATTTTGGCTCAGTGAAGCCGATTTCGAACTCTAGCTTCTAGAACTGTTGTAGAATAAACTTAACATTGTTTGAAGCCATCAAGCTTGTGTTAATTTGTTACAGCAGCCACAGCAAATCAAGACGGGTCAAATAAGATTAGGGTGGAGAAGTGATCACTGGATTTGGCCAACTGGAAGTTGGATTTGCTGGTGACTTGGACAAATGTTGTTTCAGGAAAGGAACTGGGGGAAACTATTTATAGTGGATATAAGAAATAATTGAAGAAGAGGAAGTGGACACAGCAAGGATAGGCAACTCTTTCAAGTTGTCTACAAAGGAAAGCAGAAAAATAGGATACCGGCTGGGGCAGGGAAGCAGAATCAAGGGACAGATTTTATTTTTGTTGTTGTTGCTTTTTATTTTTTGAAGATGGGAGATATTTTAGATGTTTATATTCTGATGGCATTGCTTCGATAAGGTGGAGAGGAAAATTAATGACACCAGAAAGGACCAGGAAAAAAGTACAAGAATCTAGTTCTTTAGTGAGTGAGAGAAAATGAGAGCCAGTGTTCGAGTGAAGGGGCTTCCCTAAGACAGGGGCAGGAGTGTTCGTTCACCACAAGAGAAGAGAAGGCGCAGCTTATGCAGACAGAAGTGCAGATGCAGGTAAGTTGGTCATCGGAGAGTGTGGGCGTTCTTCTTGCTGCCATTTTCTTAGTGAAAGAAGCAGCGAGCTCACTAGCTGAGAATGAGGATGAGGAGACAGGAGACAGGAGACATTAGAGGTCTGAGGAGAGAAGGGAAGATGTGAAAATCATGAGGAAATGTGGAAGGAAAGCTGGATAGCATTGAGGATCCACTTGAAGTTAATATTTGTGAATTTTAAATGAGACCAGCTCTCACGATATGTGCTTATTTTGCACTCTAGTTGCTCCAGAATAGGTTTAGAGTTGCATCCAACCAGGATTGGGGTTTTCATTAGCCAGTATCATGGAGAAAGAAAGAGGCTAGATTGCTGTGAGTTAAAAGGGAGTGGTTCCGTGATAGGCAATGGACTTGAGCCCTGGTAAAGCAGCACATGAGACCATGAGGGTTTTGAGGGCTGGAGAAAAGGCAGTAAGCTCCATAGATGGAAGTCCTGCTGGAGTCAAAGAATCACTAGTGTCAGGGTACAGTGAGAGTGATCTTGAAAGCCAGGAAATGGACACCCAAGAATGAAAGGCTTAAAATCCCCTTTCCAACCAACTGGAATCCTGTGGGTCTTCAGGCTTTTCTGCATAGTCATCCACTTTCCTTGTACATTTCATTTTGGAGTATGGGCTGAAACTTCACTACACTGAAAGAGTCCCAGGGCTGTGGGACTCACTGATACAGTGATAGGAATAAAACTACAATAGACCTCTTGAACTGGCACAAAGAGCTAGAAAGGAATCAAGCAGTCATTTACCTCAGTACTCTCACTTTACAGAGGGGGAAACTGAGGCCTGGGGGATGACTCATCCATGATCACTCAGCAAAGTTGAAAGTCAACACCAGACCTTCAGCCTCAGCATTCAGTACCCTCCATGTTACCCCACACTGACTCCCACGTTCTCTATGTGAACATCAGTTCAGACCTCGGGGTGCCAGGACTGCCAGCTCATTAAGCATTTTCATGTCTCTGCTACTTCCATGCCTCTCTATCTTTCCCCTCACATTTTCATCACAGGACACCACATTTATAAAAAAAGAGCTGTCCTCTAAAAAACTCCCTGGAGATCCACACAATTATCTGTTTCTTCCTTTGTATAACATTAAGCCTATTTTATTACAGTGCAGAGACCTGCTTAGCAAATACTATTCACACGCTAATCAGGGAGCCTTTGTAGTCAAATTAGCTGGCTTTTTAGTCTTTATAAAACAGTGCACAAAAATGATAACTAAGGTGGAAGTTCAGGCCAGTTTCTTTAAGCTTAATACATCAGAATGCCACGCTGTTGTGTAGTGATCACCACAGGGAAGGGAGGGGTCAACAGGGACAGTAGGATATTATTTTTATTTCACAGACTCCCACCCATCCATTCTCCTAACAGGGTTTCTCTAGTAGAGACCCTACATTTGGAAGGGAAGAAAAGCAACTTCGTGAGAAACCTAAACCTTCATAATGCTCCCGATTTGGGGGTATGGCAAAATGTTAGAAACATTCAAGACAGTAAAAAGTGCGTGTAACCAGGTGTCTTAAACCTGAGTTTAAGTCCTTTGTTCTGACACTGTGTTATAGCTATGTTTCTTTTCTTTTTTTTTTTTTTTTTCTTTGAATTTTAATTGGCTCACAGTTCTGTAGGCTGTGTAGGAAGCCTGGCATCGGCATCTGCTTGGCTCCTGGGGAGGCCTCAGGGAGCTTTTACTTGTGGCGGAGGGTGAAGTGGGAGCAGGCAAGTCATGTGGCCAGAGGGAGAGCAGGAGAGAGAGAGCTACATTTTCTGAGGCAGTTCATATAAACATTTTGTCCCTTAAGTTTTTTATTTGCAAAATCAGAGTCATGGGTTAGTGGGTTTTAAATGCCTCATATTTAATCTCTCTTTAAGGCCCAGTGGCATAAATTTGTAGAGGAGCCATTTTTCTAACTTGCTGATTCCTAGAAAAATCCTCAAGCCCCATCCTGGAGAGTCCTCCCTCCCATGAGTCCCCAGGGGCCACCAGAACTGGACCAAACTTGTTAAATAAAACGCAGTGCCACTCTGGGCTTCATGCTTTGGTTTGAATTTTCTAAATCTGTATCACAAGTCAGTCAGGTATATTAAATCAGTGGTTATAAAGGGATTTCTGTTTTGGATAGATGGTTCTGCAAGATACTTCTGGGTCCTGCTGAACACTTAAGATTTAAGAACTCCGTGCACTCCGTGGTATATATTAAATAAGGTCAGTTAAGTTCACAGCTTTTGCTTTCTTGGAAGTGCACTTGGTACCTGGGCACTAGTCTCAAAAGTGTTCATTCTATGAGGGTAGGTGAGAAAAGGAAGAAGGTGAGCAGCAGAGTTGGTTAAAAATAGCATCTGCAGTCTAGTGGTTTAGGAACTACAGATACACAATTGTCAACCCCTTCCACTTTTTTTTTTTTACTTCATTGATTTTTTACTTCTTAATTTTTTAGAGATAGTGTCTCACTCTGTGGCCCAGGCTGGAGTGCAGTGGCACAATCACAGGTCATTGCAGCCTCAAACTTCTGGCTCAAGCGGTCCTCCTGTCTCAGCCTCTGGAGTAGCCGGGACTATAGGGTGCATGTCACCATGCCTGGCTAATTTTTTAATAAAAACAGGTTGGTCTTTTTGCCCAGGCTGGTCTTGAACTCCTGGCCACAAGGGATCCTCCCACCTCAGTCCTCAAAGTGTTGGGATTATAGACGTGAATCATCATACCCAGCTGTGAATTTTAATGTATATAAATTATACCTTGATTAAACTGACTTTAAAAAAACATAGTATGTGTGGCCAGGCATGGTGGCTCACGCCTGTAATCCCAGCACTTTGAGAGGCCAAGCTGGGTGGATCACCTGAGGTCGGGAGTTTGAGACTAGCCTGACTAACATGGAGAAACCCTGTCTCTACTGAAAATACAAAGAATTAGCCCAGCATGGTGGGACATGCCTGTAATCCCAGCTACTCGGGAGGCTGAGGTAGGAAAATCGCTTGAACTTGGGAGGTGGAGGTTGTGGTGAACCGAGATCATGCCATTGCACTCCAGCCTGGGCATCAAGAATGGAACTCCATCTCAAAAAAATTAAATTAAATTAAATTAAAAGTGTGTGTAAGATAAACTCCTAGTCGCCAAGTCAACTTTTCAGACAAGCTCCTTTCACCCTTTGGAGATGGCAGATAAACAGCCTTTCTGTAAAAACAGCCCTTTTCTTGGTTCTCCTCCCCACAGGATATAGCTGTCTATGCCCTTGGTGAGTAAGTAAAAGGAAAGGTTACTTGTCCCTTCATCTTTAATTTCTTATATATTATCAAAGGGATATTGGCATAGCAATTTATTTTAAGTACCTAGAGAAGTCATCTTAAAAACAGTATTGATTGAGAGACTAAAAAGTGGCTCTGTACAATACATTATCAGAGATGTTTAATAGCCTTAAAAGATGGGAAAATAAAGTTTGACCCTTGAGTAATGGGGAAAAGTTAAAATAACTTCATTCTCTAAAGGAAATGGAGTGGGGTGGTAAATCTTGCATGTAGATAGTGAGTAATCATCCCAGAAGGTCAGCATTTATGCAGGGCCCCACAAATGATTATGTATGTTAGTTAATATTTCCTTCGCCACATGATATTAGTCACAAAAGTGTAACCACTCCCAGGTGGGAAAAGCACTTCAAAAATTACTGTGAAGATTAACCTGGTTGTCTGTACGTGCTAGGGCTGTAGAAGATTTTTGTTTTCTGAATCTCTATGCTTTTCGGTTTTCTGAAAATAGCAATTTTTTTTTTTTTTGTAAAAAAATAATAGCTTTAAAAGTGAATTGGGAAAAAGTATGCTACCAGCCCTCCCTCAACTAAGCTGGTAAAAGGAGACAGATGTTTTGCTGAGCGTTTATCTATAAGATACAGGCCTGAAGGGGAGAAGGGAGCAGCCAGTTATGGAAGCCTCAGGTGCTAGGCTTACAAGTTTATTCCGTGGCCACAGGAAACCTTTACAAACAATGAAAATGCCTTCCAGAATTATTGAGGTAATCCACAACCTCTCACATCCGTTCAGTGGATGGTTTCCTTAGAAACTTAGTGTAACGTGCGTGTGCTTCTGGGTCACACACATTAAGCGCACAGTAAATCTTTGTTAATGAATTTTAAACCACAATTTAACATAATCACCATCTCTTTAATAGGTTGTTCATGAAAATTAGAAATTTCAAAATTGGATGTAAAGATTTAACAACGCTCCCCCCAAATAGGTTCCCCCCCTTAGGATTGCTCATTAAGTTCTTGCTTAATAGAGGCATAATTGGTTATATCCAGAGATTTTTTTCCCTTTGCCATTCTTATTTGATGATTCTTTCTCCTTGTTCTTTGTTGTAAGGAGTGGAGATTATGCATGTAATGTCTGAGGTCACAGTACTTAGTAGTTGCTCAGTAAACAGTGGTGGTCATTGTTTTCTGTTCATTCCTACTCCTTGTATAGCACTTCATCATTTACAACATGCTGTCACAAACATGAGGCATGCATGTACAATCCTGCATGTTATCCCCACTTTATGGCTGAGCATCTGAGGCCCAAAAAGATTAAATCATTTTCTCACTGTAAAACAGCTGGGAGTGTCAGAGAGAACTAGAATCCAGCTCTTCTGTCTCCTGGCACATGTTTTCTCACTATTATACCTAGTGTCAGTTGTATCGCTAGAAATATTTCCAAACAACACAGTGATGCAAACAAAGTGAATTTCACACAAGGGAGTGGAAGAGGTCCAGTTCCTATTTGGGGAGCTCAGCAGCTCTTTGTTCACCAAAGGATTTCTCGTGTTATGATTTTGGAAGCCTAAGAGACGATCTGAGCAATGGAATGGAAGCTCTGCCAGGGTAGTCTCCCTGAACTACAGGGGTTGCCTGAGGTTCGAGAGACACCGAGGATTTCGGATGGAAGGAGTGTTGTTGTTTTTTAAAATAAAGAAATTAATTAACCAATAGATAATTTCCTGCAAGGAGGCAGAAGGCTGCTGCCTGTCAGATCCCCCTTGCCTGCTGTAGCAGAGTATTAGACATCCATAGGTTAACAGAACCATTTTTATGGAAACTAGTTCATTACTTGACTTTTGTTGGAATCCTACTGGTTCATGGTCTGGGCTTCCGGGACTAAAAATCCAACATACACTGTTCAAAGTATTAATCTTTTTTCCTTGGAGTGAACAAAGTCTCCACCTAGCATCTAAGAATGCCAGCTCCCATTTATAGGTATAAGCTGTTTCCTTATCCAAGTCTCAGATGAAAACTAAAAGCTTACATGTCATTTTAAAGTTGCAAATGGACTATTCATTTCATTTTACAAAATTTGTGAAATCCGTGACTTTGAAGTCAACATTTTTCAAGGACTCTGTTTTTTGTCAGGATTGTTACAAGCAGCTAACCAATGACCCTCTTTCCAAGAGGAAGGCTGCATCTTGTAAGGTTAATGTTTTCAAAACCAGCAGTTTACTGGAAAGCAGAGAGCTGTCATTTCAAATGATGGCTTCTGGCACCTGCGTGAGAGAGGGGAGCTGTGCTGTGTCTTACTCTCCACCCACACAGCATAGACGGCTCCCATGCTGATTTGAGGGAAGAAATACCCTGTTTTGTCTCTCTCCCCACTTGATAAGTGGCAAATTGCCAGCAAAACCGCATGGAAATAGTCCAGAGTGGATTTAAGGTTGCTATGTCGATATGTTGCTCCCTCGGGTCATTTTCTCCCTTCTTGACCCCCACAGCAGGTTTGGTTGTTGGGGTTTCCACACTGGTCCTCATTTGTACTTGCTCTCCCTGTGGCCATACAGACCATAAAATTGCTATTATGTCTGTGAAAGTGGCCAAATATACCAGAGACCCCAGATTAGGATCAGTCTGGTGCCTCTGAAAATGTGAATTGAGAAGAACGGAAAGAAAATCTTTCCCTGGGGAGACTACTTCTGAAAATCCCTTCTGATGAATGTGCTGACCTAATCTAAGCCTCAGTTTCCTTCCACAAGGGATGCAGCGCTCACTTCTCTTGAGTTGTGAGGATGAAACAAGACAATGCGTTAAAGCCCTTGGCCCGGTTCCTGGCACGTGGCGAAGCTCTTGGTCCGTGAGCAAATCTTCATATTAGCGTGAATTCCTGGTCTTCCAGGAAAGAACAAAGCTTTTGGCCTGTAAAATCAAATCTCTATGAATGAGAAGCACTAAAAAGATGAGGAGCGAAGAGGGACAGAGGGAGTGAGGAGGCACTGGGAAGGCTCCTGTTTTGTTTAATTTACAAATCCATTCTTCGCCTTAGCCAGCACCATAGAGTGAGTCCAGCTCTCTGCGTCTGGCCCCACTGTGAACCCCTGGAGGCTGCCCACTGTTGGGTATCTTCTTGTTCCTTCCCTTCCCTCCTCTCTTCAAATGCAATCTTGGTAGAGGGGTTCAAGGTTATTCCATACCCTTTGTCTCCAAGCTCATCCGTGCCTGTTGGTATAGACATCCACCCTACACACAGCTGCTCCCACCCTGTCTATTCTCATCTCCTTTTTTATTCTCCATCTCAAATCTCCACACTGCTGCTCAAAAAAGAACCAAGGCAAGTGAGGAAACCAGCAGCACATCATGACACCTAAAAGATCTTTGTGACTTCCTACGTGTTGAAAGACATGATTGGGAAAGAGTGACTGGGTGTGCAAAGTGGATTCCCACCCAGATTCTCTGGGGCTTGTAAGAGTTGAGAGAGAAGCAGTAAGCATCGCAATAGATCTTTATTGATTTAAAATCTCCCTAGTGACTGAGAAACCAAAAGTAATTAGTATTTTCTCATTAGTAGAGATTGAAATGTGCTGTTTTAGTATTTTCAGGTCAAAGTGGTGAACTGGCAATAGAAAAAGGTGCCTGACCAAAAACGACCCTGAAACCTGGCAGGCTGATATTTTGCGATAATGACTTGATTCACAATTCACATTGCAGCCACTATTGATAGGCTCACTAGAGTCCTGTCTGTGAAAGCCTTTTAGGGGAATGGATATTAACAGTATTCTAGTAGATATAATTTAATATTAGTTTACATACCAATCTAATGAATGTATCTAAATATGATCAATTTTATGTTGTGTGTATATATACACCATTTGGTAGATATATAATATAGCATATGGTAGCATATAAAATATCAGTTTGATGATGGTTTACTTGCTGCAGAATGAATTAGAGTAGGGGATCAAAAAAAGTGAGTGGCAAAAATGACCAAAGTAAACACGGGTTACGGTTATGAGCAGTTAACAAACACTTTTAGCCAGATGACTAATTGCAGAAGCTCTGACAAATTCTAAATTGGAATATTTTGAAATTAGTCTGCTAATTCCAAAGCAACTTATAACCAGTCACCAAAGATGTGGCTGACCGACAAACAAGCATAAAAAAAATGTTATCAAGTGATTGAGAGACTATAAACCTCCAATTTGTATTCTAGACATAAAAATTGTTTTTTTGCCCATGTAATCCTAACTTGTAAATACACAAAACAAAATCTCTCAGCATCTACTGCAAATATCAAAACACAGTCCTGAGAACTTAAGTCCTGTAATTTAAATTACAGACCCTAGGGAAGTCTGTCTGGGTGCCACCCTTGGAAAACACCATTAAAGTGTGAAAAGGATGGAATCTTCCACAATTAACCTACACTCTCTCCACCCATTATCAAAACATTTGTTTATCTTTGTGCCACAGAAATAAGGGGTTGTGTGTTTATTACTAAGCCCAAATGACAAGAAAATTGTATGGTTTCTTAACAGAAAAGTTCCTTCTGAAAGAAATTAAAGTGTTGAATGTATTTTTAGAAAATGAAATCTCCTCTACTGGTTATTATTCCATAACAGGCCTATTTTTCCTGTTCCTTGCTGGATGGGTGGGAGGGGGGTCTATACTCCTCTCATCAGTTGAAAAGAATAAAATTCCTTCTGTATCATCCTTCAGTCTGGAATTTAGATGGGATAATTAGGGCATTCTTGCAGAATTCTATCAATCTCTTGTACACAATTCCTATAATTGTTCCAGGGACTTTTGCTCTTTGTATCTGTTTTGCTTACTGGCAAATATAACCCGAGATAATCTCATTCTGCCAGTACATTGCCCAAAAGAGATTGCTCTATTTTAAATGAGCAGGGACCAGATAATCCATAAAGCATAATATTACTAATGGGAATTATGAACACTTAACACTTACTATCACTGAGTAGATAATAGGGATTATAAGACACAAGAATATAAAAACCCTGTTAGTTGAAAGTTTCCATGCGGAGTGCTTTCTTGGAGCAGATTTTTCATGCATGGCTTTATGGCTATTTTTTAGGTATCCTTTCATATTTCTCATTGAGGGTACTGTGGGCCTTTGAGCAGCACAATTCATTGTTGACTGGCAGACTACAAGGCATTAGAGTCTCCATTTCTACACACTAAATGCCAGTAGCACCCCCAGTTATTGTCATAGTCCTAACCAAGCCCACACATTTCCAAATGCCTCGTAAGAGGCAGTACCTTCCTGGTTGCTTGCCACTGCCAGTGAGTCTAGTATGGGACCTTGAGAAGAGATTGAGTCCCATTAGAATTTCCAGACAGCAGATTACTTGAATTTTATTTCTTTTTTCTTGTTTTCTTTCTTTCTTTCTTTTTTTTTTTTTTTTTTTTTGAGACAGGGACTCACTGTGTTGCCCAGGCTGGATTCCAACTCTTGGACTCAAACCATCCTCCCTTCTCAGCCCTCCCGAGTAGCTGGGATACAGGCACATACCACCAGACCCAGTTAGATTATTAGAAGTTTTAAAAGACATTTTGGCTGTAGAATTCTGAAAGAAGCAACCTTTGGTGTGATTTTTTTCTGATTCAAATGTAAAGAAGTGTAACCACATGCATTCCGCGCTATGCCATGGTTGCCATATGATCCAGTACTTGACAGGTGCTGGCAGCTGCTGGGCTCACAACAGCTTGTTGGACCAAAGAATGTCTCTCTAGTACTATCCAACCTTCGATCATCACCCCAGCTGATTTCCAGAAATGTTCTGGGATCCTAGAAGTGATTTCAGGAATCCAGATTTTCCCCAAGTGAACCTACCCTGACTCCATTTACCTCTGCCCCATCAACTCCTAGAAGAGGTGAAGTCTACTGCTGGGCATGCCTCTGGGGCAGTCCTCCGGTGGCTCGAAAGCCAAGTGGGCCCTACAAAGGTAAATTCCAGGGCATCACAAGTCATAGTGCAATACCCTTTCCTCAACAAGACTTCTTATTGTATGCAGTTACTTTAAACTTGGGTGAAGGTAGAAGAAGAAAACTTTCTTCTTCTCCATTAAGAATCTGTGAATGTAGTATCTTTATATACTATGAATAATCTGAAAAGGAAATTAAGAAAAATAGTCCAGGTATGGTGGTTAGCACCTGTAATCCCAGTACTTTCAGAGGCCAAGGTGGGTGGATCACGAGGTCAGGAGTTCGAGACCAGCTTGGCCAATATGGTGAAACCCTGTCTCTACTAAAAATACAAAAAATTAGCCAGGTATGGTGACACACAGCTGTAGTCCCAGCTACTCAGGAGGCTGAGGCAGGAGAATCACTTGAGCCGGGAAGGCAGAGGTTGTAGTGAGCCGAGATCACACCACTGCATTTCAGCCTGGGCGAAAAAAAAAAAAAAAAAAAAGAATAATTCCATTTCCATTTCCAATAGCATCAAAAAGAATAAGATACTTAAGAATTAACCAGGAAGGTAAAAGACTTACTCAGCAAAAATAAAGAACACGTAAATAAATGGAAAAAGACATCCCACATTCATGAATTAGAAGACAATATGGTTAAAATGTCAATACTAGCCGAAGCAATGTACAAATTCACTGCAATCCATTTCAAAATCCCAATAATATTTTTTGTAGGAATAGAAAAATCTGTCTTAAGTTTCATGTAGATTCTCAAGGGACCCCAAATAGCCAAAGCGATCTTGAAAAAGAACAAATTGGAAGACTCAGCACTTTCTGATTTCAAAATTTACTGCAATGCTGTGATAGTCAAGACTGTGTGGCCCTGGCATAAAGACAGACAATCCATATATATGTAGTCCAAGAGAATAACATAGACTGCACAGAAATAAACCTTTACATATACGGTCAAATGACTTTTGAGAAGAATGCCAAGACCATTTCTCTGACTCAATTTTGCTATTAAAACATGCCATTGACAAGGTGGCTTAAAGAATAAGCATTTATCTCTCACAGTTCTAAAGGCTAAATGTGCAAGATCAAGATATCAGCATGATAAGGTTCTGCTGAGGGTTCTCTCCTAGTTAGCAGATGGCTGTTTTTTCCCTGTTTACTCTCATGGCTGAGAGAGGAAGAAATCATTTTTATATGAGTACTAATCTCATTTATGAGGACTCCACCTTCATGACCTAATTACCTCCGAAGGGCTCCACCTTAAAATGCCATTATATTGAGAATTAAGCTTTCACATATGAATGTGGGGGAGGACACAAGCATCCAGGCCATAGTTCAATGGGGAAAGGACCACCTTTTCAACAAATCATGATAGAAAAACTGGATATCCACAGGCAAAAGAATGAAGTTAGCCCTAACACTGGGAACAAAAATGAACTTAAAATGGATCAAACACCTAAACATGAGAACTAAAAACAATAAAACTCTTAAAAGAAAACATAGGGCAAAAGCTTCATGACATTGGAGTGGTATATAATACCAGAGACATGGGTGACAAAAGCAAAAGTAGATAAATTGGACTCCATAAAATGTAAAACTTTTGTGCTTCAAAGGACAGTTCAACAAAGAATATGAATAAATTTTTGTAAACCACATATGTGATACAGAATTAACATCCTGAATATAATGAGATACCTAAAACTCAACAACAATAACAAAAACCAATTCAAAAATGGACAACAAACTTGAATAGGCATCTCTGCAAAGAAATATGAATGGCCAGTAAACACATGAATAGGCGCCCAATTCATTAATCATTAGGGAAAAACAAAAACCAAAATGAGATACTATCGTATACCCATTAGGATAGCTACTATAAAAAAATATAAAATAAATGAAAAAAAGTGGGACGTGGTGACTCATGCCTATAACCTCAGCACTCTGGGGGGCCAAGGTGGGCAGATAATGAGGTCAGGAGTTCAAGACCAGCCTGGTCAACATGATGAAACTCCGTCTCTACTAAAAATACAAAAATTAGCCAGGCATGGTGGTGGGCACCTGTAATACCAGCTAATCGGGAGGCTGAGGCAGGAGAATCACTTGAGCCTGGGAGACGGACGGAGGTTGGTGTGAGCTAAGACCATGCCATTGCACTCCAGCCTGGGTGAAGAGCAAGATTCCATCTCAAAAAAACAAAACAAAACCAGAAATGAAAATAATAAGTGTTACCATATGATCCAGCAATTTCACTTCTGGGTATAACCCCCCAAAATTGGAAGCAGGGTTTTGAATATATGTTTGGACCCCCATATTCACGGTAGTCATAGTAGCTAAAACATGGAATCAACCAGCGTGTTCATTAATAGATAAATGGATAAAGAAAATGTGGTGTATACATGCAATGGAATATTATTCAGCCTTAAAAAGGAAGGACATTCTGACAGGCCCAAGTGTGGACAAACCTTAGAGACATTATGCTGAGTGAAATAAGCCAGTCACAAGAAGATGAATATTATACAATTCCACTTCTATGAGATACCTAAAGTAGTCAAATTTATAGAGACAGGAAGTAGAAATGGTGGCTGCCAAGGGTTGCGGGGAGAAGGGAATTAGAAGTTATTGTTTGACGGGTATAGAGTTTCAGTTTTGCAAGATAAAAGAATTCTGGAGATGGATGGTGGTGATGATTTCACAACAATATACATGTATTTAATACCACAGAGCTATATGCTTGAAAATGGCTAAGATAGTAAATTTTATGTTGTGTATTTTATCACAATTAAAAAAAAAGAAAATCAGTGTAGATATCTTCTTTTAGCATAGATGGAGGTGTGTGTGTGTGTGTGTGTGTGACGCAGGGTCCAAATATCTCAAACTTAGAAGACAAACTTTTTCTTATTTACACACTTAAAAATTGGAATGGGTTTTCTCCTCTTCCTCTCATATTGCTTTATCTTTTTTTTTTTTTTTTTTTTAAGATTCTTTGTTTTGTTTGCAATAGTCAGCTTTATAAGGTTTGAACAAATTTAAATAAACCAGGAACAGGGATACATCACTTGGTGTTTCAGGAAATAGTTAGAAAGCATGGATGCACGTATGTTGTCTTTTATAACACATACAAAGCCACTTGCTTCTAGGATACCATGCATTTAACATTTTGGGGTGTAGTATTTAGTTTGCTTGACCCTCATATTCTGCAAAAGTCGCAACATGAGCAAAAAGTCTATAAGGAAATGAACTTCAGAAAATTGTGATCTGTTCTTAAAAGATCTAGCAACATAGTATTCAAAATTGGAATTTGGTGATTCACAGTAGCGGTAGGGAAGATTGTCTATTGTGGGCCATGCTCATGGACTGAAAACTAGATGTGGGTTAATCAAAAGCAACTAACAACTAATATTCAGATGTTGTCTGATGTTTCGAGAAAGTGGAAGGAAGAGAATATATTAAGAACATATCAGGTAATTCAGCAAATTCAAATGAATATATGGATGTGCATTCTATATTGCGGTCCATTTAAAAGAGAAAGAAAAAGGAAAAGGCTGATCACAAAGAATAAAAAACCATTGGGTAGAAAGGAATGAAGCATCAAAATGTTTACAGTTTTAGAGAGGGGTGCACATGGCTTAATTCAGTCTCCTCACACTGCTCCAGCTCCACCCCAGTGTTTGCAACTGCGGTCATCCTCCTCTCTTCCCTTCATCAACACTCGCTGCCATTGTGTCTCCTCCAGTCCTACTTCTTCACCAGTTGATCCTGCTCTCTGGTGTCCTTCTTTTGCTCCTATTTTAGCTTCTGGCCTGTGGAGATCCCCCACTAAGTGACTCTAAACCCAAAACAGATCCAGTATCCATTTTCCATGAATCTCACCCTTCACCCAAATGGCTCTATCACCTTTTAGGGAAATAAACACTTCTTTGGAACACTGGCCTAGTACTTTACAATTCTTTCAGTCTTCAGGAGGGGATTTTTTCATTGCTTTTACGGGAAATCAGCTGGATGTGAAAAGGGGGGAAATGCACTAATTGATTCTACAAGTGGCCCTCGATTCTGCCTGGTTCATACAGTAAAACAAGAACGTTCAGCATGTGGCTGCCTAAAACTAGGAGCACAAATCAAAGCCTAGGTTTCCTTTTTCTCTTTAGTCCGTTTCAAATGTGGTTTTCTCTCCTGCATTTCTAGACTTCTGCTCCATCCTTCTTCTTTCCCCATCTCAAATTCCCACCTCCCTACTTCCCTTCCTTGCATATACAGAGTCCTTCTTCCATGATAGGCAGAATAACAATCCCCCGAAGATGTTCATGTCCCAATCCCCAGAACCTAGAAATATATTACATTACATTACATTTACATTACATTACGTTACATAGCAAAGAAGAATTAAAGTTGCAGATGGAATTAAGGTGGTTAATCAGTTGACCTAAAAACAGGGAGATTATCCTAGATTATCTGGGTAGGCACAATGTAGTTATAACGGTCCTTAAAAGTGGAAGAGGTGGGCAGAAGAAAAGTCAGAGTCAGAGAGAGATGTGACTTCGGAGGAGATCAGAGTGATGTGATATGAGGAGAACTCCTTTGCCAGCTTTAATGACGGAGGAAAGGGCCAAGAGCCAAGAAATGCCGACAGCCTCCAGAAGCTAGAAAATAAAAGCAAGTGGACTCTCAGAGCCTCAAAAAGGAACACAGCCCTGATTATGCCTTGATTTTAGCCCAGTGAGACCCATTTCAGACTAATGCTCTCCAGAAATATAATACATTTCTATTGTTTAAGCCTCTAAACTTGTAGTAATATGTTACATTAGCAATGGAACCAATATATTCTCTATCGCAGCCTCCTCAGGCCACGCACAGATTTTCCCAGGGAGCATGAAAAGGCCTTGAGGGACAGACTTTCCTTGATGCTTGATTGACAATAATGAGTCATTTATGCTCAGTTAGTACCAGGCCTGTTGGCTAATGACAGAGAATCCCTTAATAATGGTGGTATCAATAAGATACCACTTATTTCTCTTTCATATCAAAGGTAGCCATCTCACAGTTGGCATGGTGGGGCCACAAAGTCAGTAAGGACCCAGATCCTTCCTATTCACCCTAGTGTAGCAGTCATTCTAGAGGTTCAAGATGGACTTCTGTGATCAATGCAGATGCCTCCCAGGCCAGTAGCAGAAGGAAGGAGAGACAAGGCATATACCTCCTCCCTTCAAGAATATTTCTGCTTAAATCTCATTGGCCAAAACTTAGTCATGTAACTATACCTAGCTGCAAGGGAGGCTTGGAGAGTATCTTTTAGCAAAAAATACCTAGCTAAAATTCAGGGTTCTTGTGGTCTCCACTAAGAAGAAAAAACGTATTGTTACTAGTGAAGAAAAAAAGAGGTATTAGAAGGCAAGTTGTGATCTCTGCCACAGGTGACCCTGTACTCTGGTGTAGATTCAGGGCAGAAGAGTAACTGGCCAGAATCTTAAATCTCCCAATAAGAATTTGGTAATTCTGTGATAGTCTGCATGCTAATGTGATGAATGAATTCCAGTTTGGCAGAAACGTTAGCTTCACTGAACAGCATCCAGGGGCTTGTAGATTGTGGCTACTTCCAACATTGGATGAATGGAAGAGTTAGGCCACCCTACTGAATAAGTCAATACTCTTGGCCCTGTAAAGTCTTCCTAGGCTGTTAGATGTTTGTTTAATTGTGGGGCATATAATTTCCCTGGGAGGCTATGGTGATTGGATCCTAACCGTGCCTATGAAATAATAGTTGTTAAAGTCTCCTTTTATTCTTTTGTTTATTCTTCCTCCTTTGATCTCCAAATGTATAAAAAGTGTTCAGAGATCTCTGTGACTTCAGAAATTCCTTCAATCTTCCCTCCCATTTTATTGTCTCCAAACTCTTTGAAAATAAATTGAGGGAACAATTAATTATCTTCCAATTTATTTTGTAAATGCTGTTGGGTGGCTTATTCTGTAGTATTCTTTATAAAGTAACATTCTCTGTGATGGGACTTGTATGTTTACAGAGAGTTATACGTAATTTCTTCTTTTGTCTTAAAGAACTAGATATCAAGAAATAAGTACCAAAAGAGATCATGTATAGACTTTTGCTTTTTGGTCATTAAGACAAGAATTATCTATTGATTTCAGTTGGTAGATGAAAAAAAAATCTATGTACAGAATTTGTTATGGGTTATTCTTTATTTTCCAGATTTTCTGTGTGTTCTCTTTTTTTTTAAGATCTGATCTTACTTCATTCTTTGGTAAAAAGATTGCCCAAAGCTAGCAGAAGTCATTATTTTTTAATATAATATCTTCAGAACGAGATTCCATTAGTATTGACTGAGGCAGTGTTTAATGTTTCTGTTTCTTGGGTCATGTACTCTAGTCAAATCCAAGCGCTTAGGTATTGCTTTACTATTGAATATCAGTGATCTCAAGGAGCATGTTTACACAGATGGTCCTAAAATTGCATATGACGCCTTGACATGAATTAAGACTTGTTCAGTATATTGAGGAAATGGGCATTGAGAATAAGATATTTTCCAAGATGAACAACAATTATGAAGTGAAATGTTGTGTCAAGAAAGGATTAGAAGAGAAATGAACATGGGATACGATTTGAAGAGGGTGGGAAGCCACACAGAGAAAGAGGTATGGCAGAGACAAAGAAACCATCTCACAATCTGCCTGGAAACAGAACTCTACTCTCAAACTCCTGGCCTCAAGGGATCCTCCCACCTTGACCTTTCAGAGTGCTGGGATTACAGGCATGGGCCACCATGCCCAGCCAGGAACTCTACTCTCAAAATGTTTATGTTCCAGTTTTATAAAAGAAATAAGTTAATAAGTTTGTTATACTTTAACACTGGTGAACTCATTGACATATTTAACAATTTAGGCATGGCAATCCTTCCCACTTGGCATGAGGATGTGTCCCTGAGGAATTATGAGTAAAGTAGACAGTTCTGACTCAAACCTTAACTTCAAATAGAATGGGGAGGAATGGCTATTTACAATACTGGATTAAGTGACACTGAAAAACCAAGCCTCCCACTATAGTGTCTCTGTAGTATAATACACTGAGGTGGTTATAGTTGACCAGAAGGATGGGGTTTGAGCCCATTGGGAGAACATTTAAAGCAGTGACATTAGTGCTGAAGGAGCTTATAATTTACCATCGTCCCCTCTGCCAATCTTTCATTCCTCCTCTGAGGGCACTTACCATAGTTTCTGACAATAGTAACACCCAGCAAGCAGCAGCAACAATGATAATGCACACTGTCACCCTTACCATTTTGAACTTATGAATTAAAATAACTTGAATATCTTGCTTTCTTAATGTGGCAATATGTCTTATTCTACATAACTTGGTAAAATTCTTTGATGTTGTTTTTTTTTTCTTTGAAGAAGGGATGGGGAAGTAGGAAGAACTGGAAAATCAAACCTCATCCTCTGGTCTGCCTACCAATCAGATGTAAAACCAACTGAGGATGGAGAGGGCTGGAGAAGCCGGGCCTGCCTACGTCCACTGCTTTGAGATCCTCTAGTTGCGATGAACTTGCACATTTGCTGGCTTGTGAATTCTCTGATACAATCATCTTTTTTCTTTTTTTCTAGTGTTTCTGAAAGACCTGTCAAACACTCCGATGGCCAGCAACAACACCGCCAGCATAGCACAGGCCAGGAAGCTGGTAGAGCAGCTTAAGATGGAAGCCAACATCGACAGGATAAAGGTGAGCACAACCTAACCCCACACTTCATCTAGCCTGACTCTAAGGAGTGTGACTTTCAGTCATCTGTCATGTGACTGCTCTTTCCTAGAGAGGGATAAAACCAGTAATCACAGGAAAGCATCTTAAAGATTAGGCAGAAGTTCATTTCTAATGTGTCTTTGTCTTCTCCAGCATAAAATAATAGAATAAATTACAACCTCTTTCCCATGTAGAATTAAAAATGAACAATGCAACACAACAAAAAAGCAAAACAGGCTCATGGTTAAATTCTACTGAGAGAAATTAGAGAATGCATAAAATGTATCAGTGCACCTGTTTACCTCCCTGTCCTGATGTAAACCTGTTTCTCATTTGGTTTTTAATTGTTTCTGTCCTGGTTCAGGTTCTAAGGCTAAATGTCTATCCTTTGTGTCTAACCCTTCTAGTTATCCTTGCATGTTACAAATTTTTTCTTCTTTATTAAAATTTTTTTCTGCAAAACATGAAAGTCACACCTAGTCTTCCTAAGAAGTCAGACAACAAAGAGGCTTAATGAACATTCATAGCCTACATGTTTCTTTTTTTCCTCTCCCTTCCCAGACCTAACCTGACAGATTTGCCTTAAGTTAGGACTAAATTCATCTTGAACCAAGACTTTAAATTCAGACACTTTGTTCGTAGATTTCAGATGAAAAGTTGCCTAGTATGTTGTCATTATTAATAGATAGCAATGGCAGGGTGGCAGAGTGAATTTTTGTTAACCATCGAAACTTTATTGCCCCAGAAATAAAATGCCTTACCCAAGAATTCTATGAAATGCAACTCAGAAATACATCTCATTGTACTAAAGTTAAATTACAACATTCTTCCAAATGCCTTTTAAAAACTAGAATATTTTTCCTATTTTCTCCCTACCTAATTCAATACCTGGGCAATCCAGCCGTGCTTTGGAGTGTGACAGGGTTAATAAACTATAGTTCATGGGCCAAATCCAGCCCACTGCCTATGTTTATAAATAAAGTTTTATTGGAACAAACTCATTTACATATGGTCTGTGACTGCTTTCACTGTAAAACAGCAAAGTAGAGTGGTTGTAGTAGAGAACATACAGCCCACAAAGATAAAATATTTACTCTCTGGTGCTTTACTGAACGTTTGCTGACCCCTGCTCTACAGCAGTGGTTCTCAGCTCATCTGTGTGTTCCCAACACCCAGAGAGCTCTATAAAAGGACCAATTACCGAACCACACCCAAACCAATTAAATTAGAATCTCTTGGGGTATGATTCAGGCATCAGTATTTTTTTAAAGGATTTTTCAGTTAATTTCGATGTATAGCCAAGGTTGAGAACCACTGTCCTGTGGGAAGGAGTTTGCTTGTGCTAAGTCACATCAGGTATGTGCTAGAGCATAGAGAGAGAGCTCTTCTTCCTCCACAAATAAGATGAGCAAATACCCATGGACATTTTTCCATTTATCCTAAATCTCTTTAGTGAAATTTGATACCTAGTAACGGACCACAGGATTTAATCAGGTCCTGCTCTTCTCTCAGCAGCCTTAATTATTCTTTTTTATTCATGACTGAGATCAAGAAAGGGGCCTTACCTTGCTCCTTTGCCACCTTCCTCTTCTCCACTTTTCTTGCTGCTTCTTTTTTTACTCTATTGCTGAAAAAGCACAAAGTGACAGATAGGCACAATACCTGCTGAGAGAAGTGAGGTGGCCCATGGATTATCAAATCAGAAAAGGTCATTCCGTTCTTTTTGAGGGAGAGGAGGTTCTGCCCATGGGCCTTCTGGAAAATACCACTTTGACTTTTGAAGTGGTCTAACTATGATAAAAGTTTGTGAAGCTCTACTGTGGTTGATGTTTTCTGTTACTACTCAGCATCCCCAGTTATTCTTCCTGAAGGAGGATGTGACGTTATAATGGGTGATGAAAACTGACAGCAGAAGAAAGAGAATAGAAATAGAGCTTTTTGGAAATAGGTTAGACCATATCATCCCTCACCTGAATTAATGACTGCAAGGGGCTCCGTAATTCCATCTCAACACATCTCCATCCCCTGCCATCAATTACCTTCCATACTGCTGCCAAATATAATGTTCTAAAAGAAAATCTAATTACATCTTTCTTCACAGAAAATCAGCTCATGATTCCCCATCACCAGTAAAATAAAATGCAGACTCTTTAGCAGTGTGTACAGAGTTCCTCTGGCCCTGTCATCTCTTCAGCTTCATTCCTGCTGTCTTTTCTGCATGTCGTATAGAACCACTTTTAATTCTTTTGATGGGAATCTTAAATGTCTAGAACATCCAATCTCCTTTGCCCCCTCCCTTACTGCTTTATTTATCTTACTTAGCACTTAACTAACATGTAAATAGTACTTAACACTTAACTGCATTGACTCATTGAAGATTCAGATCAAATTATTAGGTCCTTGAAAAAGTTTTCGTAGACACTCATCCTAAGGTTGGATTTTTGCTGTTTGTTCAGTTGTTGTTCATTTATTTATTTATATAATAATAAAGTATATAAATAATAATATAATATATTATTAATATATATAATAATATATAACAATAATACTTAGAGTTTTCTAAATTTCCAGGGCTTGTTAGGTTCTAAAGAAATGGAGATAGCCAAAACATGATTCTTGCTTGCAACGATCCCAACCTAGTTGGGGGCTACAAAAAATTTGAACAAGACCTATTATTGAGGCAAACAAGATGTCCAAGAAGCAGTTACCAAGTGTCGTCAGAAAAAAGCCAACACCACACTCCGATTGCCCTTTGAAGAGACACAAATAAATCACTACTAAAAAAGAAACAAAGCATGAACCTGATAAACCGAGTGCAAGTAATTGCCTTCCTGGGTGATCTTCACATTCAAATCTCTGAATCCCGCTTGACGTCATTGGACCTTACATTGTTAGAAATACAGCATCATTCTGTATTTCAGCATTTGTTCTGCACCTCAGAGCCAGGCAGCCTTGCTGTGGTGAAGTGACAGATTATTTTTAGTTTAGAGGTTGGATAAAACGTCGACTGTGTTGACATGGTTGTCAGCTAGCTGGTTTAGGGCTTGGTTATCTGTCTTTAGAAGTCCCCTCAAGGCTTTTGAGCATTCAGGCTTCTCCACCTACTTTCCATGCACGATCTTGTCAGCAGGAAGGGGCTTCTCTCTGAAGATCCCAGGCTTGTGATTTTCCAGTGACAGTAGTGACCTCTTCAAGCTATAAAGGATAGCAATGACTTTGCATACATCTAGCAGAACCTACTGCAACTGAGGTGGCAAAGAATAGGACTCTTAAGAAGAGGGTTTGGGGACACAGGTGACATTAGAGTTGTTGAGGGTCCCTTAAGCCGGCGATGGCCTCATCCCTCATGTGGTCCCCAGAATAATTTCCACTGGGTAAAGTAGCCCTACTCTATGAATAACATAGTCACATGAATAACATGTTTGTTTTTAAGCCTTTCTATCCTTTTACATCACGGACCCTGGGAGATTTGGGCTAATGAACCCATTATCTTCTCAAAAGCCTCAGGCATATATAAATTGTATTCCCAGCCTTTTTCTATTTCTTTGTTAACATTTCATTCAAGGACAGAGGGTGAAGAGAAATAAAAGGAAAATGGGAAGAGAGTTGGGGGAAGGAGGTGAGAGGGGCTGTGCACTGCGACACCTGGATGAATGAAACAGCAATAGACTCACACTAACACTGACCAAAGACAAAATGAAAGAAGCCTGGTCCTTAGAGCACAAGAGGAGAGAGCATGCACAAAAGTCAAGGACCACAGGGCTTTGGCAAATCTCTTTATTCATCATTGTATTAGGTCTCTTTGAGTTTCTAATAATAGGAATCTAAACCAAGCTAGCTGAAGCAGAAAGAGGTACTGATTATAAAAGATACAGGATGTCTCAATCCAAGAGCAGAAATGTGGCTGGATAGGCAGTAGAAGTGGGAACTGGAAGGCTATTGGGAACTGCCAGTGCTGCATCACCTGTCTCTGCTTCTCTCTCTGTGTCCGCCTCTTCCTTTTCCTGGGAAGAAGGGATTTTTTTAGCTGCCTGGTCTGTATGGCAGGCACAAGATGGCTGCCCGTGGTTCCCAGGATCACAACTCACAGTTCTAGCTCCATGAAAAAAGAGATGGCTTGATTCAATCCTTTTCAGCCTCCATAGCACATAGTCCTAGAGTGCCATCTCTGTTCCAGCAAGAATGAGCTGTCTCCAGCTGCAATCACCTGACATTAGAATTGAACTCCATTACACAGACAGAGCCCCTAGGAATTAACCTGACCATGTGGAGGAATGAGAATGGAAATGGGAATCATTGTAAGCTGGAAAGATGCTCTTTGGCAGGAGTTGCTATTAGTACTATGAAAAATAATGTAGATATAAGAGCAAAAGATATAAGATGCAAAACCAGGAGCATGGGTAAAATGACTGCCTCTTAAGTGATTGGCTGCACCATAAATTGACCCCACAGAAAAATGTGTCATTTCTCCCATATACTCCCAACACACCTTTCCAAGTGATTCTCCTTACTGACCTAAAACTGTGCTATGCAAAGTGTCACCTCTCTGGTTATTCTGGGTTTCTCATTGAGAATACCCTCCCCCTTATTTCTTTGCCTCTGCAAATCTTATCCTGCCTTTAGGGGTCAGCTCAAGTTCCTACTTGTTCATGAATCTCTTTTTCTATACTGACCATAGCTACTAATCAATTTACTAATTAGTTTCATCTTCATCAAATAAATTTTTCCACCTAGACTACATAGTCATTGTCAAAGACCACAACTGTCTACTTCTTTGCATATTTCAAGGTTCTGGGGTGCAAAAGCATTTTGTAAACACTTTTTTTAGTAGACAGCTTTAAGTTTGTATCTTGAGTGTCATATAACAAAACATCAGGAACTGTATTCCCCATGACATTCCCAATTACATTTATGGACTTGGAGATTCCAAGCATGAATGTAACTGGACAAATAAAACTGTGGTCACAGGGAGAATTCAAATTTAATATTATTTAAAAGGATGGAATTGGTAATAGTAAAGAAAGGTGAATTGTTTCATATCATTGTATCCTCATAAGTATCTAGCATTTTTAGTGTGCCTTCTATTTAAAACACTTTAACATAAAAAGAACAGACTGACTTTCATAATGGGGACAAATATGTATAAATTAGTAAGCCAAATATGGACATTTCTAGTGATTAAGTCATCTTTATGATGATTGACTCTAATAATAGATGGAAATTGAACTTCATGGAACCCTGTAGTGAGAAATGGTCCAGTTAGACACCATGCTTGGAACTAGAGAGAGGACATATATTCTAGGTTTGGGACATTTTAAGTATTTTTCCAGCATTTGAACTGAGAGCTTTAACATCACTTCCCTAAAATGCTTGTGTTCAATTTCGTTAGGAAAAATGAAATACAATCCTCCTTCTAGGCCAACTGAGAGTATTATCAAAGATGATAAAATCAGTAAAGTATATCAAAGGACTAAATAGAGGAAAGGGCTGTGTTCAAAGATGCCCAGGGCTAATTCATTTAATTTGCTGAAAATGAAACAAACAAATTTAAAGTTGAAGTAAGGCATACATTAATAATGAAGTGTAAAACTTCATCGTTATGATGATTGATACAATTTTTTAAAGTTCAACAAATATTAATTACCAAGTACATATTTAGCCTTATACATCACACCTAACAGCAATAGAAGTAGTACTATACAACCTTTGTAATTTGAAAACTCTGGGAACTGAATTTTTCTCAATAGCCTACTTTTTATACCAGATAAAGTCTCCCTACTTAAAAATATAACTACCTTGGATGCTAGTATTGAATGTCTTTCTTCTTTCATTAAAGAAATAAATATAATGTATTTTGCTTGATGACTGCTTTGAAAATTATTTACGTCCTTTAAAAAAAATCCTATCAATAAGTACTTTCAGTTAACATCACCTTGAAGGAGCAGGAAGAAAACAACTTAGAAGAGTCACACGTGATTTTATAAATACAAAAACAGTAGACATTTGTTCATACAATTATAGTTTCTCTAGTGTTATAATCAAAGTTTGATTGTGAGCACTCTTCACAATCATAGTGGAAAAATCCTTTAGACTCACCTTTGGCCACTGGCAGTGATACAGGCATCACAGTGATGCAGGCCATCATGGTGATGTGTAGGGCATGAAGGTGTTGCAGACATGGTGATTCCATGCCATCATAGTGATACAGACATCATGGTGATGCAGTCATTGTGGTGACACAGATATCATAGTGCTGCAGTCAGCATGGTCATGCAGGCATCATGATAACTTCTGCTTTTCATTCCCTACATTACTGATCTTGTTCTCCATAGCACCTTTCATATTTTCAGTATAGTTTCAAGACACATGAAAGAATACTTGATTTTCTTATGCATTTACACTGCTTAACATAGGCTTTGACTTTCCTCACTTGAATTACACATTAATTATTCGAAGAAAAATAAAGCCTTTCTTTAAAGTTGCCAATTGGCCGGGTAGGGTGGCTCATGCCTGCAATCCCAGCAATTTGGGAGGCTGAGGCAGGCAGATCCCCTGAGATCAGGAGTTCGAGAGCAGCCTGGCCAACATGGCGAAACCCTGTCTCTACTAAAAATGAATAAATAAATAAAGTAGCAAATAGCTTTTGAACTGGTAAAAGATCTTTCTAGATAAATGTCAGACCAACCTTGTTTGAAAATTTTGTGATCTCTTCCCAGCGATTAGGCAGTTTCTTTTGCCTTGCCCACATTTCCAGGCCTGTATATGCTGTGTTATAATAACGTGCTGTGAAGTAGTAAGAGATATATATGCATTAATCTCTGCCCCCAGTTCCTGAGAGAGCTCCCAAAACCTTTGTAAATAACAGTGCTAAGACCATCTTTTGTTCTTATATATGGTCTTTGACCCTGATCTCTAAGACCTATGTCATTTCTTGGGTAATAAGAGCATATTTTGTTCCCGTGAGGTGATTCTTCGTGAGCTTCTAGATGAGCTAATAATCGGTCATGACTACATGACAAACCCTCCATAAAAATCCCAAAAAAACAGTGTTCGGAGCCACACACAGTGGCTCACACCTATAACCCCAGCACTTTGAGAGGCTGAGGCAGGATGATAACTTGAAGCCAGGCATTTGAGGCCTGCCTGAGCAACAAACTGAGGCCCCATCTCTACAAAAAAATTTAAAAATTAGCTGGGCATGGTAGTGTGCACCTGTAATCTTAGCTAATTGGGAGGCCAAGACAGGAGGATCACTTGATCCCAGGAGTTTGAGGCTGCGGTAAGCTATGTTCATGCCACTGCACTCCAGCCTAGGCAACAGAGGGAGACCCTGTCTCTTAAAAGTAAAAAATAAACCAGAGTACAGAGAGTTTCCAGGTTGGTGAACATGCTGGGAGAGTGGTGTACCCCAACTCCAGGGGGATACAAGCTCCTGCACTCGGGACCCTTCGAAACCTCACTCTATATATCTATTTCTCCAGTTCTTCATTTATATCCTTTAAAATATCCTTTGCAATAAGTTGGAAATAGTAAGTAACCTGTTTACTTGGGTTCTGTAAGCTGCTCTAGCAAATTATCTGACCTGAAGAGGTAGTCATGGGAGCCTCTGATTTGTAGCCAAGTCAGACAGAAGTTTTGAGTAACCTGGGGGCCTACTACTTGTTATTGGCATTTGAAATGGGGGACAGTCTTGTTAGACTAAGCTCTTAACCTGTGGGATCTGTTTCTATCTCCACATAGATAGTGTTGGATTTGAATTAAATTGTAGGATGCCCAGGTGGGACAGAGAATTGCTTCGTATGGGGAAACCCCCACATCTAGTATCAGAAAAGCAGCAGAGTAGAGTAGTGTGAGTATAAAGTAAGAGGAAATAGTTTGATTGTTTTTCTGTATACACTTCTCATTTCAAGGCTCCATCCAGTGTAATCTTTGAAATCCTTTTAAGCAACAAATTAAAGTCAACCTTAGATGGCTCCATTAATGCAGGAAGCCCAACTGAAGATGTAATTTTTGACTGATACACTTAATGCACAGGCAATTTCCCATGTGTATAGTCAATGACAACCTGTCTGTGCTTATTTCTTTGCCTGGTGGCTTGCAAGCATTTTGCAACATCAGTTTTAAGATGTATCTCAATTTCAGATGTGATGAAGATGGATTCTGTCTCTACCTTCCGTTTAAATTTGGGGATCTGGTTTTTATCCTTACTGACAATTGCTTCCTGTTGCCACTGTCAAGCAGTCTTCCAAGAGTAATTCTCCTGGTTTTTTGAAGCCTAAAATCATAGTCCAGTAGTCTTTATTGAAGCTGTCTAGAGACCCCCCTCCCCTTACTTCCTGGCTCTCAGTTCCAGCCTGGTTTGGTGAGGATGCTGAATAGCAAAGTTTCAGCAATTGCTAATCTGCGGAGATCCTTGCTGTGATCAAAAGTGAAGTCCTTCACCTGTCCAGTAGATCCCATCCCCTAAACCAAGAACACTGTTCCAGCAGTTTATTCTTCCACCTCCTGCCTATCCTGCATCATCAGTTTTTGATTCTCTACCTCATATCCATTATCATACATAGTATTATTTCTCCATCTTAAATAAAATTTGTTTTTTTCCTTGATCCTTCCACCTCCCTTTCCAGCAACTGCCTTTTTTGTTGACCTTTTTTTTTTTGCAGTATAATGCCAAAAAAATTATCTATATCCACCATCTTTAATTTCTCTTTTCCTTTTCTTTTGCAAAGTCATTTTTATTCTGGAAGTAATCTCAAAGTTACAGAAGAGTTATAAGTATTGTGCAGAGAATTTTGTTTTCTCCTGACCCAGTTGACAATAAGTTGCCAAAGATGTCCTGTCACCTCTGAGTACTGTAATGTGCATTTTCTACAAGTAAGGATATTCTTCTACATATTCATAATACAACGATCAGAATCAGGAAATTAATATTGATTTATTACTCCCATCTAATCCTGAGATCCCATATAAGTATGCAAATCGTCTCAGTAACGTCCCTTTTAGCAAGGATCCAGTTCAGAATCATGTGTTGCATTTCATTGTCCTGTCTGTCACAGTTCTTTAGACTTCCTTGACCTCCATGACCTTGACATTTTTGGAGATTATATGCCATTTATTTTTTAGAATGTCATTCAGTTTGGGTTTGTCAGATAATTATCTATAATTAAATTCAGGTAACAAAACTTTGGCATTAATATCATAGAACTAATGGAGTATTCATTTCATTGCATTCTATTGGTGGGACATTATCTCAAATTGCCACTGATGCGTAATGTTAACTTTCATTACCTGACTAATGTGGTTTTTTCCAGATTTCTCCACACAAAGCTACTTGTTTTCTTTTTGTAGTTAAAAAGTATTTGGAATTTGGGAAGGAATTTCCTCTTTTATTAGAGGTTTACAGTCTGCTACTATCATCATGTATTTTGATGTTTCAATTGACACAGATTGAAAGTGGTTACTGTGTCCTTTTCACATGCCTCCATCATGCTTTGAGTATTTTCTTAGTTTTTGGCATAGGAAGATGTTCTAGAAGATGTTCTAGGCTCCCCTGCCCCAGTCCTGGAATCATCCTTTTCTCTGAAGAGTGCTGGTTCCTGGTTCCTTTGAGAATGGTATTTAGATACCAAGATCTAGATGCCAAATGTGCTCACTGCTGAAGTGTTGCTGCCTCCCAGGACTTCTCAGTCAGTGGATAGAGCCAGAGAATACAGTCATACAGTCTCTCTCTCTCTCTCTCTCTCTCTCTCTCTCTCAATCTCTCTCTCTCTCCCTCTCCCCCCCACCCCTCCATTTATATTTCTTTCTATACCTGTATGTATCTGTATATGTAACCATAAGTTCACACCAACACCACCAATTCCTGTCCTACACTGCAGGGTTCATTCCAGTTTTCTGCTTTCTGTATTTGTAACTCCCTTTACATGCAGTGAGATACCTAGCATCCCTTATCCTTGTTTGGTCACTCTTTTGTAGGGAACCAAGCTTCCACTTCATGGCCTCCTATCTCCATGTGGATGCCTTGCACATCATTCAGTCTTCTACACTCCTTAACAGACTGGGCCCTGCATAAATGCTCTTCTTATCCTACTTCAGCTCTGACATCCCACCATGAGTCCCTGACCTAGTGCAGAAGCCAAACTTGCTTGGTCCCACCTAATAGCTTTAAGATTGTATTGTTCAGGAAGAAGAAGGAGAAGAAGGCCTATTTACTCTTAAACCCATTCCAGTGAGGCTTTCACACCTACCATTCCACTGAAGCTTCTCTCATCAAGATCACCAATGACTCCAGACTGCTAACTCTAATAGTTATCAGTTTTCATCTTACTCAGTGTCATGGTAGCATTTGACTCATTATGACTTGAAACACTTTCTCTATTCGCCTCTTGGTACTCTTCACTGTCACAGGCTACTCCTTATAATTCTTCTTTGGTTTGTCTTAGGCTTTCCAACTTATTACATTTAAGTGTCCTAGGGTTCATTTGTTGCTCATCTCTACTTTCTTGGTGATTTTGTTAGTTTCCAAGGCTTTGTGTACAATCTCTGTGACCTCAAGTCCAAATTTGTAGTTCTAGCCCAATTATCTGTCTCAAACTCCAGCATCATACATCTCACTAATAGACATTTCAATTTCAATCTGTCTAAAACTGCATTCTTGATCTTCACCCCCAAAAGTCTCCTGTCATAGCCCTACCCAGGTCAACTGATGGCAAGTTTATTTTTTCTTTGCTTGGTCCAAACACTTAGAGTTATTCTTAATTTTCCTTTTTTTAAAGTCATACTGTGTGTCTAATCCATTAGAATATCCTGGTGATTCTATATTCAAATGCTATTTATCCAAAATTAGACTACTTTGTACCATCTCTGCTACTACTATTCTTCGGAATCCCTGTTGCCTTTCACTTTGATTAAAGCAGTAGCCGCCAGGGTGGTCTCTGCTTCTACTTGACTCCCATAGAGTACTGTTCTCAACACAGCATTCCGAGTGCTTCTTTATAGTATAATTCAATGGGTCAACATTTATTTTATTGTACCTTTCATTTTATAAGTTTCTACCCAAAGATTGATTATATTCTTAATTAAGCCTAACTACTGCAACCTGTTCCCCAGACCCTTACACACCGCCACCAACACACTCTCTCAATCCCCTTTACCCTGATCTACTTTTTCATTTTCTTATAAAACTTACTGCCTTCCAACATCCTCTATATAACCATTATGTTTCATTGCCTATTTTCACCATTCTCCCACTCCAATACTATATAAGCAATTTGATTATGCTGTGCACTGGTGTAGTTTGATTTATGTTTCTTCATTTGGGGTTTCTTGAGTTACTTGAACCTGTGGATTTGTAGTTTTCATTAAATTTGGAAAATTTTCAGCCCTTATATCTTCAAATACTTTTTCTTCTTTGTCTTTCACTCCTCATATCTCTCTGCTCCTTTAGGGACTCCAATTATATGTGTAGTTGTCTCCTATCTCAGTGTGTTTTGTTCATTTTTTTCAGTCTGCTTTCTTTCTGTGCTTCATTTTGGATAGTTTCTACTGCTGTCTTCAAGTTTGCTAATCTTTCCTCTACAGTGGTTAATCTGCTAATTCTATTCATTGTATTTTTCATATTAAGTATTGTATTTTTTCATCTCCACATATTTGACTGATACGTTTTTATGTCTTCCATATGTCTTTTTATCATGTGTTGATTTATTCTACCTTCCAGATCATGTGGTCAGTATTAACAATTGTTATTTTAACAATATTTATATATATAATGTTATCATCAGTGTCAATTCTAGATCCTTTTTCTTAGGACTAACTTTTCTCTTCATTACAGGAGACATTTTTTTCTGCTTATTTGCATGCCTGGCAATTTTTTATTGGATTCTAGACATTGCATATTTTATCTTGTGACATATTGGAATTTTATGTTTCTTTAAATATTTGGAGGTTTCATTCTGGGCTAAAGCTAAGTTACTTGAAAACATTTTTATCTATTCAAGGCTTACTTTTCAACTTTGATAGGTGGGTCCACAACATTTAACCTGGGGCTGCATGGCACCACTAATGAAGTAATAACCTTGTTAGGACTCTACTCAATGTCTTGTGTGCTAGGAAGCCTTTCTACTCTGGCCCTATGTGATCTCCAGGAGTGTTTTACTTGCTCCTTCCTGGTATTCTTTGCATAGCTTCAAGTGGTTTTCTCCTATGCATGTGCCAATCAGTATTCAGCTAAACACTCAAGATGAATCCTCCAGAGGCCTCAAGATCTTTCTCTCCCCCAGTGTAATTCTATGTTCTCACCTCAACTCAGGGGGATTGCTGAGCTCCGTCTGGGCACTCCATCCCTGTGCGGTGGCAGGCAGTAAGCTGGGGCAACTGTAGAATGTATCTTATCTCCTTCTTTTAGGGATCACTTCTCTGTGCTGCCTGCTGTCTAATAGTTAAAAATTATTTCTTCATATATTCTGCCCAGTTTTTAATTTGAGGCAGGAGAGTTTAGTTGGCTCCCGTTACTCCATCATGGTCAGAATTGGAAGTATAGAATGCTACATAAGCTCTGCAGGGATAGGCGTCTTTGTCTATTTTGTTTCCTGATTATTGCCAGTATCCAGACTACGCCTGGCATATTAGATGCTCAGTAAGTGTTCATTGCATGAAATATCTGTTGAGGAAGATTATGTTTGAGAACTCCTTCAGCAGTTACTATGAGTGTTGAATATGTGTCAGGCACTGATTATACAGTGGTAAATAACACAGGTATGTTTCCTGTCTTCATGAAGCCCAGAGCCTAAAGGGAAAGAAAATGTTAAACAGCAAATAAACAGTGTTCATAATCACAAATTGTGATAGCAATGTATAATTTTCTGTGAAAGAAAAGAATGTGAGAAAGTACTCTCAGAGAAAATAATGAGGAAAGTCACTGTGAATGAGGTGATCCGTGAAGGTTCTGCACAGAGGTAGGATGTTCTAGGGCACGAAATATGTGACGCTCTGAGGCAAAAAAGAACTTGGAGTTTGGGAAAGTAATGGAGATGTGTGGGTGGGAGGAATGCCACAACATGAAATTGGATAGAGGGGCTGGCCCAAAACATGGACTACCACAGGCTGTTTTACGAAGTTTTGGTTTTCTACAAATTACAATGAGAAGTTATTCAAGGTTTTAAATAAGAAAATGATAGGAATCCATTCATATTTTTAAAATATCTTTCTAGCAACAGTCTGGAGAATACTACTCCTATATAGTTATGAACACAGGAAGTCATTTAAAACTGAGATAATTGAAGATTTTTGTGCTATCGGCTCATTTGGCTGTCTGCTCAAGACTATGGTCTCCTCAGAATCATAATTTTAAATTACAAAAGAGACTAATTATATTGACAGGGTCATTAGAATATTTTTATAAAAGATTTTAAAGAACATTCATTAAAATATTTAAAATATCAATATTTAAAAATGCATGCGATGTAGTCGTACATAGGTACTCCTTTGTTAACTGATTATGTGAGATCTAACAGGTCTATAATCGTAAGGTGTATGAACATAAATGCAATGTTGAGGTGTCTGCAATGAATATAATGTGATTGAAAGTATCTAGTTTCGTCAGCGACCAAGTCACATGTACTGCTAGGGCTACTGCAGTGTATTGTCTATACTTATAATGAGAGGAAATGCTAACTTTCCATTTGAGATGAGTGAAAATTAAAGATGTAAATTGTGTCTATTATTTGAAGTTCACATACCACCCCCTGAATTCTATCTGTGGACCCCTTGGGTAATCCAGATTAATTGCTTTTTATTTACAAAGTTATTTTAGTAATCGCAGAGAGAGAAGACCACAGTATGAACTGGGGTAGCTGCAGTAGAGCTAACAGGAAGAGAACCAAGCTTGAGATATCTTTGGAGGAAGAATCAATAGGACAGAAAGGGAGAGATCTTCTAGAGTTATTGGGACATGTTCATGGAAGAAGTAGGCACAGGAATGTAAAAGCAGCTGTGTGTAAAATGTTAGCAGGGATTGTCAGAAAGCAGGAAGATCTGCTAGGCACACTATTGCTGTGACTCATGATAAGGCAAGCGACAAGGAAGACAGCCACAGGTTAGAAAAGAGAAATGTTCATGAAGATTAAGTCAGGGACACTGAGACTCACAACTCAGTAGCTCAGGAGCTGTGGGACCTGGGGCAAACACTTAATGAAGCCTCCACTTCACATATTTAAGATGAGAATGATAATAGCTTGCGACCCCATAATGTTGTTGTAAGGATTAAATAAGATACCATATGCTCTGACACATAGCAAGGGCTGATAAACATTAACAATTATTCTAATTACTGCTGGGATTCTGACACTCTGTTGGACCATTGCCCACAGGAGATTGCAATCTTGTTGAGGAAACAAGATAAAACACATAATATATTTTAAGAAGGAAACCATTCAGAATCAAATGTTCAAATATAAAGATAGGAGCAACTCTAAGTTATTAAATTTTCCTAGTATAGCACTTCCTGTATCATAAAAAGCTTCTGAAAATTCATGCTACATAGTCGCCTGTGAGTGTTGCTAATGAGTAGGAATGAACGGTGCCGGTTCTTTTCGTAACAAATAAGTTTTAGAGATCACTGATTGTCTCTGCTGCCTCACAGCTAAGCTCCTGTTTGGTGTAACAATAACTATTGTTCAGACGAGAAGAAAGAACGAAGAAAAAAAGTGATCTTAATTCAGTCTGAAAGTCTGTCCTTTGTTTTCATTTAGGGGAGCTAAGACATAAACAGGCTGTTTCCTTTCATTTTGTCATGGAAGCACGTCATAAAGAATTTCAATTTCAACCTTTGGAACTGGGCCCACATTGGAGTAGTTTATATGCAGATGGCTGTGTCTTAATGGCGACACATTAGGGTTCAAGTTCTTTTTCTGCCGTGTGCTTTGCTGTATGATATTGAACAACTTATATAACCTGCTGGGCCTCAATTTTTCATCTATAAAAAGAGGATAATAATTCTTACCTCAGGATTATTGTGAAGATCAAAAGAAGAAATTTAATTCAATATCTGGAACAATGTAGGTACACAATAAAAATATTTTTATAAGCACTGTAATGTCTATTCAAGAGTGAGACTGATTTTTACACACATATCATGTATTGGGTTGACTAGTGCCCCCTAAAATTTATGCCCACCTGAATCTTAGACTGTGACGTTACTTGGAAAGAGGGTATTTGTAGATGTAGTCAAATTAAGAGGAAACTTACCGGATTAGGGTAACCCTAACTGGTGAGATGGGAAATTTGGACACACAGAGATAATGCCATATAAAGACAGAGACATTCAGGAGAGAATTCCATGTGAAAATAGAGACAGAGATTGGAGTGATATGTCTACAAGCCAAGGGACATCAAAGATTGCCAGCAACCACCAGACACTAGGAGAGAAGAATGGAGCAGATTCTCGCTCAGAGCCTCCAGAAGGGACAAACCATGCCAATGCCTTGATTTCAAACTGCTAGTCTCTAACAGAACAAGTTTCTTTTACGTCACCCAGTTTGTGATGACTTGTTCAAGACAGCCTGAGGAAACGAATACACGAAGGGATGCCTATACCTCTTTGTGTCAATCAGAGTCGGGTAGATGTTACAGTAGTAACAGAAGGTCTCCTACCCTTCATTCTTAGGGGTTTGTAACAGCACAAGCTCACTTCTCACTCCTACCACATGTCAATCACAAGTCAGCTGCCAGGCCAAGGCTTTCACAGTAGTACAGTGGTGTTGCTTTCATGTCAGCTTCATCAGGGACACTGGCAGACGGAGCAGCCTCTGTCTGGAATGTTGCCTCTATCTGCTCTGTGGCAAAGGGAAGAGAGAGTTCAAAAACTCAAGGGTTTATGGAATTAGAAGAGGAAACTGATTCTCCTATCCAATCAGTAAATCATAAAGTTGAAGTAGGCTTAAGCAACAAAGGCCGGGTGTGGTGGCTCACACCTGTAATCCCAGGACTCCCAGAAGGTGAGGCAGGAGGATGGCTTGAGTTCGGGCATTCAAGACCACCAGCCTGGGCAACATCGCAAGAAAATTTTTGAAAAAGCAGCCAGTCATGGTGGCATGCACCTGTAGGCCCAGCTACTCAGGAGCCTGAGGCAGGAGTAACAAAGGTTTAATCAACTCAGCCCTGGGACAAGAAGCAAATCAAGGGTGTGGCCACTATGCCATTTGTTAAAACCTCTGCATCAATTAAGAGGATTCCTTATAAATTATTTTAGTTGGACAAAGTGGCAGAGAGGAAGGGGCATGGCAAACTATGCATTGGCTCTTAAAGCTTCTGCCCATAAGCAACCCACATGAATTCTGCTTACGTCTCACTGGCCAGAGCAAGCTCATGTCACTGAGCAAGTTTGATGTTATCATGTGGGCATGTATGTCCCACTTGTAGGGAGAGGCAGTGATTATCTGTATTAATAATATAATTCACCCCAATCTTACTTTAGATTGTCCTTTCAGTAGTTGCTTGAAACGCTTTCATAGTAGTCTAGTCGTGCTGCTTTCACAGGGAAATATGTTATATAATGTAATAAATTTGACCCCAAATGGCATTCCCCAGGTTGATCATTTACCTAGTCCCCAAATGTAGCCATAGATGACTTTTAGTTTATTTCCTGAAACTAAATCCAGCCTCTCAAGTAGTAAAAATTTCCTCTGGTGAAGATAGTCAAAGGAAGGTACTATAGTGAACTCCTAACAAGTAGCTACAAATAGTTGTAAGAAATGACAGCATCTGGCCAGGCATGGTGGCTCGCACCTGTAATCCCAGCACTTTGGGTGGCTGAAGCGGGCAGTTCACAAGGTCAGAAGTTTGAGACCAGCCTGACCAAGCAGTGAAACTCTGTCTCCACTAAAAATACAAAAATTAGCTAGGCATGGTGGCACACACCTGTAATCCCAGCTACTCAGGAGGCTGAGGCAGAAGAATCACTTGAACCCAGGAGGCAGAGGTTGCAGCAGTGAGCTGAGATCACACCATTGCATTCCAGCCTGGGCAACAAGAGCAAAACTCCATCTCAAAAAAAAAAAAAAAAAAAAGAAAAGAAAAAGAAATGACAGCGTCACCAGACACAGCATGAGTACAAAATGATGATAATGGCTAGCCTGTGTGGAAAATTTGCTATGTGCCAGACACTACATGATTTCTACAGATTATTTCATTTAATTCTTGTGACCAGGGCTGGGACTAGGGTGGAACAATGAGATATTGGGGCACAAAAGTGAAGGAGGGCCGGGCGTGGTGGCTGATGCCTATAATCCCAGCACTTTCGGAGGCCAAGGCAGGTGAATCCCTTGGGGCCAGGAATCTGAGACCAGCGTGGCCAACATGGCGAAACCCCATCTCTACCAAAAGTACAGAAAATTAGCCAGGCACCATGGCACACACTTGTAGTCTCAGCTACTAGGATGGCTGAGGCAAGAGAATCACTGGAACCCAGGAGGCAGAGGTTGCAGTGAGCTGAGATTGAACCACTGCACTCCATCCTGGGCAACAGAGCGAGACTCCATCTAAAAAAAAAAAAAAAAAAAGAAGAAGAAGAAGAATGAGACAGCCACTCACGGGGCTGTGCAAGTGCCAGGTTGACATCTGCATGCCCCTGCTAGCAAGTGCCTCCTTCACTTTTGCACCCTAAGTGCCTCACTAGCCTTGCCCTAGTCCCAGACTTGCTGGCAACAATCCTGTGAGGTTGGTGTCATCAACTTTCACCTTTGCAGATGAGGAAGCAGAGGCTTTTAGAGGCTGAGTATCTTGTGTCACTTTCACACAGCCATGGAGCAAGGATCTGATGCCAGGACATTGGGCTCCAAAGTCTTGGGTCTTGACTGACTGTGTCAGACTCTAGTGTTGGTTGTTTCTGTCTCCCTCTCCAGGTGTCCAAGGCAGCTGCAGATTTGATGGCCTACTGTGAAGCACATGCCAAGGAAGACCCCCTCCTGACCCCTGTTCCGGCTTCAGAAAACCCGTTTAGGGAGAAGAAGTTTTTCTGTGTCATCCTTTAAGTCTTCAAGAGGAGCCTTGAAGAGCCTCCGGGCTCCTGGGACATTGATATAGAGTTTTTAGCAAAGTGGGCACCTTTCTAGTCCACGGCATTTGAAGAGAGCGATGAGAACCATCCTGGAAACTCCAGGCTATGCATGTTTAAAGATCTGGTCCCTTTTATGAGAATGCAAGCCGATCCACATCCTGAGTTAAGAGATCTGATTCTGCCGAACTGCCTGGAGGAGGGGAATATATAAAAATACAATTGGTGTCACTTCTTTTCTGCTGTCCCCCAATCCCCCCCAAAATCCTCATGTTTCTGCTTCATATTTTAAAAATAACAATAAATAGACAGCTGTACTGAGGTAAGATAAGTATGACCTTTTTGGAATGAATATTGTCTTTAGAATACCCTTTGATAAGCTGAGCTGTCCCGTGTAGCCGCAATTTGGTTTAATGGCATTGATGTTTAGTCATTGTGCCTTTCTTTTTCTTGTTTCCTTCTCCTCTGCTCCTCCTTCCACCCGTCCCCATTAGAGTAGTGTGGAGATAAGGCTGGACTTGTCTATCAGATTGAACTCCAAGAATGATCATACAAAATGTTTAGGGAAATGTTCCCCGTGGTGTATCCTCATAGTAACAACGACAAAAAATGCCGGTTGTCTGTGTTCTCTTTTCACTATTCCTAACATATGTACATGATAGCTTTGATTCTGCAAGTAAAAGTAAATCATGTGTTGTGACTGGTGCTTTCATATATTCGTGACAATTTTTGAGTAATACTGCATGAAACTGTCCCTATGTTACATCCATTCAGAAGTTTTGTTGTTTTACTCTAAAGCAGGGAAAGGAAATGAGAAGGAAAAACCCTGGGGAGGAAATAAAAATCTCAGTATTTTCAAAATTGAGATTACTTAAGAGCCTTAGCCACGCCTAAAATACCTCCTAGTTAATAGCGGTATAAATGCCTCTTCAATACGTTTTCCAGAGTCCAAAGCATTTTGGTTTATCCAGGATCCAGGGCAGCACAGCTGTCACCAAGCAGGAGCGTTAAGGATTCGCCATGAGTTGGGAAGTGCTTTTGTCATGATTATGAGCAAGTTCCCTCTTTCCCTGAATCATGGACATTCTAGATTAGAAGAACATTTTTTGTGTTCTTAGCAAGAAAACCATGGGCCTCCTTTGTTCAGGTATCAGAAGAAATAAACCCACAGCCCCAGAGAAAGTGACCATTCTCAGAACTCCGGCTGCTCGCCCTCCAGGTAGAAGGACCCCAAGTTACCACCCTCTGGGCAGCAGGTGCGGTCCCCACAGTCAGCTTACCAGGAAGAGTTCTGGCTCTCTTGTCCACTGAGATGGTCTTGGTTTTTCGCTTATCCAACTTTTAAATGGAATCTTTGTTTTTCTTCTCCATCTTGTTTGTTAGAGTCTCTGGGTCTTTATTTACAACTTCCTTGCAACTAGAGCGCTCCTTCCCCAAGATACGGTAGTGAGAGTAATTTTTCATTGTAGCTGTAGTCTCCATCAGTAACAGCAAGCCCTGGATGCCTTGATCACCTTTTTCTTTGTCATTTTCAGTCAAAGAGGGCCTCTCTTACATCTTGTTTGCTTTCAGATCCCAAAATACCATCTCTATCTCCCCATTAATGTTATTCTCCTCTCTTTCTTCTCTATTCTCTTTCTCCTGTTGAAAAGAAAAGCAAGAAAAAGGAAGGGAAAAAGATTTGGTATGCCAAGGACAGATTTTGAAACAGACTAGGTAAACGTTTTCCTTAGCTCCTTCATGGGCATGCTGGTGAAAGATAAATACATCCAGTTAAAGCTTATGCTGGGGTTGGGGAGAAGAAGATACGGAAACATTTGTGAGATGTGTGAATGCACTTTTGTAACCAGATGCTTCTGTTCTTCTGTTCAAATTGTGGGGAGTTTGTTACAGTCAGGATGCCCATGAGGATTTAGGGGTAAAAAAAAAAAAACCTAGCAGAGTATTTATTGAACTACAGCATTGTACAATTAGCTTAGTGACACTGTGGAATCAGCTAAAACATATCACATTTTTTAAATGGGCCAGAAAATGAATTGAATATATGGTCACATGAAAACAACCATGAATGAATAAAGCACTCTTTGGCCCAGATGATTTCCACTATTTGCAGCATTTCTTTTTCTCAGAAGGACTCTTTATGTTTCCATGTAAATCTAGATCTTTGGAGTAATTAAGAGGGAATTACAATTTCTAGGGAGCATTCTAAGGAAATCATTTTGGCTTTTTCATAATTTTATGTCTTACAGTATGGAATTATAATACCAAAATCTTTATATGAGTTTTGGCTTATTGGTATTTGTACTTATTCAGGGGAAAAAGTCTTTTGATTACTTATGCCTCTAAAGAGCTTAATTTATTTAGAAATTCAACAATCATTTTCACCAGCATAGTTTTCTCTTTAGGGGTAACCAATAGGAAAAGTCAGCTTAATTATTTAAGGCCCTAGTTTCTACACATAATATATTCGATAGTAATGAAAATCTGCCATTGAATTAACTAATAAGTAGTAACAATAAACTTCATATTTAGAATGCAAAGTCTATAAAGAACAAAACCATCTTACATCATCCTCAATATTAACTCCAGTTTAAAAACTGTTATTTTTAAAAAATTTGAAACCAAATACTGTTTAAATCAGAAGATGCAAATAAATACTTTGATCTGTGCCTGATTTTGCTAATAATATTTGAAGGAGATTGCCTACCAAGGACAAATTCAACAATAAATTTAAAAATCAAACAACAATTTCTCCATACACTCATAGTCACATACAGAATTTTGAGAAAATAAAGCATGCTGTCTTTAGGAATTTTTATACTTTATCTTTCTTCCTAAATATTTGCTTCTAGCTGCTCCTGGCAATGGTGAATTGTTACATATGCGTTAATGTTTTGCAGCCCAAAAGTTGTTCACATCTTTCCTATATAAGATCTATGGAGTGTGTGTTTCAAAGAGAGAAATACAGAAATGTTAAAGCAGGAAAACCTGAATGTGATGTGCACATTTTCATCCCACATGGACAATGTATGTGTTTTAATAAATGGAATTTTCAGATCCATTTCATACGCAGTCAATTTCATTGTGAAGGCCTGTGGACCAGCTCACCCATGGATTCCATGGCTAATTTGAAAAGGATCCGATGGTACGATTGGATAGGGAAATAGGAATCCATTGATTTTCTTTGGGATTGTGTTAATAGAGTGGTCTTGAAGAAGAAGAAACTTGACACTCTAAAAGCATTTCTTACAGAGTCTGTACATCTTGGGTAAAGCCCTTGGGGACAGAGAAAGGTGGGGGCCGTGAGGAGAGTCCTGGGCTCTGTCAGGGTGGACTATGCAGACAGAGGAGCTATATTTACACTTTTGCTTGCTGCAGATATGCCACAGTGGGCTTTTTCCCTTTGAAAAATAAAAACTAAACAACAGAAGTGCTGTTCTCTGCAGCTGTCCAGGATTTAAAAGGAGTACAGGAGAAGCTAAGTCTTTAGAGCTCCAGAGGCAGCAGGTCCTTGGAGATCTTCTTAGTCAAGAAAGACTCCTGAATGTCCCTCAGATTATGCCAGTGAGTAATAGACCCTGTTAGTAAAGAAGGAGACACTGGATCTCCTGGGACTTGTGCCAGCAACAGCAGCATCTGTAAACCACGGATGAAGGGGACCACTTGGAGTTTGCACACGAGCGCACCACTGCCAACAATGTTTCTCAAACTGTGGTCCATGGACTACTTGCTTCAGAATTATTAATACCTGGAATGCCTCTTTAAAAGGCAGATCCTGAGCTCCCCATGAACTCAGAATCTCTGACAGTGACTCAAGAATATGCATTCTGTTGCATGCTATAGACTGAGGACCCTACAGTATTTATGACAGCTAGCTTTTCATACTGCCAAAGGAAAGGCACAAACAACTCATTAATATTCTCG
The DNA here is from genome assembly GCF_009761245.1 of Sapajus apella. Classification (NCBI taxonomy): domain Eukaryota; kingdom Metazoa; phylum Chordata; class Mammalia; order Primates; family Cebidae; genus Sapajus; species Sapajus apella. The sequence continues at coordinate 2,306,592 of NW_022437014.1, forward strand.
CTATTCTTCCCACAGCCCCCAGAAGTGGCGGCATAGGCATGAACATGTAACTGAAGGGTGAGAATCTAGCCAGCAAAACTAGACATGCCACACTGAGGAAGATGCTGCTGGGCTTTGACTCTGCTCCTGTTCTGTTGTGTCCCTGTGGGAGGACTGCCTCCAGTTCTCATTCTTTAATAAGCTGGTCACATTGTAGACAGCACTTACAATGACAGAGGGAATTGGAGCTGGGTCAGCTCCAATCCACAAATTGCAAATAATTTGCCAAGGGAAATCCCTTTCCCTTCGGTTCTGCCCCAAATCTACATTTTCTTCTATTTAGAACCAGGAGACTCAGGCAGAATTTATTTTAATGAAGAAGGCCGTGGGCTCCTGGGCTTTTCCTTGCGAGAACTACTGCTGTTTGTCCCTGGAAGACATAAGAAAAGCCAGGAGGGGGGTGTTGCATCTCCACCATGAAGCAACAGAAAGACGGTGCCAGGGGAGCTCAGTCCACACTGTGCTCATGCATTAGCATGCTATAGAGAACCAGAACTACACCCCAGCGCTCCCATGCGACCTCAGGCAAGTCCTTTAACCTCTCCTGCTATACAGTGGGGACAAGAATACCTGATTCATTTCTCTCACAAAATGGTCAAAACAAATGAAGGAGGCTGGGCACCATGCTCACACCTGTAATCCCAGCACTTTGGGAGGCTGAGGCAGGTGGATAACTTGAGGTCAGAAATTGAAGACCACCCTGGCCAACATGGTGAAACCCCATCTCCACTAAAAATACAAAAATTAGCCAAGTGTGGTCGTGGGCACCTGTAATCCCAGCTACTTGGGAGGCTGAGGCACGAGATTTGCTTGAATCTGGGAGGCAGAGGTTGCAGTGAGCCAAGATCATGCCACTGCAGTCCAGCCCCGGTGACAGAGCAAGATTCCATCTCAAAAATAAAAACTAAAAAATGAAAGAGGTAAAGGGGCATTAAAAAGGCAGAGGTGGTAAAGAACCATTAAACTCTACTTGACAGCAACCTTCGAAGAGAGGAAACTGCCAGACAGCTCCTGCTCACCTCTTAACTCCCCTCCTTGCTCCCTAGCCCCCGAACGCCCTGGTTGAGACCCTCAGTGCCTCATGTCTGAATTCCCGCCACACCAACCAGTATGGCCATTCTGACGCTCATCCTCTCCCACTTTCAGCCACCCCAGTTGACCCTGAGTATTCATTAATCAGGACTTCTTTGGTTGCAAGTGACAGAAACCTATGCTCCAAAATAGGTCCCACTTCAAGCTCACTGCAACCTCCGCCTCCTGGGTTCAAGTGATTCTCCTGCCTCAGCCTCCTGAATAGCTGGAATTACAGGTACCCACCACCATGCCTCGCTAATTTGAGCACTTTTAGTAGAGATGAGGTTTTGCTGTGTTGGCCAGGCTGGTCTCGAACTCCTGATCTCAGGTGATCTGCCCACCTCAGCCTCCCAAAGTGCTGGGATTATAGGCATAAGCTACTGCACCCAGCCAAAAATCTTGTCTCTAGGGTAATGTAACCTTTAGGAAGTAGAAAGCACTGGGTGGGTGGACTTCTCTTTAATCTTTCTCTCATTTTAGGGCAGCTAAGAATGAAGCTCTCCCCTGCAAAGGGGTCAGCAGTTGGCTCTGCACACAAAACAATGGGCCAAAGCTGAGTGGAGGTTGTCACCTCTCCTCCTCCAACCTGTGCTGGCTCCATGTCTTCACAACATCATGGGGACATTATCTTCAGCCAGCAGTCCTTTGGCCTTGGTGATACCACCATGCGCCAACCTGGAAATCAGATTTCATGGGCTTCAGGTCCAGGGGCTGGAGGAAGTACGTTGCTGGCTGCACCACCTTAATTTAGCCCTGGGGAAAGGGACATTTCCACTGTCTCTGGGAACACTATCTCTAATTCTCCTTCCCTGTGTCTGCATTTGGCTATTCACATTCAGGTATAAATTAACTAGAACTTTCAATAAAATTAAAAATTCAGTTCATTAGCTGAACTAGCCATGTTTTAAGTGCCCAGTAGCCACATGCAGCTGGTGACTATTGTTTTGGACAACGCAGATCCAGAGCAGTGCCACGACCGTGGAAGTTTCTGTTGGATGGTGCCGCTCTAGCATCATAATTAGCAACCATTTTCCATCACAAACAACTGACACAATATACTTTCTTTTTGAGCCCAAATTTTGAGAAAATATCAAAAAGTGTAAGAAAGTAAAAGTAGTATAATGACCCCTAACAATGACAACAATTGGCCATTGGTCATGGGAAATCATGCAGGCTGTAGCATAGAAGAGGTAGGCTGCAGAGTATATGTCATTCTTGGAGTCCTCTAAGTCGTATATTCACCCATTTCTCTGACTCACGAACATATCACGATAATAATCATAATGATCATAACAGCAGCTGCAACAATAAAGTGAACATTTACTAAGTACTTACCTTTGAGCAAAGCACAATGCTAGACATTTTTTAGATGGCCCTTCATCTAATTTTCACAATAACTGTAGGACATGGATATAATTTATCTCCTGTAGCAGATAGCTTTGTGCCTCATGACACATCCACGATCCACTGCTGATTTCAGCCACAGCTGCTGTGGAGATGTCTCTGCAAGCTCATTTTTCCCAGTGAAAATGGATGCCCTGGGGCAATTCTCAACCAATGAGGGATGAGTCTGGAGAAATGTCTCAGGCCTCCGCCCTTTCAAAGAGACATCTTTGGATGCATTTTATGTGGTTTCTCTGTGCGTCCCTAAAAGGATGCTCCATCCTCAATCAGTCACAACAGTAACCAGCTCAATAATATGCCATATTGCTTTTTCCTACTTAAATCTGCCTCATTTTCTCTCTTCCTACATTTCTTCTTTCCGGGATCACCCTCAACATGATCTTTAATAAATAAGCTACCTGCATCCAGGTCCTTGGCGCAGGCTCTGCTTCGGGAGGAACTCAAACTAGCTTACCCCTACTTCATAGATGAGGAACGTGGGGTTTAGAACAGTTGACGTTTCTCTAAATTCTCATTGCCATGAAGTGGCAGATCAAGGATACAAACCTAGGTTTCTCCTGATTCCAAAGATTTAACGCTTACTGTGATCTTCTAGTGTAAGTCAGAATGTAAGTACATAAGAGGGAAGTGATAATAAAAACTCTCAATCTGTTCTTATTTATAGAATAAATGGATTATTTATAAGCTTCAAACCTCTGAGTCACTTCTCTAAAATGAAGAAATCAATGAGCTAGTGTCAATATTTACTTTTTCTTCACAGTGGTCATTTGATACCTAGAAAGTATCAGCAGTAGCTTCCAGGTTCATCTTGCACTGAAAATATTTTCTGGTATCAAGGGCGCTGTGCAAGGCAGAACAGGAAGAGTGATTCTAACAGGGAAGGCGCAGAGTGTTGGTGTTTTTCTTCAGGACTCTCAGGAGGAAAAACTCTCCTCCTTTCCTGACTACTCTTCTAATAATTGCTTCTCCGTCATCTCAGACCCCAGTGACCCTCTAAGTGTCAGAAGCAGGGTCATCTGAGTAAGAGAGGAAGCTTCCAGAGGCTTCACTCTCCAAGCCAGGATTTAAGAAAAAGATCAAGAAAGAATTTCAGGACAAAGGCCCTTGCAAATGCAGTTTCGAAGACTCACTCCGAGCTTCTTTGGGAAAAAAGAATGGGGCTTGTTTCCCCACCGTCACTCCATTTCCTGTCCCCACTCGAGCTTGTAACAGAGAATCCCAGCACAGATCAGCAGATGCTGTGACACATGCACACGCCTGCATATGGCACGCACCAGGAAAGGCTGTTCCAGAATGCTAGGGAAAGCCAACTGTCACTCCAAGAAGGGACGAGCATGATGTACCGGCACACTCCCCATACAAAATCACTACTGCCACCTCTGTCACCTTGGTTTACTTTATAACATCAGTTCTCAAAGAGCATTCCAATGTCTCTTGAGGGTCCTTGAGACCCTTATAGGGGATCTACAAGGTCAGAACTATTTTCATAATATTATGATGATGTTATTTGCCTTTTCTGTTCACCTTCTTTCATGAGCATAACTGGAGATTTTAGAGGCTACGTATTGACGTCACAACAGATTTAATGCAAATGCACTGGCTTCTTTCACAAAGGAGGAGACAAAGCAGTTGAGCATCTACTAGACACGATTCAGTTGCATGTCTAACACAAGAAATCTTTTGCATTGCTATCGGTCATCTATAATTTACAGTTACAAAATAGTTCAAAGGCAAGGAAAGCACTGAGCTCCCACAGAGATAACTCCGAGCGAAGTGCTGAGGTTCATGCCTGTAGTCCCAGCTACTCAGGAGGCTGAGGCAGGAAGATCAGGCTGAGGTGGGAGGATCATTTGAGCTCATTTCAGCTGAGGAAATATAGTAAGACCCTGTTTCTAAAAACAAAAAAGAGAAAGAAAAGAATTAGATAACTTGGAAGACTAAAACTCTAAACAGTGCATTATTTTCTATTGAAGTATAGGTTTTTCCCTACAGCTGAGACCCCCTCAGGTGCCAGGCACTGAGCTAAGTAATTCAGAATAAGAAGAACTTAGTTTGTATCCTGCTCTCCAAGGCCTTACAATCCATTCCTATTATGTCCCATCACTATCACTGAAGAGCGCCTCTGTTCTCACAAAAAGAAATGGCATTTCTTAGGGTTTATCTCTATCTGTTAGGTAATAAAAACTAACATCAACTTAGTGCCTACTGTGTTTCAGGCTCTCAACACCCTCCCTAAAGCCCTATCAGATAATTATATCCCCTCATATTACAGAAGAGATATCAGAAGCTAGAGAGTTAAGTCACATGCCAAAAAGCTCAACCAGTAAGGTTCTTTCGGGGCCCAAACCTCAGTTGATCCAGCTCCACCTTCCCTCTCTCCCTTAATCTGGCGCCAATCCGGCAAAGGGACTCCTTGGCAAGAAATGCGTGATGTCGTTAGTATTCACACCAGAAAGAGCAATTGTATTGACCCTTGAGAATCATGTGTTTTTATTAACCCCCTTAACTCAGTCAGAATTTTTAACAGCACTTTGCTTAGCAATGGACATAGTACGTCCTGAAAGAGATGTTTTGGTTCCTTTGTCTTTCTTGAGGTGGATAGCTATTTCTGGATGGTCTAGGAAGAAGAATTCATAAAGATATTCTCTCAGAGAGACACGCACATGACAGATGGAGTTTAGAAGTTGGGCTGAGGGTTGGCTCAGAGCAGGAATTGCCAAACCACAGCCTATGGGCCAAATCTGGATGGTTTTTAGATGGCCTATGAGTTAATAATGGTTTTTCTGTTTTAATGATGAAAAATTGTTTAAAAAATATTTTTGTGACATGAAAATTACATGAGATTCAAATTTCAGTGACTATAAATTTTCATTAGACTACAGCCACACCCACTAGTTTCATGTTTTCTGTGCCTGTTTTTAACCTACAAGGTTCATGTCCCAAGACAGCTTCCTAAAACAGATTTGGAACCAGGATGATGTTACAATTGGTCAGAGCAAAAATTTAAAAAGACACATTTAAAGATCAGGAATAATGAAATGAATTTGCAAATGGATGAAAAACTGGCTTCCTTACCAAAGGGGATATAAGTCAGTTGAGCTTCCACTAGACAGAATTCAGTTGCATGTCTAAAACAAGCTTCTGTTGCATTGCTGTCAGTTATCTACAATCTACAGTTACAAAATAGCTCAAAGGCAAGGAAAGGCACTGAGCTCCACAGAAGAAGAATTAGATAACTTTGAGCCAAGTGCGATGGCACATGCGTGTAGTCCCAGCTACCAGGGCAAATAGTTCTTCTATTTGCAAGATTGTCATAGAAACTGTATGTCCTACAAAAGGGAAAATATCTGTTATCTGGCCCTCTGCAGAAAAAGTTTGCCAATTCCGGCTTAGAGTGACTTTTGTTTCAGAATAATTTCTCAGGAACCCCAGAGTGAGTAGTTCAGAAGGACCTCAAGATGGCATGTGCTATATGCCACAGTGCTCAGAATTACTGGAGGAAATTTTGTTATTTTAGGAGATTTGGTAAGAACGCCAAACCCCAGTAGAGGCTTAAAATCCTAGCCTGAATACCACTTTGGGAAGGTCCTCGCTGGGTTTCCCGAACTTGGCACCTCTATCACTCTATGGCTGTTCTGGATCATGTCCTGTGGAAGTTCATTTGCCTTTACCATTAATTACGATAATTACAACTACGCGGTGCCTCCTGTGTGGGAATTTGCCATCCCTGACAGAAGACTCTTGCAAATCGTTCTTCTTTCTCAAGAGCACCCTCTGCTGGTCAGTTCTCAGATGGCGCCACATCATCGCGTCTTCGTCTGCAGATAGTCTGCAGTCAGAAGCCGAAGGTTCTTTTGATCCAGAGAACTAAGTATTTTAGCTATTGTCTCCATGGCTGTTCGAATTTTCAAGCACATGGGCATTAACATCTCAAGATGTGGAACTTCTTTACTGTAGAAGACTGTGAAAGAACAAAACTCCCTTTGAATGCAAAGCAACAATCCCCTAGATGAGCTGGAAAGGCATAGGTAAGCACTCCCTCGTTGCATGCTGGCTCCCCAAATTACTTGATAATAAGGCAAAGCTGAGTGCATGGTTTCCACCATAAGGAAGTCTCAATAGAAGAAGAGCAGGGTCTTATTTATGAAAATTCTGACGCTTAAGGCAGATCTTTTAATGTGGGAGAGGGAGGTCTGATTAGAATAAGGATTGTGGGCCGTGGAGACCGCGTGCGCCCCGCGAGCACAGAGCCTCGCCCTTGCCGCTCCGCCCCCGGTCCACACCTGCCGCCAGCTCACCATGGATGACGATATCGCTGCACTCGTTGTCAACAAGGGCTCCGGCATGTGCAAGGATGGCTTCGCGGGCGACGACGCTCCCCGGGCCATCTTCCCCTCTATCGTGGGGCGTTCCAGGCACCAGGGCATGATGGTGGGCATGAGTCAGAAGGATTCCTATGTGGGTGATGAGGCCCAGAGCAAGAGAGGCATCCTGACCCTGAAGAACCCCATGGAGCTCAGCATTGTCACCAACTGGGACGACATGGAGAAGATTTGGCACCACACTTTCTACAATGAGCTGCGTGTGGCTCCTGAGGAGCACCCCGTGCTGCTTACTGAGGCCCCCCTGAACCCCAAGGCCAACGGCGAGAAGATGACCCAGATCACGTTTGAGACCTTCAATACCCCAGCCATGTACGTGGCCATCCAGGCCGTGCTGTCCTTGTACGCCTCTGGCTGGACCACTGGCATTGTGATGGACTCTGGTGACGAGGTCACCCACACTGTGCCCATCTACAAGGGGTATGCCATCCCCCATACCATCCTGTGTGTGTCTGGACCTGGCTGGCCGGGATCTGACTGACTACCTCGTGAAGATCCTCACCCAGCGCAGCTACGGCTTCACCACCACGGCTGAGCTGGAAATCACGCGTGACATCAAGGAGAAGCTGTACTACATTGCCCTGGACTTCCAGCAGGAGATGGTCACGGCGGCCTCCAGCTCCTCCCTGGAGAAGAGCCAAGAGCTGCCCGACGGCCAGGTCATCAGCATCGGCAACGAGCGGTTCCGCTGCCCTGAGGGCTCTTCCAGCCTTCTTTCCTGGGCATGGAATCTTGTGGCATCCACGAAACTACCTTCAACTCCATCATGAAATGTGAGGTGGACATCAGCAAAGACCTGTACGCCCACACAGTGCTGTCTGGCGGTACCACCATGTACCCTGGCATCGCCGACAGGATGCAGAAGGAGATCACCGCCCTGGCGCCCAGCACGCTGAAGATCAAGATCGTTGCTCCTCCCGACTGCAAGTACTCCGTGTGGGTCCGCGGCTCCATCCTGGCCTAGCTGTCCAGCTTCCAGCAGATGTGGATCAGCAAGCAGGAGTAAGACGAGTCTGGCCCCTCCATCATCCGCTGCAAATGCTTCTAGGCAGACTGTGACTTAGTTGCCTTACACCCTTTGTTGACAAAACCTAACTTGCGCAGAAAACAAGGTAAGATTGGCATGGCTTTTTTTTTTTTTTTGGCTTGACTCGGGATTTAAAAACTGGAACAGTGAAGATGACAGCAGTCGGTTAGAGCAAACATCCCCCAAAGTTCTACAATGTGGCCAAGGACTTGACTGTACATTGTTCTTTTTTTTAAGTCATTCCAAATATGGTCAGATGCATTGTTACAGGAAGTCCCTTGCCATCCCAAAAGCCACCCCACTTCTCTCTAAGGAGAATGGCCCAGTCCTCTCCTGAGTCCACACGGAAGAGGTAACAGCATTGCTTTTGTTGTAAATTATGTAATGAAAAAATTTTTTAATTTCACCTTAATACTTTTTTATTTTGTTTCATTTTGAAAGATTTTAGCCTCTGTGGCTACCCCTTTTTTGTCCCTCAACTTGAGATGTATGAAGGCTTTTGGTCTCCCTGGAAGTGGGTGGAGGCAGGCAGGGCTTACCTGCACACTGACTTGAGACCAGTTGAATGAAGTGCACACCTTAAACATGAAAAAATAAAAGAATAGGATTGTGACATAATCATTTAGAATTGGTGGACGCAGCAAGGGAATGCGAATCTAGGAATGTAAACTGTTGATGGCTTGAGACTTTCCAGAAAGTTCTTCCATGAAGCATAAAGATTTACAACTTGGCTTTTCCAGGGCTAGAGTCTCTAGACTAGTAAAGTTGTGGTCCTGAAGGTGATGGGATAATAAATGGCTGAGTAGGGTTTTCAGCCTCATAGGATGGTGACTGTCGTCTAGGAGGCCCAGTGTGAAGGATGTGAGTGTAGCCATTGCCCCAGTGACTTAGGACAAAATGTTGGGCCTGCTCTGGGCTTCCAGCTTTGTTACAGGTGACTGGAAGTGTGTTTATACCTCTTTCAGTGTGCTTGTACATGGGAACTCTGCAGTTATAAGGTAGCCTACTAGGAAAAGGGTTGATCTTTCTAGGCGGCTACAATTCTGGTTTGACATGAGCATCTGTGTTAGACTGGAAGGCGCCAAGGTGAATGAGAGACAGACCCTTGGGATCCTGCCCCTACTGGGGAGGGGCTCTGTAGAGGCCCACATTAGAAAGCTACAGAAGGTGCACAGTGGACAGTGCCCAGGCTTGGTTGGATGTGGAGAAACGTCAGGGAAGCCTGCCCATGGTTGATGTCAAAACTGAGATTCAAACGGTGATGGGAACTCACTAGGCTGGGAAAGGATCAAGGGAAATGCAAGAGAACCAGGGGGTTTATTGTGGAGGGTGAAGTGTTAAGTTTTGGCCACGTTGGCCGTGAGGTACAGAGAATGGGGCTGCTCCAGAAATGCAAAATTGGAGCTTCTCTGAGAGGTGGGGATTGAACAAGTGGGTTTAGGCTTCACTGGCAGGGAGAAAGAGGAGGGCATGGAAAATCCCTGGAAAAGCTAAAATCACCAAAGGAAAGAGCATAAATCAAGAGTAGAGACAGACACACCCTGGGAAAACTGTGATACTTATGCTGCAGCATCAGTGGTTGAAGAAAGCTGGCCAGCTTCAACCTTCCTATGCCTCTCCCTCCAGGGCCAGAGGTTGTCAGAGGAGCCAGAAAACTATCCTGGGACATGAGCCTGTCCCAACATCTCAGGGCCACCTGCCCAGTGGAGAGGGCCACGGACAACACGAGGTATGTGCTTGGGGAAAAAAGGAAAAGAACTCCCCCACCTCACAGGGTAGGACCAAGGAGGACAGAGAAGGTAATTAGTTTTTGTGGAACAGAAGATTTGGCCTATTTCTTACTCAGTTTAGTCAACTCAATGCCTGAAAGGTTGGGAAACAGGAGTGGGAAAGAAATCGTTCCAAATGAAGGCTGCCTCTCGGGGGATCCTGCTGTGCAGGCTGCAGGAAAAGCAGGGGTGTGCCTGGGCTGTTGCCCAGGTCTCAGGGGTTGAGCAGAAACAAATGAATGGTCCTGAAGGGAGGCAGGGCAGAGCAGCGGCCCAGGACCGGGCCCAAGTTAGGAATTCACGTGTAGAAGAGGTTAGCACAAGGAAACCCACGACGTTCTCTGTGACAGCTGTTCTCAATCTTGAGCACATGGGAGTCAGCTGTAGGCCTTGTTAAAACACAGACTGCTGGCCCAACCCTCGGGTTTCAGATTCAGTAAGTCTGGGCTGGGGCTGGAGAATGTGCAGTTCTAACGAGTCCCCCGGTGATGCTTTTGCTGCCAATCCAGGGACCAGCATTGAAAACTGTTGGTCTATGAGATCCCCAAAAGGGGTTGCCGTGGTTTGAACATCCTCCAGAAGTTCATGTGTCGAAAACATGGTCTCCAGTGCTGCAGTGCAGAGAGATGGGTCCGTGTTTGCCATCTTTTAGGTAGGCAGATGAGGCCGAGCTGCCCAGCTTCACAGGCCACACTGTGGCAGGGGATCAGTGTCCCCTGGGCTCCTGAGGCCATGGAGTTCTTGTTACGTGGATGGTGTGGGAGCAGTGAGATTTTCCTGTATGACTAAGAGCAGCATAACCCTGACACAGAGAACCTGTAAACCTGTGTACCAACCACCAAAGAGTGGACAGAGATGAGAATGGCCCAGGGGATGCCAGTGTGGGCCGGCAAGGACATGGAAGTGCTTTGCTAACTCTCACCCATTCCTTGGCATGTCAGAAGTGCCCCCAAATTTAGGTGCAACCCTTGAAAAAAGAGATGATAATGGATTCATCACAAATTGACAGTGATTTAACTTCTAAATTATGTGAAAAGAAGTTCAAAGTGGAAATTAGGTTCTCATGTATGGTCTGTTTTGTTCAGTTTCTTCAGCAATGGCTGGAATGAACCACCTAGGCGAGACTTTACTTCCCAGGGTGCTATCAGACACTGCCCATCTCCAGGAGATCCATACTTTTTTAAAAACCGAATTCCAGCTCTTTTCCAACTGTGAGGAAAGGGCATGAGAATGGCAGCAGCTTTAGAAACATACTGCACTGAGCTCTAAAGTCTAAGGCTGTCAGAAAGTTGGGCTCATTGGGGAAATAGCTCAAACCCTCATTAACAATCTAAATTATTTATTCCTACCTAGTCATTAGTGGGACCAATGAGGTCAGGTCCCAGGTTCCACCAGTGCCACAAGGGAAACTCTACATGATTACAGCTGGAAAGGGAAGGATGAGCAAGATTTCTTTTCCCTGGCATTTGCTAACACCCACACCCAGCACTGAATATTAGATACCGAGCACTAAATTCCCAGGAGGCTGCTGCTCTTATTCGCCAAAGCTAAAGTAAGAATGACCCAGCAAACATGAAAAATAAAGAGAAACGAAGTGTTCAAGTAGAAATGGGTATAAAGAGCAAAACTTTTCCCTTTATTATTGAACCCCAATAGAGTAGCACATTTATGGTATTTTCCAGAGAGATTTTTAAAAGAAAAGATGTATAAAGGAACTATCGTGCTTTTTCTGATCCTAGGACAGGAATTGAGGCCAGAATCTCACTGGAAAATCAAAAAACCTCTTTGAGTTAAAAGAGTCACCGTGGTGGAGCTGGGAAGTGTATGTCTTCTCTGCTAGCAGCTGTATCCCTCCCTTTCTTCCTCATGTGCTCTTTCTCTAAGGCTTAGAATTTATTTTTCTATAATTGAAAAATGATCCTAGTGACTGTTCAGCTCTTCCAGCAATGCTGAGTAGTAAACAGGAGGTATGAAGGTGAATAGTTCATACAGATAAGTCTCAATCACTCACAATAGCTGCTGAAAAGAGAGTCATTTGCAACAGATAATCCCCCGTGTCCATTATGCTACATCAGAAAATGCAACAACTTCTGATGTTCACCGTTGCCACTCACCTCATCACTGCAATAGCTTCCTAAACTGGTCTCCTAGCTTCTCACTCTCCACCAGCTCCATTCATTCTCCACACAGTAGCCAGGATCTTACAACCCAAGCCACAGCTTGTCACTCCTGCTTAAAACCTTCAGTGGCCTGCTGGTAAACATGGAATAAAGTCCATACTCCATACCATGGCCTTCCTCCTCACTTCACACCAATATCTCCAGCTCCTGGCTGACAGCCCTCCTACTGCCCTGATCTTCCTTCGGTTCTACAGAAGCAAACCCTTCCCAACAAAGGGCCTTTTTGCTCATGCTTTGCCCTTTCCCTCATTGGGAAATCTAGTAACAGCTCATATTTTATAGCTGGCTTAGATGTCACCTCCTATATGGGGCGTTCTCTGACAACCCTGTCTAATGTAGGTCCCTTTATGTTTATCTCCATCACCTTTGCCTTGTTTCCTGTGTCCCTGTTGGGCTGTAAGCTCCATGAAGGAGAGGATCATGTCTGTCTTCATCATTATATCCCAAGTGTCCACCATGGTACATATTACACGCTGAATGAATGAATGAATGAATGTTCACCACCCTCACTCTTTACCCAGGTCTGACATCCTCCTTAACTGACTCATTGTGAGCTACCTAGGCCTTTAGATGTTGATATAGTTTGGATGTTGCTCCTGCCCAAGTCTCACATTGAATTGTAATCTTCAATGTTGGAGGTAGGGTCTGATGGAATGCCACTGACTCATGGGGGCAAAATTCTCATGGATGGTTTAGCACCATCCCCTTGGTACTGTCCTCATGATAGTGGAGTGAGTTCTCATGAGATCAGGTCATTTAAATGTGGGTGGCACTTCCCCCACGCCCACCTTGTTCCTGTTCTGGCCATGTGACATGCCTGCTCCCACTTCCCTTCTGCCATGATTTTAAGTTTCCTGAGGCCTCTCCAGAAGCCTAGCAAATATCAGCTATCATGCTTCCAGTACATGCAGAACTGTGAGCTAACTAACCCTTCTTTCTTTATAAATTACCAAGTCTTGGCTATTTTTTTATAGCAATGTGCAAGTGGCCTAATACCTATGTCATGAACGCACAATACTTGTTTCAGACTTTGAAGTAGAAGATGGAATATCTTGTATTCTCCATCAAAACAGACTTTTATTTAAAATGTTCACAGGTCTGAAAGCCATGGCAGGCTTAGGGCAAATCTGTAGGAGTTCACCATCCCCTGCCTCCTCTACAGCTTGCAGATTAAACTCAGTGCTGTGGTTTTAGAACCCTGGCAAGTCTGAACCTAAAGTAAAGCCTGCTGTTTGACACTCAGCTGTCAAGACAATGCTGTCTACAAGTTGGTCAAATGACTTTTGGGGAACAAGATTTCCCAGCCCTCTAAGGTCCCTGCAGTAGCAGCCCCTGTCTAATTCCTAGATCTTGGAGAAAGACCAGTTCTCAAGAATTTGAAACAAAGGAAAAGGTCAGGCTTTTGTGGACATCTTAGCAACTCTGCCTGGGGGGTCACTGAGGTGCTACGGAAAGGGATGAGAGAACAGGAATATGCATGGGAGACTTGTGAAGCAGATGATCTAAATTTGACTCTATGGTGGTCAATATCATATGGTATCTGCCTTATTCATTACCTGCTTTCAAGCATTCAGAGGTGGCTTTTCTGTAACTTTTGGGAGACGAATCCACATAATCCAGTCATCCAAATGTTGATCCCTGTTGCTCTGCCCCCAACCCTGCCTCCCTAAACCCTCTCCTCTCCATCTTTTGGGACACTGCATATTCCTTGTTCTCTTAATCCTTCCAATCACTTTTCCCATATTCTATGACTCTTCCTCCTACTCCTTCTTGAATATGGATACTGGGTTTTCCCAAGATGAACTCTTCAGTCCTCTTTCTTTCCCTATCTTCTCAGGTAGTTCACTATAATGGTTTCTAACTATAGCTTTATGCTGATGACTCCCCCATGGACATCTCATCCACATTCATTCCTGAACATTTCAGCAGTGATTAGGGGCTATACCTACCAGGACTTCAAATTTAACAGGTCCAGAAGTTAATTTTTCAGCTTCCACAGACATGTTCCCTTCTACCTGTTTCTGTGCAAGAATTCACTGCCATCACATCTCTGATAGGTGACCTTCTGGAAGTCCCCTTTAAGCCATGCACCTCCTTCTCATCTTATGTTGAGTCCCACCAAGTCCGTGGATTGTCTCTTTTATTTCTCTCTGGCATCTGTCCTCATGTTAGAGCTATTAAGTTGTAAGTTACAAAACCCCAACCGAATCTGGCTCAAATACAAAAAAATAATTTATTGGATCACATCTCAGAAAAGTTGCATCTAGCGCCCTACCAGACATTTTTGGGAATGGCCTGTCTCCGCCTCCTGGCTGTATTTTCCTCTGTGTTGTTTTCACTGTTTGGCAAGTGTTTCCTCTGAGGTATTAGATGTGGAATATGAATGCTTTATGTTCCTTGCATGACAACGTAAATTTCCATTCATTCCTATTTCATTTCCACCAATAAAATTGGGCTCTGCTGCCTTGCCATTTTGCTTTTAATGCTAACCCATGATATTCCAGAGCCTGACGTTAAAAGGAAGCACATTTTCATATTTAACATTAAGAGTCTCAGAAAGAGATGAAGGAGATGTTCTCTCATCAGGAGGCTTCCCCAGGGAGAGAGACCTTTCTGCATTATACAACTTGTCCCCAAAATTCTGATTTCATGGGATGTTCAATTGATAACATTCATTGGAATATTAAACCTGTTTTTTGGTACACTATAGAGATATTTGTGGCTATTCCTAATTATAACCAACTTGTTCTGTTCACTGCCTTTGGAAGACTAATTTGAACAAAGGTTTCTAGTAAAACTGCTAAGACTTTAAAAGATGTTACAAGTGGTAAAACTGTCCTTCAAAGAGCAGCTTGTACCTCTGATTGGTTGCCTTTCTTGATAACGTGTTGCCCTGGCAATACTGTTGAAATGGCCACCTCTACATTTCTGAAACCATACATGCCCTTGCAAATATTTTAGGTTTTGTGAGTCATGTGGTCTCTGTTACATTTATTCACCTCTGCCCTTGTAGCACCAAAGCAGCCAGTTAGCAAATGGGCATCGCTGTGTTCCAATACAACTTGATTTATGAACATCGAAATTTGAATTTTATATAGTTTTCCATGTCATAAATATTCTTCTTTTGATTTTCCAACCATTTAAAAATATGAAAACCATTCTTATCTTGCTTTTTCACTGAGTACTCTAACTAGAAATCTTTTTCCCCAGATATTTGTGTGAGGTAAGATATTTCCTTACTCCTTCTAGCCTTTCCTTACACGTCACTGTCTCAATGAGGCCTAACCTGACCATCTTGTCTAAAACTGCAACACCCATTATATCCCACTCCTATTTCTTACCCCCTTACCTTGTTATGATTTCCCTATAGTACTTAGAGCCTTCTGAATAGTAATTATTTGTGATTGTACTGTTTGTCTTCCCTTGCCCAATGATAAGTTCCCTGAGGTCAGGGATTGTTGTGTTTCAGTTTTCAGATGCCTCCAAAATACCTACAAGATTGCCTGGCATGTAACTGTCAATTTAAACACTTTATTGAACAATTCAACAGATGAACTAATGGCCTATCAAACCTCTGATCAACCATTAGGTTGGAGTTCAGGTCATTTGATAATAAAAGTTGGTTTCCAGAGCCTTCTACCAAAAAGACACATGCATCCTAATGTTCGTCACAGCACTATTCACAATAGCAAAGACGTGGAATCAACCTAGGTGCCCATCAAAAGCTGACTGGATAAAGAAAATATGGTACATACATCCCATGGAATACTATGCAGCCATAAAAATAACAAATATTATGTCCAAATTTGCAGCAATATGGATGCAGCTGAAGGCCATTATCCTAAAGCAAATTAACGCAGGAACAGAAAACCAAATACCATATGATCTCACTTATAAGTGGGAGCGAAACACGAGGTACTCAGGAAAACACACCTAAAAAGATGGTTTCCTTTTCTTGAAATACACAGAGAGCTTGGTCTTTATAATTGGAATTGTGTAAGATTTACTTTCTTTTGGACACTTCGTTCACAATAGGCCAAGGAACTCCTTCAAATTCAGAGAATAAAAAAGATAACTGGGTTTTAAAATAAAAAATAGATTAATATAATATGTTATACTTATTTTCCAAAATTTGGTTTATCCCATGCCCCAGTATGATGGGTTAGCATTCTGCATCATCTGAATCTCCCTCTAACCCCCCCACTCCTGGTGGTGGCCAGGGCTGATGACCAGGGACAGTCTTAAGTTGCTGATAATTGGGACCCTCAAGTAGAAAGACTAGGGCAGGAGCAAACAACTTCATATTTTGCATTGAAAGGTCAATTTCCAAAAAAAAAAAAAAATTGGTAAGTTTTTTCTTATTTTTTAAAAACAAATTCATTGTCTGCAATTGCATTTCTCCCTTTTAATTTATTATTTGTATGTAGGTATTATTTTTCCTTCCTTGATTGGTTCATTTTTTTCATTTTTTGGTTAGTACTTCATTAATTATACAACTAGCATGTACCACAATATGAGATTATAGCTGCATCTTTGATCAAATTTTGTTGAAAACGAGACACTCTTGAACTGGTTTTCTTGATTCACCCGGTAAGCATCTTAATTGGAAAATATAGACTGTCTTATTGTGCCCCCTTAAAACTAAAACCGTTTTCTGGCCTCTATACTTCTTCTTATTATTTTTGAGATGAGGTCTTGCATGTTGCCCAGGTTGGCATGATCATGGCTCACTCCAGCCTCAACCTTGCAGGCTCAAGCGATCCTCTCCCCCTTAGCCTCCTGAGTAGCTGGGTCCGCAGGCACACACCAGCATGCCCAGCTAATTTTGTTGTTGTTATTCTCGTTGTTGTTGTTGTAGAGACAAGGTCTCACTATGTCGCCTAGGCTGGTCTCAAACTCCTGGGCTTGAACTATCCTCCTATCTCAGCTTCCCAAACTGCTGGGACTACGGGCATGAGACACTGCACCTGGCCTGTACTTCTTTGTACCAATTCACTTATCCCTTTCTAACTCTAGATTACAAGTATTTATTTACACATCTATGTTTGTTATTATACTTAAATTTACTGAAAATAGAGACTGTAGCTTACTCATTTGTATGCTCCACAGATCCTAAGTGTTTAATTAAAATCTGTTGAAATGAAATGAAATGAAACATACATAGTTGGTTTACCCCCAAGAATTTCAATAGCTTCCCTTAGCTTGCCATGAGAGACTTTTCCTAATCAGAGCCTTATCAGCTGTCATTGCCTCTCACCCTCCAGCCTCTATAAACTCTAGTCCCCTCTGTGTCATGCTGTTGATCATTTCTTGCCTTTGTACCTCCTCTTCCCTCAAACTAGTTTACCCTTTTGACTGCATGGTGAATGCCTCCTCATCTTCAAGCCTTAGTTTATACTTATCTATTGTTTCCCTGATTAGCTTTTTAAACTCCATGAAAGTAGGGGCCTGGTCTGTCTTGTTCACTGCTCTCTCTCCACTGCCTGAAAACCAAGTAGAGACTGGATCAGGAAAGATCTTAAATACAATAAAGAGTTTTGATTGTTTCTAGGAAGCAAACAGGAAGTACTAAAACATAAGCAGAGAAAGTTATGGACAGGTTTTTGCTTTAGAAAATCTCTCTCATTGCTATGTGGGGGAATGGTTTGGAGAAGCCAGGACTGGCCCTAAGAAATCAGTTAGATAATTAAAGTAAGCAAAAGTGATGACGGTCTTATTTGTGGCTGTTATCAGTGGGGTCTGGAAAGAGGTGAGGGATTTGAGAGTTAGGAGAGACAGAACGAATTGATGACCTACAGGATGCTGTGACTTAGTGGGAGGGGGAATGAGGGACGATCTTAGTATCAGATTTCACTCCAGCTGAGGATATCTGGAACTATCGCACCGTATTAACAGTTGTATGTTTACCTGTGGATCACTCCCAACTAGTCTAAAAACGTCTTACTGCAGGGACCTTGCTTTGTAGTCTTTGTATTACCAGCGTTAGAAGAGCACCTGTTATGTGGGAGGAGTAATGAATGAATGCACTCAAAACGCTAAACAGTAATTCTGTAATCCAACGGAAGGTACAGCGAATACCAAAAGCCTACATACACTATTCTCTGTATGTTACAGCAAGAGAGAAAGGAAAGCGGCTTCCCGGTGGTTTTCTGCCTATTGTACAACCAGGAAGCTGACAATAAAGTTTGTTTGAGCGTCGACGTCCGCCGACGTGGCCCCGCCTCTTCAGCTGGAGCCGCGATTGGTAGGCATTTGCCGGCGGCCGCCGCTTCTCAGCCACGATTGGCGAAGGCCGCCGTCATTTCAGAGCGTCCCAGCGCCAGCCCGCCCTCTCGCCGCGTCGCCGGTGCCTGCGCCGCCCGCTCCGCCTCGCTTCTCCTCTCCCGGCCGAGGCCCGGGGGTCAGAGCGAGAAGCGGGGACCATGTTCCGACGCAAGCTGACGGCTCTGGACTACCACAACCCCTCTGGCTTCAACTGCAAAGGTGAGGCGGCGGCCTCGGGCCGGCAGCGTGTCCCCGAGCCGGGAGGTGGTCCCTGCCTCAGTGCCGCCCCTCCACCTCCCCGCCGGGACCTTCGGCGGCCTTGTCTCCGCCGGGGGCCTGTCTCGGCATTGTGACTTTCTGCACTTGCTTAACTCCTGTCTCGGCATCGTCACTTTCTGCACTTGCTTGACTCCTAACGCCACGTAACTCTTTTCTCAGCACATAAAAGGGAAAGCATTCGTCTTTCTCATTCACCATTCAACTCCATGGTTCCCCGGGTAATTAGGCGATACCTTGAGCACCTGCTAATTGTGAGCCAGCGCGGTGCTGGCTTCTGAGGAAGGTGCTGAATAACTTGAAGACTAGTTCACTGCCTGCCAGGAGTCAAGGGGTCGGGGGGTGCAAGGGGTGGAAGCAGTTAGAGCCCACTGAGCAGTTTGAGACCAAGACAGTACACAATGAAATCAAAACCGATCACAGTGGGAGAGTGAGCGCGTGTAGTAACGGTCTGATTGTGTTGTGTGGTCTTGCAAAAAAGTTAGTAACAGATGCGTGGGGAGGTTGAATTGGAAATACAAAGGTATTTGGGATTTTACAGCATTAGAATTTTAAAAAGTAATTACGTTGCTACTCACGGTAACTCAGCAACTGCCCACCACTACTCACTTTTTATAGTTCTGGCCTGTGGTAGATTAAGTAAGTTTGAAAGTGATCAAGTATTACTTGTGATACTTATGGAAGCTGGAATTTGACTCACAAATTGAAAATTTCTAAGCAGGATTACAGTGTTTTGTTGATCTCCTGTAGAAGCATATCAAATTATAATCCGTTGTTTTTTTACTTTAACAAAAAAGTATCAGTGACAATAGAGCCTAGATCTGGATTGGAGTCGTTGAGTCTCAATGTTCTTATTTGTAAAATAGGGTATTACCTACCTCAAAAGAAGCATGGGGAGGATTAAACAAAATAACGTATGCACTTAATGCGCAGTTAACATTACGTGACGACAGTAGTCAATTTCTTGTACTTATTTGTTATTTATTTTACTTTACTACTTTGCTATAAATTTAACCTTGCCCTCTCTCCCTTTCCTACCCTCAAAGGAACTGGAATATTAATATCTAACTCTTACATACCAAAACTGTGTGCCAGGAACCGTTTTTATCCATATTTATTTTATTTAATCTTCATAACAACTCTGTGAGGTAAGTTCTATTATCACCCTCATTTCGCAGCTGAAGAATCCGAGGCACTGAAAATGTAGGTGATTATCCCAAGTTCACACAACTACTAAGTATTTGAACCCAGAATTTGAATTCTGGCCAGGCTTTGAACAGATCGTTGTTAATTTGTGACTCGAGAATCTCTACTTTCAATTCCTCCTTCTGGTTCAATTTAGTATTTCGAGGTTGAGGAAATTCTACAAGAACATATATCTGTGGTGAAGGAGGTATTTTATGTAGTGCTTCTAGTTATTTATGTGATTTTTTTTTTTTTTTATTGCAGATGAAACAGAATTTAGAAACTTCATTGTTTGGCTTGAAGACCAGAAAATCAGACACTACAAGATTGAAGACAGAGGTAATTTAAGAAACATCCACAGCAGTGATTGGCCCAAGTTCTTTGAAAAGGTAATGAATTAGGAAGTAAAGTAAAAGTACAGAGAGCTTATCTGAAAATCATATGAAGATGAGCTTAAAATTACTTAAAAATGATAATGATAGTATTAGGAAAGCTGGATTTCAGGGGTTTCGCAAATTTCTTACTATGTCTCTTTTGCTTTTAGAGCAAATTATTTTATGGCTTCCTACCAAGCTTTCAGTATTAGATATAAATAGTTTCCTCTAGAAACATGACATTTCTTAAATAATGATATAAATATTTCACTTTCCTTTAATGGCCCAAATTAGAATTTTTGTTAAACTGAAAATGGAGCAATAATACACTTACAGTGCTATTTCTTATATTAAAGACATTGGCCAGGTGTGGGTGGCTGAAGTGGCAGATCGTTTGAGCTCAGGAGTTCCGAGACCGGCCTGGGCAACATGAGAAAACCCTGTCTCTACAAGAAAACAGAAAAGTTAGCTGTGTGTGCCGGCATGCACTTGTAGTGTCAGCTAATTAGGAGGCTGTGGTAGGAGGATCAGCTGAGCCTGGGGAGATTGAGGCTGTGGTGAGCAATGATTAGAACCTTGCGCTCTAGCTTGGGCAACAGAGTGACAACTTGTCTCAGTAAAAAAGAAAAAAAAAAAAAAGACATTGACATGCTTGGAAACTAAGATTGTCATGTTTATACTTATATTTAACGTAGATATCCATTGTTGTATACTAGAGAAATAGTCCTTAAAACATCTCTGGTATATCATATTTTTGTGCCTTGAATAATTTTCCCATTGATTTAGTTTTAGTAACTTTTTGCATAAAAAAATTCTCAGAAAAAATCCTTTCACAGTGTCATTACTTACATTAAACATTTTCATCAGTTATATTACTTTGATGAGTGAAATATTTTTCTTGAAAAATATGAAAAAGGCTAAGTTTTTGATTTGCCAGAACAAGATTAGGTACTTTCTCCACAGAATCAATGATTTTATAAATTAGGGATTGTATAAATTACCTCAGCGTTAGTAAACTTTCCGTGTCACAATTTTCTCATCAATAAGTGAGGGTAACAGTGGTACCTATCTCATAGGTGTGGCTCTGTTGTTCATGAATGACTTCATGGAAGTGCCTGGTGCTTACCAAGTGTGATATGCTTCCTACTGCCAATGCCTCTGTACTGCTACTGTTAATACTACTGTATGCTTTTCCTTTGCTCTTAGAAAATATTTTTAAAATTTTCAGTGGGCTTCTTAACACTTTGAAATACATTTTTAGGATTTTATTTTGTTTATATTACATTTTATGATCTGTTCATGTTAAAAGACAATACAGAATTCTACGGGTAGAAGGGTATTTGGAGATTATAAAAAATTTTCTGGGCTGGGCGCAGTGGCTCACACCTATAATCCCAGCAATTTGGGAAGCCGAGATTGGTGGGTCACCTGAGGTCAGGAGTTCAAGACCAGCCTAGCCATCGTGACGAAACCCTGTCTCTACTAAAAACACAAAATTAGCCAGGCATGGAGGCGCATGCCTGTGATCCCAGCTACTAAGGAGGCTGAGGCAGGAGATTCGCTTGAACCCAGGAGGCAGAGGTTACAGTGAGCCAAGATTGTGCCATTGCACTCGAGCCTGGGCAACAGAGCAGGACTCTGTCTCAAATATATATATAGGGAGGGGTGTGTGTGTGTGTGTGGGTGTGTGTGTGTGTGTGCGCGCGCGCGCGCATTTCTGATGCGAAATACCTGGAATGATAAGGTAAAATAACTTAAACATATTAGAACTTACCTAAGCAGTTATTATCCTTCAAGTTGGTTTCTTCAGAATGGTGATGTCATTGTTAAATCATATTTGGAACTTCCCTTTTGGAATTGCTTTTAAATCATGAGTTACATTGTTTAAATACCCTTAGTATTGACAGTTTTTTAATACTTTGAAGGTAGATATGCCTTTTGGATTATAACCAAATCTTGTGAGTTGAAGGGATAAGATTTTTGGTTAGAAAATGTGTTATGACTAAAAGGTACTGATTCATTAATTATCCCTGAAAGGATTTTTACAAAGCTCCAGCAGTTTTGACTGATAACATTGTGCTAGAATTAGGTTTTAAACTCTTGAGATACTCATTTGAAGGACAACATTTATATTATTATAATGTTATAATAATGTTATATACAATGTTGAATATAATACTATTCAACATTTTTTGAATGTGCAGCTTCTGACATTTAGTTAAAATACTTGGTTACACCCTACATGCATGTTGCATGGCCATTCTTTATAGTGGCATTTCCGTAGTATGAAAATTAAGGTTTAGATAATGATTTATTGTATATCCTTTTTAAAGGTACCCCTTTTAGTTAATTGCTCTGTGTATATTGAGACTAGGAATCAGCTTAGATTCTAGTCCCAGGTGTAAGTCCTTTATCCCTTGGCAAGTGTCAGTCTCTCTAGGCCTCAGCTTTCTCATCTATAAAAGGAGGAAGTTGTTGTATTCTGTTTTTTTTCTGAAGATGGTACACTTAAATGTTCCCTTCTGTTGGGTTATATAATTGCACCTAAAGTGTAGTAATATAAATGTTGTTAAAATATTCTTAGAGATCCAAACTAAGGTCTCTTTTTACTCTACCATTCTTTCTTCTGTGACTTTATGGTAATAATGAAACTGGTGGTTTTTTTCTTCCCCTTCACAGTATCTCAGAGATGTTAACTGTCCTTTCAAGATTCAAGAGCGACAGGAAGCCATTGACTGGCTTCTTGGTTTAGCTGTTAGACTTGAATACGGAGATAATGGTACGTTTTGTGGGTGGGGAATGTTTATTTTAAAGAGGAAAGATGGGAAAGGGAGTGTGAAAATGTAGGGAACTTACCAATTTGTTTTGTCTAATACTGTTTTACCTTCATTCATTCTTATCACAAGTTAAAAGCACTTTTATTGTCTTTCATTGTGTTTATATATTTCTTTTAGAATTTGGAAATGGTGCACTTTGGGGAAGGCCAATTGACTGTCTTCTCACCAAGTCACACCACTTTTGATAATACGGGCTGCACCTTAGCCTTTCAAATTAAATTGTTGTTAGTGTCTCAGAATTGATGGAACTTTGAAGTGTTGGCAGCAGGTCATTTCTCAAGAGACTGAAATATGTCTAATGCTAATGTACATTAATACTCTCTAGGCCAGAATATGTTACTTATGCTTTTGTCTTATCAGATACTTCTTATGGTTGGAAGCTTCTGAATATTAGTGTACCTATAGTGAAAACAATTTTCCATTAAACATGTGTTTCGTCTCATTAGACCATTTCATTTTTAAAGGCCTGCCAACATCTAAATGCAAGATTTGATTATCTTAACTCCATCCTCTGCATTTTGCGTTTTTCAGTTAGTTCCAGTCCTTTTGATTTCTTACTTTGGAAGCCTTTTTATATCTTTGGCTTATCCCTTTCCCTTCATCCTGCCTACAGTGACCTGTCCTCGTGCTTGTTGTGTCTTCATTCCCATTGGCATGATCCTCATTTAGGCTTTTGTCACTTTCTGCCAAGAGTATTGTAATATCTCCCATTAATGTCACCTTCTTTTCTTAACTGCATGGCCAACCAAGCTAACTTTCTGAAACATAAATCTGTTTTAGGCTGCCACTTACTCCTTGTTTCCAAAGAGTAGTTCCAGTTACATATTCATATTAATAAACATCATACATATTCATAAACAGTAATTTCCCATTTTCTACAAAAAGAATTTTAAGCTCCAACCTGGTAGTTAATGATGGCTGATACCCAGCCAGTATTCACATTTGACATCCCAGCCAAATTAGAATAATATTGTTTCCTGTTTATATCCCTTTTCCCTCCTCAGTTTCTTTGTTCACACTTTTCCCTTGGCAAATGTACCATTTCATTCCATCTCTTCACATCTAAATCCTAACCGTCTTTTTAAAGATCCATCTCATATGCTGCTTTTGTCTTAGCAGCAGTATTATTTCCCTTTGAACTGCCATAGCTTTTAACTCCGTACCTTTTAAGTCATTGACCACTTTCCATTTTGCTTCTATGTCTTATTTGTCCCAGATTTGTAAGCTGATATTCGGCTTTGTTTCCTACAGGGCATCTCTGTTAGCTTCCAATTGATGCTGTAACAAATTACTGCAAACTCAGGGACTGAAAACACAGTTTATTATTTTAGAGTGAGAAGGCCAACATGAGATGTTGAAGGTTAATGGATTGTAAAAATGGAACAAACAGAATAAGAATAAAACAGAGATGTAAGAATTTATTTGGGACCAACCAAAAAACACTTTTGATAAGCTGCATATTGGCTCACATACAATTCCTACCAATCTAGAGCAGGGTATATAAAAAGACCTTGTTAAAGGCCCTAGGAATCAATTTATACTACACCAAAGCTTGGTTAAGTGACATTAACTCACTGGGTTAATGTCAAGTTGTCAGCAAGGCTGGTTCCTTTTGGAGGCTTTTTCAGGGGAACCTCTTTCTTTGCTTTTTTACCTTCTAGAGGCTGCCTGGATTCCTTGACTCTGGCCCCTTCCTCCACATTCAAGTCTAGCAGCATAGCATTTTACAGTTTCTCTTTGACTCCGCTTCCATTGTCATAACTCTGTCTCTGGCTCTGATCCTCCTGGGCCCACCTGGATAATCCAGGATAATCCCCCATCTCAAGATCCTTAATTTTATCATATTTGCAAGTCTTGCCATATAAGGTAACACATACACAGGTTCCAGGGATTGGACGTGGACATCTTGGTGGGGTAGAGGTCAGTATTGTATGTCACAGTACCTGACATAGTCTCTTGCACTCAAGTGCCTGTCAGTTTCAGTAATTGTGTGTGAATGCAGTCTATGTGAGTGCTTACATACACTGACAAGGAGCATCAGCCAGTTTTTTGCTGGTGCATCAGACTTAAATTTCAGAAGCCTTATGGCAAAAATCTTAAGGAAAGCTCTAATTTGAGACTTAGTTTACTTTTCTATACAGTTTCAAAAAAAAAAACCAACCTTGTTTTTCTTCCATTAGAAAATAAATGTATTCATACGCCTTGTGGCTTTGGTGTAATATTAATTGATTTCTAGGGCCTTTAACAAGGTCTTTTTATTATCTACCTTGCTCTGTATTGGTAGGAACTGTATAGGAGCCAATTTGTAGCTTATCAAAAGTGTTTTTCAGTTATTGCCAAATAAATTCTTACATCTCTGTTTATTCTATTTGTTCCATTTTTGTAATTCATTAACCTTCAGTAGTAGATACACATGGTTATATATACCTATTTCTCAGTAATAGCATGTTCTTTTAATGAATAAAAGAAGGTCATGTGTGAAGTGTAAATTTTTCAGTATTGAAAAAGGAAGTTAACATATAGTTGAAGGTGAATGGTATCAAAAGTGTATTAAAAGTCTAAATTAGAAAACAAGTTTCATTTATTTAGAATTGCAAGAAGAGACTTGAAAATTGGTCAAATAATACTGTCTCTAATCAGTAGGAGGCGCTGATGTTCTTTTGTGGTTTTACATTGATACTTTGCCTCCTTGACTTTTAGGTTACTTATTTTAAAATTTGCTGAAACCATTGTGAGTTTTTATTATTTGTGCTCTACTATTTTTTTTTTTTTTGAAGCCTTTTGGTGGCTTGTCAATTAACGGTATTGATAACTGAAATTTTTTAAATACATAATTTCAGATGTATAGAAAAATTACAAAATAGTGCAAATAATTTTCATATACTTCAAGTCTACAAATTCAACACTTTACCTCATTTGCTTCATCCTTCTCTCTACCCACAGACACACACATCATTTTTTTCTAAACCATTCGATAGTAAGTTGTAGATGATTTCTTTTTAGTCTGAAACACTTTAAAGTGCATTTCTTAAAAATAACTTTGTCTTATATAACCACAGTACAATGATCAAAATCAGGAAGTTATCTTTGATATACTACTGTTATCTCTAGATGCTGTTCACATTTTACCAAGCCCCCACTTCTCCCGGCAGAAAAAACCCAGAGCAATCCTGGATTATGCGTTGCTTTTAGTTGTTACATCTCTTTTAGTATTTTATAATCTGGAACAGTTCCTGTCTGTATTTGTGCTTCATGAGGCTGACATTTATTTTGTCTCTCAGTTTGGATTTATATGATGTTTCCTTATGATTAGATTTGGGGTTTATATTTTTGTTAGGAAAAACACAGAAGTGATGTGTTCTTTTTAGTGCATCATATTAGGCGATATGTGATAGTGATATGTCGCATTACTAGTTATGTCACTTTGATCGCTGGGTTACGGTTTCTCCACTGTAAATTTTACTGTTTTCCTCTTTGTAATATATCTTGTGGGGAGGTACTTTGAGACTATCAATTACGTTTTTGCCCCTCAAATTTCCCCCACTAGTTTTAGCAACCATATGATGATTCTTGCCTGAATCATTTATTATGTTGATTATCAACAAGAGGTGTTTTTCTACTTTCATCATTTTTTCTACATTGTTTGTTGGCTTTCTCCTGTAAGCTTTCCCATCTCTAATATTTCCTGTCTCTAATTTAGTTGTTTGTTTAAATCAATGTAGATACATGGATTCTTATTTTACTCAATGGATTATTGTCTTTTCTGTCCATCACATATTCTGCTGTTTATACTGTTCCAGATGTGGCCCCTGGGAGCCTTTTGAACTCCAACTTAAATTTTAATGCTTTTACTTTTTCCTTGTTTCATTAACAGATCACATAAGCACTCTATAGCCTAAGACGCCATTTTTAACATTAAGTTTAGTGAATTATTAATAAGTGTTTTTATTTGTGAACTTAAGTATTATTTTTCTAATGAAAATAAAATCTACCTTTGGAATTCTGAATATCACATTTTCATGAAATAAGTTTGAGGTTTATATATGATGGTGTATTTGATGTTTTTTTTTTTTTGTTTTTTTTTTTTTGTGATGCAAGGTTTTTGGATTTTATATACAGCATTCAAAAGAAGATATGGGGGGTTGGGGAAGTGTGCTTTTTAATGAGTTTGTATTTAATCTTATGTAATAATCCTCCTCCCATTCTTCTACCTCAAATTTCAGAGGAAGCTGTAAAAACAGATTTTTTTCCTTCCTAAAATTTACGTTTGAAATGATTGCCTTCAGAAATGTTAATGAAAAGAGATTTGTGTCACATAGTCTAGTAATTGCTTTAGCTTAATTGAAAAGATGGTTACATTGTCTTTTTACATTTTCTATAGTAAAAATTAAGTTTGATTGGATGGGTTGCTTATGCTTATACAGGTTGAACATCCCTAACCCGAAAATCTGAAATCCTAAATGCTCCAAAATCCAAAACTTTTTGAGCACTGACATGATCACACAAGTAGAAATTTCCACACATAAGTACTTAACGCAGACATTGTTTCATGCACAAAATTATTAAAAATACTCTATGAAATTACCTTTAGATTATGTGTGTAAGTTGTATATTGAACATGAAAATGAATTTTGTGTTTAGACTTCGGTCACATCCCCAAGATACCACATTTTATATATGCAGATAATCCAAAGTTTGGAAAAAGTAAAAATTGAAAATTATTGGCGTTTGCATAAGGAGTACCCAACCTGTAATCAGTTTAGCTCAGTTAAATTTGGTAAATAGCAGTAGTCATTTTAACTTAGGTTGCAGTTCTTACAAATGATATTTTTGCCTGTTTTTACAGCTGAAAAATACAAGGACTTAGTACCTGATAATGCAAAAACTGCTGACAATGCAACTAAAAACGCAGAACCATTGATCAATTTGGATGGTGAGTATATAAATGCATAACATTGAACATCAATATTTTTGGTTGCTTAAATGTTTTTTACTTTGAAGAATGAAGTCCACGTTTACTTGGTTTTAGTAAATTAAGAAGGATCCATGCAGACAGCATTTATGTTAGCATTTTATTCTCTATAATGTTTTTATAGTGTGCTTTCTCCTTCCTCTTGCATTTGAACATCTGAATGTTAATTTGATTTGCCTCTAGAAATTTGGGGTTTTAATTTGTATTTAATCATGGGGCCATTGTTTACCTTTTTGAATGTATAAATTTATTTTAATCCAGTGACTATGAGACAAGTGGTAAAATTTTCCATTAAATCTCAGATGTCTTTGAGTAATTTCTCTCTTTAAAAGTATGAAGAATCTAATTACCTAGATTATGATATGTTAAATATTCCTTCACTGGCTAATTCATTGTGACCTCTAATTTAGGAGTTAACCCTTTTGAATGAGTGAGGCTCTTAGGCACTCCTGGGCCGCTGGGAAAACTATCCATTGAGGGGATCTATGTATTAAAATTAACAGCCTTGGGAAGAAATGTTAATTAAAAGTGCTACATAAATTAGCCTTGCAGAAAAAGTTACAGGACAAACCTAATGTGAGTTAAATTAGTCATTTATTGAATTATTCAAGCTGGCTGATGAAATACATATGCTTCTTGAATGATGATGAGATCATGTCCCAAAGTCGAAAATATCTTAAGTCAAAAATTCATGTAATACCCCGAAAGAACCATTGTAAAGTTGAAAAATGAAACTGGAAGCACTGTAAGTTCAGATTTTCCTCATCTTGCACTAGGGTTACATCCCACTGAATTCATTTTAAGGTCATAAGCTTGTAAGTCCAACCATCCTAAGTCGGGGACCATCTCATATAGTCATAGGAAAACCATTTTATCTTTTACCAATTTATTTAATTGTTGATAGTCTGCAGGGCTTCATTTTTTATCTTGTGAGTAGTAGTTTTAAAAACTAAGAGATTTGTTGTTACCAAAAAGTGAAAAATGTTTTTGTATATCCACAAATATGTCTGTAATTATACATTTACAGAGTTGTAAGTTTTTCTTTATTTTTAATCTTCTATAGTAAATAATCCTGATTTTAAGGCTGGTGTGATGGCTTTGGCGAACCTGCTTCAGATTCAACGTCATGATGATTACCTGGTAATGCTTAAGGTCAGCTTCATGTTCTTGATTCTTGACAGAAACTGCATGTAGATTAATGTCTTTATTTTCTAAATATTAACTATTGATATTATGATCGAATGACTAAAATACAATAGAAGAATGTGTGATATAAAGCAGATTTCATGGTTTTATCGAATTTGGATTGTCTGTTTTGTGCCTGCCACTATGCTAAATCCTTTGCAAAGATGTTCTCATTCAACCTTGCCAACAGTCCTAGAGACAAATGCTATCTTTTAAAAATATATATGATATGAAGAAACAGACTTAATGAGGATAGGTAAATACGTCTAAAATGATAGAGCCAGGATTTTGAACACTGTAACTCTGTGGTCCATTCTTTTTCCACATTACCATACTTCTGTTTAGTTAGTCCTTTTAATGAATCATGGTCTGTATTCATTAAGATGGTGAAAAATGCCAAATGAGTAATGGTGAATTTGGTCAAAAATATATATAACCCCAAAATTTCTTTGAGAAATGAATGTTTCTGTTCCCCATCCTACATAGGCCACTCAGTTTATAACTTTACTTCAGGGAGCCCAGTAATCTGAAAGAGGTCTCTTGTTTCTGAGAGAAATCATAAACTTCAAAAGATTTATTCCTAGTAATCATGCAAGTACAGTGGTGTGGATCAGGGGAGTGGTACTTAAGATACCACACTTGGAAATTATTTTAGAAATCATTACTGATTTTACAAGAGATTAAAAGCTAGACCTTGTGCATGTAAACTACTTTGTAATAAGCTGAATAATTAAATTTCACTCTACCCAGAAGAGATTAAGCCGTAAGTTAACATGCTTTTTAGATTTTTATGTACTAAGTTATTAATAACTAAGTTATTAAAATTTTCTGTACTGTATCTGAATGTTAACTTGGATTTTCTCAAGACAGATTGCATCCCAAAAGACAAAAATGTTTGTAGTGAAATTTAGTGATTTCAAAGGCTTGGTCTTTATTCAGACAATTATGTTAATTGCCTTGGAACAGTTCTAAAGTGATCATGTCAGCTTTAATCATAGAGTAAGTGAGAGGAGAATCAGACAATGGATAGCATATTTGGGGTGCTTTTGTTAGACTTCAAAACCCAAGGGGATAAAGTATAAATCAGCTACAACAAAAAGCTACAAAATTCTAGTCCTAGCTGCACATTTGTTCCTTTTGAGTTATTTTAAGAAGCATTCAAAACAGTAACAGAATATGGAAAACATCTTAGTACATTTGTCAAGTACAAGAATCAGTACATTAACTATTTGGCAACCAGACTATTTAATATGTTTGTAGTCGCTGTTAAACATTGTTTGAATTCTGTTTTTCAAAAATAGTATTTGGTTTTTTTATTTAAAGTTTTCACACTTATTTTTGAGTTGTAACTGTCATCTCCCTAATTAAAATTCCATTTTAAAAAATTTGATTTTTAAGTGTGTATGGATACTTGGATGTATGCATGCCATAATGAAATGCCTTGGTTATTAAAACCACCAACAGTGTCCTTTGAAAGGTAAGAAAATATTTCACTAGAGTGAAGTGATAAAAGCCAAGTGTAAGACAGTATGCATGATCTGCTACCTTTTGTGTCAAAATGTGTATTCATGCATAAGCATGCTCGTCATTTTGCAGTTTTAGTGTGAGTGTACATAAGAATCTGTAGGGGATCGCAGGGCTAGGAAGGAGACCCACTTTTTGCCATGTATTCTGCTGTGTTTCATAGGCACGTGCATTACCTATTCAAAAATAGTTTTAATTGTTGCAAGCATCAGTCAACATTATTAAAATACTAGAAGTGTGAAAGGTTACATTATATTAGTGGTTTGGTTTTTTATTTTTAATGTATTGGAGAGTTTATTAATGAACTAGGTAATTCTGACTTCATCAAATTGAGCATCCTTATTCTCTAGGCTCATAGAAGAAAGGATGACAGGTAAACCTATAAAGTGAAAATATTTTTGGGTTTCTTAGGCAATTCGAATTTTGGTTCAGGAGCGCCTGACACAGGATGCAGTTGCTAAGGCAAATCAAACAAAAGAGGTATGTTTCTATAAATCCTAAATAAGTTGTTAATGAACATTTCTTCTGCTGTTGCCATGATTTTAAAGTTTGCATGTATCTGTTTCAGATATCCATTCTACATAAACAGCTTAGAGAAAGCATAGCTTATTTCAGTACTTCGTAAAGCAAATTGAATGTATTCTGTGGCTGGGGGGTCATTTTTGAGTGAAAAACAAACTTCACCTTCATCACACTTTGTACTTTAGAAAGCTACAAGTAGCTCATCCACGGTCGATAAATCATGCTTGTGGCCTGTTGAAGTTTAAAAGTATTTACCCTTATGAAACTTACTTATTTTGACTCATGCTGGAGAAAAAGGAACACCCTTCAGTATAAATTAGGTTTTTTTTTTTCCATCTAAATTCTATTCTTGTTCTTATTTCTTCAGAGTAAATTATTGTTTTATTCAATTTCCTGGCATAAAACACGAGAAAGTAATTTGGCTAAGGTCACCTAGTTGGTAAGTGATTGAGCTTAGGCGACTAGTCCGATTTGAAAGCCTGTGCTCTTATGGTGGATGGGGACAAGGGTCCATGCGTGGATCTCAGCATGAGCTTGTCAATCCGCCCAAGTGAAGGGGTGGGGGTTCTGTTAGAGTGTAAGGTTCAAGGTACAGATGACTGAAATGGTATCTTTCAGTCCTACTTTTTAGGCCAAGAAAGCTGTATCACGTGACTACCTTCCCCTTAAGGAGAAAATACATGCTTCTGGAGTATTTTTAGATTATATCAGAAATCCAAATATGCCTAAAGTTTCATTGGCTGTGCAGCAGTGGAGAGACTGTCTTCCAGTATCTGATAACACCTCCCTCCTGCAGCAACGAGGTTGTAGTGAATGCCTTGGCACAACTATGTTTTTTGTCCTCCCTGCACCCTTCCCCCTTCTCCCAACATGCTTTGTCCCCCAGCCCCTTTAGGAGGCAGGCCCAGAAGTGTTAAAAGGTTACTAATGTCAGGGCAGTATTTCTGCAAGACACTGTTTTCTTTTAAAGGTTCTTATTGGCTCATTATGTATGAATCGAGCCACTGGAAGTTGGATTAAAGATCAGCTTATGTCACCCACACTATAGAACAGACAGTAAATTGTTCTCTTGTAATAAAATCATTCATTCTTTCATTCAGCAAAACTATGTCTGCTTTGGAAGGCAGTGTAAATAAAGGCTTAGCCAAATCTCTTTACTCTTGTTTGAAAGTAAAATTTAGTTTTATTTTTAATGCTCCAAATCTTAATCTTGGTGTCGTCTCAGAAGACAGCAGCCTCTGATTTAGTGGCATTCTTATAATTTGGTGTACTTGTAACTACTCATGAGCTAGTATTTGAGGCATGTGGTAGTTTTCAGGGGTAGCTGTTCTTGGTGGTCTCTTGGCAGGCAAAGGAAAAAAGCAAGTCTCTGGTACTAGATGAACGTAAAAGCCATTCAGTACAATTCTGCTCTTTAATTTTGCTCATTGTGCTTTCTTGCCCATTGTTTCTTCCTTTACGTCTATTAGCTGTTTTAAAGCAGATGGAGACGAGGTACATTTACCTTACTAGATAAGACAAGAATTAGGCAGTGATTAAAGCATTTGAATAGTAACAGGTTTTAACATTGAAAGTATGGGTAGTGTGTTTTTTCTGTTGGCAGTGATTTTATATAATCAGCAGGGAGTACAGACTGACTGTCTTCATTTTAAATATTTGTTTCTGTGAAGTTTGGCCTCACAAAATGGTATCATCATAGTCACCATCTTTAGTATGTGCATAGGTTCTGAGTGGTTTAGTTTTTCTTCATTTTCCTAGACTGTTTCAAAGAAACTTCCAAGTCAACTCATGAAAGTTAAATTATACATAATCTTGGTAAACACCATGCTGGCTGAAAAAGTGGTTACATTTTACATAGGTTTGTACAGTTTCTAAGATAAATTGATATGCTCAGAAATGGAAAACTATAATGTACTCTTTTTGCCCTGTATACTGTTGATTACTGTAGCCAAAATAAGGCAGTAACGGCCGGGCGCGGTGGCTCACGCCTGTAATCCCAGCACTTTGGGAGGCTGAGGCGGGTGGATCACGAGGTCAAGAGATCGAGACCATCCTGGTCAACATGGTGAAACCCCGTCTCTACTAAAACTACAAAAAATTAGCTGGGCATGGTGGCACGTGCCTGTAATCCCAGCTACTCAGAAGGCTGAGGCAGGAGAATTGCCTGAACCCAGGAGGCGGAGGTTGCGGTGAGCCGAGATCGCACCATTGCACTCCAGTCTGGGTAACAAGAGTGAAACTCCGTCTCAAAAAAAAAAAAAAAACAGACAGTAATAGCCCCGCTCATATTGCCTTTCTCAGCAGTACTGACAAGGCACTGCTGCAGCAGTAAGGATATAGTGTTTGTACACCAGGTCTAAAGGATTGGATGAGCTGTAGAGCCTCCGGGTACATTTAAAGGTAACTTTTTCCCCTAACCCATTGAAATGGGGAAAACTCGCTGATCACAAGGCAAATCTAAACAAAACTCCTAGTTCCCTTGCTCCTGCAGCTAAAAGAGGTAAAACACTAGAATAGGTAGGTACGTTTCAGTTTTAGTTGAGAAAAGAATGTTATTGGTAACTGTATTCTTTTTTGTTTTTTAAGGGCTTGCCTGTTGCTTTAGACAAACATATTCTTGGTTTTGACACAGGGGGTAAGTGATTGATTTTAAATTCAAACTTTTTTTTTTTAAGAGACTGAATACTTGAGGAAAATAAATGACCTTAAATGCAAAAATTCTGTATTGAAGCAGTGTTCTTTTCTCATAAAACAGATGCAGTTCTTAACGAAGCTGCTCAAATTCTGCGATTGCTGCATATAGAAGAGCTCAGAGAGCTACAGACAAAAATTAATGAAGCCATAGTAGCTGTTCAGGCAATTATTGCTGATCCAAAGACAGACCACAGACTGGGAAAAGTTGGAAGATGAACACTTCAGGACTTCTGCTTCTCACCTACTTCGTACAGTTGGGAACCATGTACACTTCTGGCATGTTTGGAAATCAAAATGTCACATTCTCGGGGGAGGAAGCCCGGAAAATTGGGTATGTTCTAGAGATTTACCACCATTGCTTTTTTCTTTAATAAAGTTTAGGAAAGTAGAATTTTTATTATGTACTGTATGTTTACATAAATCTCCTTTGTGGTTAAGGTATATGCCAACCCCCAACTTTGTCCTAGAGACAACGTAGATCCATAAGTCATAGGAAAACTTAAAAATGTTTTATTGGAGTAATCTAGAAAATGTTTAAACTGTTACATCTTTGGTATTAATAAAATGTAATACTTTGTGGGTACTTCTATAGAGGCACTTACAGGATCAGAAAATACAAATTTTAGCACCTTGTGATATAAATAGAAATGTATTGATGTAGAGGTAAAAAAAAAAAAAAAAAATCTTAGAACTTTGGTTGGGAAACTATAAATAATTTAGTCCTTTCCCATGAGTTCTGCATTGGCTTCTCCAACTCTCAAGGTTTACGATTGTATCTTTATATTGATCACAT
Source organism: Sapajus apella (assembly GCF_009761245.1). Lineage (NCBI taxonomy): Eukaryota > Metazoa > Chordata > Mammalia > Primates > Cebidae > Sapajus > Sapajus apella. Next base: position 2,341,093 of record NW_022437014.1, read on the forward strand.
GTGCTTTAGTTTCTTGGCCAGAAATAATCCATAGCAAAAATCAGATTTAGAATCTTAAACTCTTAGTTGTTGAATTTGACCTTTTAAATATGGTATAAATGTTTACAGGAAGTCGCTTTAAAATCCTATTGCCTTTTTAAACTTGCAGTAACAACCTTCATTTTTAGAAATACAGTAGTAAAGATTGAGGTATAAACTTTCACAAAAGTCTTTTTGCACTAAAAAATGTTCATCAACGTCTAATGGCCTATTCCTTTTTTCCTTTCTTTGCCTTTTCAGTCACTGTTCTTTAAGGTCCAGGTTCTGATTGTAAACTCCAAGTCTTCCTTTACATTACTGTATTTACTTTCTTCCTGTGAGAGAGGAGAGACTCGGGGGTGAGTGTATTGTAACCAAGTTGCAATAGCAAGTCTTTTTCATTTTGCTAGGTAGATTTAAGGCAGTAAAGACTGGCCCTCCCCCATGTAGTGGCCATTAAATTTCCCAGCTCAAAGGTGGTTCTCAGAGCAGGAAGAAGGCAATGGTGGCAGTGTCACAGACAGCAGGGGTAATCAAGTATCTCATATATCCCTTCTCTACCCTGCTAATTTAAAGGAGCATTCTAAAGCATATTTTACCTGTTGGGCAGTAGGGGTAGACCACAGTTATCCCGTAAAGGTGAGATCGCTGTTCCGGGAGATACTCATCAGTAAACTGGCCACTGTCTTTATTTACTGCTACAACACCATCCCTGGTAACAGAAAGGAAGAGTGAATTTAGGGAGAGTCATTTACTAGATTTAAAAAAAAAAGGTCAGCTACAAAAAGGCAGTTTCAGTAGAGAAAAATTTCTGCCAGCCTTCTCTGCACAAGGGGTGATGCTAAAGCCACACTGAAGCTTGAGGACCACTACTCTAAATCCATCGTTCATTCTAACTGGATGTTAGAATCACATGATGATGATCTATCACATTGGATTTGTAGGCCATGGGGTAAAGGGCCTAGATTTTAATGTTCCACAGTTCCTTAGTTGAGAACTAGTCTAAATAGTATTTTTCGGTCTGTCAGACAACATGTCCACAAGTGTCAAAGAAAAACCAGTTTAAGCCCTATATCTAATATAGCTCATGGTATTACTTAAGGGTAGTCTCTTATTCTCTGAAGAACATATTTAGATTAATATGCTTCCTTTTTAGATTATTTATCAAAAAGCTTTGCTACTTTTAAGCTATATGTGAGCAAAACTGTTCAATTTCTGGGTGAGGTAAAAGGATAATTTCAAAAACGTGAAAGGATGAAAAGAAACATCCTTGAAGGATCTTATCTGCCAGTGAGGAGAGGTGATGAAACAAAAGCCTCAGAGGGCTTAATTAAGAAAGTCACATACTGACTTGTAAAGCAAGTGGCATGTTCTCTGGAAGAGTTGGCCTTTTCAGGCTTGACCAGAATGTGTGAGGCTCACCTCCTCCAGTCCGTGTGGTAGAAGTGATCTGCATAGCTTACAATGCCAAAGGGGTACTTGAGGTTGTTTTGAATGACACGCCGTCCAGTTCCATCAGGTAGTGTGCACTCCAGTTTTTTGGTTCCTTTTAAAACAAACAGAGAAAATGAGATAATTTCACACCACGGAGTAACAAGCTGTTTTGCCAGATACGATAGTGACAGACTCCTTCTCTAAGGAAACAAGGGAACAATGGGAAATAGGATATTTACTTCCATTGCAGTCATAGGTTAGCAGCAGTAAATTTACCTGGTCTATTACTAGGCTCTAGTTTGTTGGATAACATTCCAGTTTTTAGTAGAGATTCAAACTTCAGTCCTTTTTTGGAAGACAGAATTGCATTTACTGAAATCTGGTAAGTTTCTGTCACAGTAGGGCATTAGACATAATATTTTTATAATTTGTGTGATTTCAGGCCTTAGCTTATAAATTATAACATCCAGGTAAATACTTGCCCTTTGTAAGCAATGGGTTAACGAAAATTGTTACATATTTTAAAAATATTTTCTAGCTAGGAAGAAAAAAGCAACTAAAATGGTAACATAGCTCATGCTTCAGTGTAAACAAATCAGTCTTAAAATTTTTGCAGTAGCTATTTCAAGTTTCACATTTCTCATAGAGCCCCAATTTAAATTTCAAATGCTTTTCAGAAATGTAACTTGTTTTACACAACTGGGTTATAAAGGTGACCTATGTGCATTATAGGCCCTCTTATTAGATTACAAATTCTTCAAGAACAGTTTTTATATTCTTTAGTGAAGAACTAGACACATAGCATTTTTTTCAATTGTGCTGATAAACAAAAGCAAACAAATATGGGTTCCTAATGCCCAGGTCATTACTGAAGGAAGCCACCCTGCTACAGTACTTTTCAAAGAATTTCCTTAGCATTATAACAGATGGTTATAGTGATCCTCTTCCCCACAAGAAGAATAGTTTCTATTCATTGAAGTTTGTCAATTCAACAGTGGCTAATATTTAACTGTTAAGAGTATGCTAAGCACTCATGGTCAGGCAAGCAGTACAAACTGATGTAGCCTTCCTTCCACCCAAACCCAAGAAAGTTCATTTTTAAGACTCATTTAAGAACAGTATTTAAAAGTTTACAGACAAAAGAAAGGAGATTATGTGCTATACTGTTATCAATGTGTTTAAACCAAAAGATCTAAGTGTTGGGATTTGATTTTATAGTAAAATCTGTTAGTGCTCACACTCCTGTAATGAGGGGCTTTCTATTTGCATTCCATCGGTAGTATTACCTGCATCTGCCCAGCAGAGCAGTTTGGAGAAAGAGTCAAAGGTTAAGGCATTGGGTAATCCGATGTCTGTATTGATCAGAATTCTTCTGTTTTCTCCATCTAAAGATGATGTTTCAATTTTAGGAGCTTCTCTATTCCAGTCTGTCCAGTACAAGTTGCTGTAGATAAATTAAAAATCAAGATTATAAAAGAATAGCTATGTAGCCTGTGGTAGGCAGCATCTAAGCAGCTCCCAGTGATCCCCATCTCCTCATAAATTACAGCCTTAAGCAATCCCCTTGAGTTTGGGCTGCATTTAGTGTCTTGCTGCTTCTAGTGAAGAGCATATTAGCAGAAGTGATGGGCTATCATTGGCAGTATTAGGTCTCAAACTGGCTTCTGCCTTAGGTGCTCTCTCTTGCTCCCTTTGAGGGAAGCTGGCTGCCATGTTGCAATCTATCCTATAAAGAGGAACATGTGCCAACGAACTGAGGTCTCTGGCCAACAGCCCTTAAGGACATGAGTCCTGCCTATGGCCCATTTGAGCATGCTTCGGCTTTCTTCCCCCAGCTGGGCCTGGAGATCACTGCAGTTTGGCCATTACCCTATTGCAGCCTTGCAAGAGACTCCATGCCTGGGGAGCTCAGTTAAGGCACACTTGGATTCCTGACTCACAGAAACCGAGACTAAACATTGTCTTAAGCTGCTAAGGTTTGGGCAATTTCTTACACAGCAGTAGGTAAGTATACACAGCCATATTCCACTTTTACCTGAATCACAAGGTTTTCTGATTATTATAACTATGTGGAAGAAGTCATTACTAAGTTCCTGTCACAATCCCTGCCTCCCAGATACCCCTGACTCAACTGACCCAAAACCCTCCATTGGTTGAAATCTTGAATTGAATCTTGGGTTTACCAATAGAAATACAGCTGTTAGGAATGGCTTTGATAAAAACTATGGAACTTGAAGAGATGTGGACCAGGGATTTGAGAAGGAAACAGTTATTATTTTCCTCTCCCAGAAATACAATTTGGTACTTGCTGAGGGGGAATCTCGATTGTTCTGTACCTGGCACCCAGGGATGGAAACATTTTAAGTGAAGCACTTTACCTTTTAAATGCCATGTTAGGCTGGGCGCGGTGGCTCACACCTGTAATCCTAGCACTTTGGGAGGCCAAGGTGGGTGGATCACCTGAGGTCAGGAGTTCAAGACCAGCCTGGCCATCATGGTGAAACCCCATCTTTAATAATAATAATAAATAAATAAATAAATAAATTTTTAAAATGCCATGTTAAAAATGAAAGATATTCCTAATAGATACTGACTAGGAAATAATATGCTCCTGTTAAATGTAAACAGGTTATTATAAGAAAACAAACAGGTTTATAAGTTAGAGCAGAAATAATTTTGAAAACACTTTCATAAACTGCTATTATTTTATAAAAGCTGTAGAAGCTTTGAGTAAATCACTTGAGCTACTGAGAACCTCAGTGAGAGGAGAGAGACGACAAAGAAACTATAGATTTCCCCTGTTGTGAATTTCCTCCCTGATGCCCAATAGATGAAGCGGAGAAAAGCTGAAAGCAAAAGCCAGAAAGCAGTTTCCACTTTGCACTAAGGTGGAGGTAGCCAGAGGGTGAAGCATGTGTATCATTGTTTCATCCCTTCTGCTCAGTCTCCTCCCCAAAATGATTTAATATCACTGAAAACAGTATGTCCAGAACAAGCTCACACATATTTGGTGTAAATTATTTGGGGACTGCCAGAGAAAGAAAGAAGATTATAAAGGTCAAATCTGTAGAAAGCAAATGAAAAATACCCAGGAATGCTTGACAACCATTCCGCTAAGCAGTTGAGGGAGATTAATAATTACATATATTATATTGAAATCTGGTTCAAGGGGGATTTTTTCATTAAAAATTTTTAAAGTCCTTTAGCATTGTCTGGATAAGAAACTCCTATTTTCATCTTTAAACTCATGGCTGGGTTGTGGATTTCAGCTTAAAAGTATGCTTTTTCCCCAGACCACGGAGATATGACCTAGGTATCATTGCTCACAAAATGGCAGCTCTCCCCAGTTTTCAGATCAAGCACCCAGAAGGAATGAAGGGCTGCGTACAGTGGCTCACACCTATAATCCCAGCACTCTGGGAGACCAAGGCAGGTGGATCACCCAGGGTCAGGAGTTGAAGACCAGCCTGGCCAACATGGCAAAACCGTATCTCCACTAAAAATACAAAAATTAGCTGGGCGCAGATGGTGCGTGTGTGTAGTCCCAGCTACTTGGGAGGCTGAGGCAGGAAAATTGCTTGAACTCGGGAAGCAGAGGTTGCAGTGAGCTGAGATTGTGCCACTGCACTCCAGCCTGGGCGACAAAGTGAGACCTTGTCTATTTAAAAAAAAAAAAAAAAAAAAAGGACCTTCCAAATGTCAGAAAGACAAGCCTAAGCCTATAGAAAGTTTTTAACAGGGCTATGAATTCCTGTGGCTAAGTCAACTGGAATAGAGAAAGATACCCCTTTCCCTGTGTGTAGAACCCTAAGCTTGGAACCACCTTGGAGGCTCTGTACTAAGTATTTCAGAGTCAAAAAGCACTTACCTGCAAATTAAAGCTGAAGGTTTGCTTTTACTGATTTGAAGGGCATCTGGAAATTTCATTTGGTAGAAACTCCACTTAAATATGGCAAGAGTTTCTCAAGATATAAAAATTCTCCCTGGTTCTAACAAGTATGGAAACACTGAACAAAATCCTCTATATCAAATTTAATGACCTTAGCAGTTGTCACAGACAGGGAAAATATTTATCTTAATTTCTGCTATAGTAACACGGAGGCATCTGAACTTTGGTTAATGTTACTTGTGGAGGTCAGCCCTACTGTGGGCTTCAACACTGGTTTATAAATGTGCTGCTGAAGGAGTCCCACTTCACTTCCAGCTAAGTGTCATCTGAGGCCTTGCCTGACCCAGAGTAACCCCAGTTTCTCACTACTATTGTTTATATGCAGTCTTATTTACTCCTAATAGAATATAAGTGCCATGAAAGAACAGACCTTGTCTTTTCCTAGAACAGGTCCTGACACCTAGTAGATCCTTAGTAAATCTCTGTTACATGAATGCATTTGAGCTTTTACTCTCCTTCTGGCCTTCCCCACATTGTAATTAAAACCCAGGGGCTTCACAGCAGGATCTACAGGTAAGAGGAGAATTAGGGGAGCCCAGCTAACCCTCGGATTGGATCCACAGCGATGGCGCGGGGATTCACCAGATCTGTGTGGAAGAGGACCCTGCGCTCAGAGCCATCCAGCTGGGCCCTCTCTATCTTATCCAGGACACTGTCCGTCCAATACATTGTTCTGCGGATGTGGTCGATGGCAAGTCCTTCGGGGCTTATCAGACCTGGAAGTAAAGCAAAGTCAGGACTGGAGTGTTTGCATGGCATGGAGGACCAACCTGAAGCAGAAAGATGTGTTTTAACAGCTTGTGGGGAGGAGGGGACAGGGAAACAAGGCCCAAGTGTCTCTAAGTCCGAAGAACCAGGTTAATAGAGAAACAGGTACTTTTGTTATGTATTCTTCCTCTCACTTCTTCTAGACTAGCAAACCTACCAGCTTGACACCAGGTGTCCCCAGTGCCAGAGGAAGGCTGAACAGACTAAGGCCACACGCTGAATTCTGACCATGAATGCTTTTCTTTTGAAAAGTGCTCACAGTAGGAATCACCTATTTCATTCCTTATGTATGAAGATGTTTGCTTACAGAGGGGCTGGTCTTAATACAGCTCAATAAAATGACTTGCCTAGAACTTAACCTCCCCTAGTGAAGAAAAATCGAGGGGGAGACTTCAGTGTAAAATAGACAAGTGACTTCATAGAATCAAATAAAATGCAGACTCTGCTGAGTTAAGCTGCTGACCTGAATTCACAATCGTCTCGGGCTCTGCTCCCAGTTCCAGACTGACACGGCTGATTGTCCGTCCAGTAACATCTGTCCAGTACACCATCCTCTCCCGGCAGTCGTAATCAATTCCCACAATGATGGAGCCCTTTGTGCACCAAATCGTAGAATTAGAATAATTAGGTTACATTCACCTTTGTTCACAGTCAGCTGCCTTGCTCATGGACAGCTGCAATAAGCAACCCTGCACTGTGATCCTGCAGGCAGCACAGCAGAGTGGCTACACACATGGGCACTTAGGTCAAACCTAGGCTCAGCCACTTATTAGCTGTGTGGCTTTGGGCATTTAACCTCTCTATGCCTTGGTCTCATTTGCAAAATGAGGCCAATAGTGTACCTGCTTCATATGGTTGCTATAAAAATTAATATAAATGCTTACTGTATACCAATCAGTAATTCATAATAGCACCTATTGTACCTACTGTACTGTACCAATACAGTAAGCCCTTATGACTGATGGTTAAGAAGAAAAAATCAGCCCCTTCAGTAATTAGAGTGCCTTAAGCAAAATAAGTTGTTAGCATCCTACTTGGTCAAAACTGTATCCTTTCCCAACCAATATCATCAGCACTTTTCAAAGAGCCTTAATAAAATTTGCCACTATATGCCAACAAAATCTACTCTCCCTCTGTGAATGTGAAGAGATCTTTCCTCTACCTGAAGTGCAGTCACTTCAACTGCTGCCCCTGACTTGGTCACATTCTGCATTGAAGTGTAGCCAAGTACAGCGACTCATGCGTGTAATCCCTGTCCTTTGGGAGGCCAAGGCTGAAGGATTGCTTGAGCCCAGGGGTTTGAGACTGAGCAACATAGTGAGACCCCGATCTCAAAAAAAAAAAATTAACTGGGCATGGTGGCATGCACCTGTAGTCCCAGCTACTCAGGAGGCTGAGGTGGGAAGATCGCTTGAGCCCAGGAGGTCAAGGCTGCAGCAAGCTGAGATGGTGCCATTGCACTCCAGCCTGGGCAACAGAGCTACACCGGTCTAAGAAGAAAAAAGTCTATAATTTGTTATGTTAAGGAACTAGGGAATGGTGGTCCTCCAACCTCTGGCTAGTGAAGTCTCTCCTCCCTTATTGCTAAATAACTGACAGTCTTTAAAAAAGAAATGCTGAGTCTGTTATTTTTCCTCAACTCCATGCAGAACTTGCTTCATTTAGTTTCCAATCCAGGCTCCTGCTCTGAGAAACCCAGCAGATGTGCAAAGCCAACATTCAGGGGTCATCTGGCTGTCCCTGAGGTCACACCAGTTCCTGCCTTGCTTAACAGAGCCTCCAGGGGCTTGGCTTCACTTACGCCCTCTGGGAGAGTGGTCAGCACAAGAAAGATTATACAAAGCAGGATTTGGCTCCTGTGGAAAAACAGGCAGCTTATATGGGGGGACCTAAGGTCAACTACACTTTTATTTGAAAATTAAAATTAAAAGGTCATTTGTCCCAGGCAAGAGTACACATTCAAATGAGCTTCCATTAACCTGGGGAATAATGGGATTCATAAACCCATGTCGTAATCTCAAACTTAGAGAAAAAGTCCTAGTTTAAGTAAATTTCTTTAAAGTATGCACCGTTATACCCACGTTCCATTTCTCTCACTTCCGCTACCACTACCATCACCACCCTTTCCCCATCAAGGGCATGTTCAGAAAGGCAGTCAAGCCATATGACTTGAATAAAAGAGGGTTAGCTTAAAGTGATGACAACTTCTTAGTCTCTACCTCTCCCAGAGGTTTTACAAAACAATGCGCGAGTCCTTGGGGGAGGGGACAGGACCCCATGAATCTTAAAAAAGGACACATCTCAAACACTGGCTTCTAAGCTCTTCTGGAACCACATAAGTAGTGCTCTAACAGAAGTAAATAGAAACGAACGCCATACTATTCTTACAGATAAGCAAGTGCCTACACCTAACGTTTAACAATGAAGATGATCTCCCACTGTCGATGCCGTTCTAGAGCGCCACCTTCATGTTTCCCCATTTTAGAAAAGAAAACCCTCTCCCCAAAATGGGGTGCTTTGCATTAGGGAGGCTGCTGACTCAGGCAGCATCAAGCATCCCCTGGGGAAGGCTCTGTCCACTCCTCCCAGCATCACACACTCCAAGTTTTCTTTTTTGGAGTCAGGGACGGTTAGGAAAGAAGTGGGTCAAAGTGACAGAACCCAAGCGAGACAGAAGGGCTGCAACAGTGAGGCAGTCATTAACTGACTTCCACTCGGGAGACCCCAACAAATCGCAGAGACCACACCTTGTGGCTGGGCTAGCCCCCCTGTCACTTTGACTTCAAGGATTTCTATGGAGACATTGTGACGTGAGAGAACCCTGGTGACTTAGGGTAACAGTCTGTCCATTTTCCCTTGGATCACCATACAGCCTCCATATCCTGACAACTTGAAAGTTCCCTTTCCATACATCTGAAACCACGTGAACCAACGAGAGTGCACAGCCTTGGTCAGTGACAGGTACCTCCCAGCAACAAAGAGCCCTGGTTCTGTGGTGGTGGCTTCGGGCCCTTTCCGATGGGTTGCAGCCCAGGAACCCACCAGGATTTCCCTGCACCAGTCCATTGCACTGCACCAGGGCCTCTGAAGTGGCTCCCACTGGGAAAGCCACATAGCTCCACCACCACCCCCCACAGGGGAAATCCACTTTACATGCAGAGACAGCAGGGTCTTGGCTGCATCTTTCTGAAGCCTGGTGCCATTGAGGGGTAAGTGGCCGATCTTCTGGCCCTGGGTATAGAGCAGGAAGGTGCCCACGGATGGAGGGGTCACGTCTGGCCGGGGTGTGGGCCGGACGGTGGGTGGAGCGTCAGTAGGTATACCTGTGGGGTGGAGGTTGGGAGAGAAGGAAGGGGAACAAAGGCAGGCAGGGAGACAGGAAGAAAAGTTACTTTCCCAAATACCAGAGCCTCCAAAAATATCAAAAGTTCTTCACCCTACCCAGATGTGCTCCAGATGTTCTTCAAAAGAAATTCTAATTTCTAGGGTTTTTTTTAAAGGATCAATTATGTAAATCTGCCATTTACTAGGGAAGAAGACAGCAAGACACTTCCCTACTTCCCTCAGAACAAAGCAGAACAGGTTTTGTTTTTTTTCCCAAGAGAGGAAAAAAAAAAAAAACACACAGAGCTAGTATTGTGTCAGCTTCTTTTTAGGACTCCAGAGTGACACGTGTCCCCTGTCACCCTGGGCTGGGGAGGGGGAGTAACTGCCTGCTGAACGAGTTCCAGATGTTCCAATTATGGAAACTGCCAATGACAAAAACCAGACACCAAACGCAAATTGGGATCTTGCGTGGACCGGATTATAAATCAGCATAGCACATAGTGACTTCTTTCATTAGACCTGGTGACCCCACATGTCCCCCCACTTCACCACAGCTGGCAGCATCCCTAGCAAAGGCCTCAGATGCAGCTGAGGGGAGCGGGGGCCGGCCTGGTGCTTACATGCAGGGGTGATGCCTGGCTGGGAGCGCGTCCCCTGCACCTCTCTGCCATCTTTGTCCACACACCAGCAGAAGTCACTCTTTCCATGGCACTGCAAGGGGACGAAGTGGCCCAGGTCATCACACTGGGGCACATACTGGTCGTCCCGGGGGCTGCCACCGTAGTGCTCCAGCAGGTTTTCCCTCCAGCGCTCACAGACGGTCGGGGGCCTCTGGGTGGGCTCTGAGCAGATGGAGAAAAGGGAAGAAGAAAAGCCTTTGATTGTGAGCCAAGGACAGAATGCAAAATGCAGCTCGAGACCCCACACACCTGGCTTCCTGGCCTTCCTTTTCCTACTGTCCAGGTCTCAGCCAAGCCCGTGGACACCCAACTTGGGAAGCAAATGTGTTCTAAGTAGTTTTCTACCATGGGAATCAGAGATCATCTGATGCTGCTTTTTTGCCAGGAGGGTCTGTCACCCTGGTCAAAGCCTCATCCTCTCCCTGGGATTTCTTCAACAGCTTTCCCACTGGTTTTTTTGCTTCCACCCTTCTCTGCCCTCTCTCCCCAAAACCAGTGTCAACTCAATTAGCAGCAGCCAGAATGGCCCATTTAAAACACAGAGGCATTTCATGTCACTCCGCTCAAAACCCTCCAATGACTCCAAAAAACAAAGCTGGGAACCTTATGATTGGGCTCCAGCACCTGCAATTCCTCTGGGAACATGGAAGACTGTAAATGAAGTTGTCAGAGCTCAAATCCAACTGGCTTGACTGCACGACTCACCAGAGTTGGGGGAAGCCAATGCCGTTTAGTTGTCGCTGTAGCTCATGACCCATGGAAGGCAAAGCTCTTCTTAAGACCCCGTGAAGAAGGTAAGACTGACTTCTTCACCCAAATGGGTCTCAAGGAACACAGAGAGGGAAGTGCTACTTCCTCAAACACGGCAGGATTCCCTGGAGAAGTTCCCAACTCCACCCCTGCTCCACATTCAGAACTCCAAGGATCCATTTTTGCTTTAAGGGACCACCCTGTGCTGTGTGTCTGCATTCCAAACAAAGAGACGTGCCTAACTGCTGGGAAATGGGTGTCTCAAATCACTCACACAGGGGCATCCCTTTCATTTGTTACTATTTGCAGCTACTTTTCAACCCGACCGCGGATTTCTTTCCCTTCTGCTTCTGGTTGGCAGGGGTTTAAGTATTTTGAAATCCTGGGCACAGAGCATCCTCACCCTCCCTCAACCTGACCCCATCACACAGATGAGACCAGTCAGAGACAGCAGCCAGGGCCAAACCAGCACCGAGAGAGGAGCGTGGGCAGGAGAAAGTCCGCACAATTTTCGTCACTGACTGCTCAGTCTCTTGGTTCCCCTTTAAATCACTGTCCTTAACACATGCTTATCTTAATAAATTTAAGCCAATTCTGAACCCTTCCCCAAAGGCACCCCCCCAACCATCTGATTTCTTCAAATCCCAGATGGAATAAGAACCAAGACATTTCAAAGAGAAGGCATGAGGGAAATAGAATTTCTTTGAACTTTTTTGCACCTTTAAAATCTCTTCCTAAAAATAGAAGCAAAGAGGGACTATGGATCAAGTCATTATCATTTTTACCGATGTGGATCTGGGAACCACTAAGTCCTGGCCATAACAATTAACATTATTAAAAGGGAAAAAACCTATTGGTAATTCTCCAGTTCTTCTTACTCTCACACATTAAAAGCCAAGAGTAGTATTTATGGAACCCTTCTTGATAGTAAAAATGGATCTTTGGATAGCAAGCTGTATAGGAATCGTTATGGCTAAAATGGTATCAAGACAATCTGCTCTTCATTAAATAAAGTTCTTCTGTATTAACTAAGGAAAAAAGTTTTACCTATCCCTGAATAATTCAACAAGGAACAGAGAGCTGCCTTATCTGCCTGCTGTCAGAATCGACTGTGAACACTTGATCACCACGCCCCACCCAGATGGTAGCAGGCATGTTCTCAGATGGAATGGGCTAACAAAAACCAGAAGCCTGTGCCTCTTCAGAGATGGTGGGCTAGACTAGCGAGGGCTGAGACTGTCAGGTTACAGAAAACTAGCTAGATCCACCGGCAGGTGTCATTTTTCTTATTTTTCCTACTGATACTAACAGCCTTCATACCATTTCCTGTAATTCAGAAGGCAGAAGTAAGTGAGAGAGTTACATAGGAAGGCAGTTTTCCTTCTGGACAAAACACTGGTCTGGCGAGATCTTCTAACTGTCAGATCGCTCTAAGCTGCCATAGCAGATCTAGGGTAGTGGTCTCAGCTGACGTACATACGCAATCTCAACTTCTAGTTTGTACTGGACAAGGTCTAAGAGGCCACTGTGTAGCAGATTGTGTGTGTCATGTATGCGTATCTCTATGTCCTTATGACACAAACATGCATATATGTACCCACTATTATTCAAGTCTTCCCAGGAGGAAAGAGGCTATGAAGAATGGTGACTGGTCCTGTGCTGGTGTGGCCTACCCACCATCAGTGCCATTCTGCTCCTTGAGCCCCAGGCCTAAGCTCACCTGGTGGTGGTCCACAGTGAGGTGGGGTGGAGCCAGGTGGAGTTTGGGTACCAGGAACTTCATGACCATCATGGTCCACACACCAGCAGAAGCCAGTGCTGCCGTGACACTGTAGAGGCAGGAAGTTGCCCCGCTCGTCGCACTGGGGGATGTGGAGTCGGGCCCCAGCGTAGGCATACTGGGCCTGGGCATGGCGCAGCTGTTGCTCACAGGGTGTCAGGCCTGAGGCGGAGTCTCCCAGGACCAAGGCAGAAGAAGACACAAAAGAGAGAAAGAAGGCAATGCAACCCATCCACTTCACCAGCCAACAGCATGGCATGGAAAAGGTAGGAAGATGCTGGGATTTTGGAGCCTGAGATTCCTATTTTATAATACCTTGACACTATTTACCTTGTTTTTCCCCGGTTCTTCCAGTTCGTCCCATAGGTCCCTACCTGGCTCTAAGCGTAAAGCAGCCCAGCGCCTCTGTTAGCCCTATTGTCATCTAGGGAAAATGAGGGGCAGCCATGGCATTTGCTCCAACATCCCAAGAGACTCTGGAGAAAACAAGACAAAGCCCGTTCATCCCCCGAGGCCCAGAGGTTAGGTCTGAGAAGCTGTAGGCTAATGGCAGTCACGAGACTGCAGCAAGCTGGCCAAGCTCCTCTAACACAGGCACCATGGGCTTACGCCTAGCTACCAGAATATATGGCTCCTGTTTAATAAGCTTCAACTCAATAGTTCATCCAAATTGCACTCAAAGGTCAAGCAGATCACTAGGGCAGTTAACCAACTAGAGCTGCTATGAGAGGGAATGATGGGTGGGTCGTCATCTGCATGCCTCCAGGAATGTTACAAATCAGTGAACTATCAGCAAACTAGGCAGCAAGAGGTAACTGAGGAAAAAAAAAATCCAAAGCCTGAAAAATCCCCCAACTAAGGCTTCAGACCAGGCTAAATCAAGAGTAGGCTGTCATAGAAAAATACCCTTGAAGAAGCTAACAGATTCATGTGTCTAATCTGGTCCTCCGACTCTTACCAGGTAGGCACTGAAATCCATCCCCATGATATCCAGGTTGACAACGGCAGGAGAAGGAACCAGGAGTATTGTAGCAGGTAGCTGCGGGGTGACATCTGTTTTCTGAGCATTCATCTACATCTGTAGAGGTCAGAAACAGGAAGAGAGGAAGGAAAGAACAACCATGAATGACTTCACTCACACCATCTGTGCTAATGCATGGGCTCTGTACGCGTGGATCAACATCCAGTGAGGTGTGAGCTTCAGAAGACCTTTGAACCTGAGCAAAAAATGCTGACACCTAAAGGTAAGCTTAATAGGAAAAAAAAAAAAATCAAGGAACATGTGCATTAACACATTGGACTAAACATGTTCACTGTAGAAATCAAATGGGTAGTCACTCCCAGGAAAAAACACACACACACACATCCTAGAGCATGTTTCATGAACAGTGAATTCCAGGAAGTTGTTACCTTTGAGCTAACCTTTAGACTGTAAGTCATCAACTTCCTTTCAGCGATGCTGCAATACAGACAAACATATACAACAATGGTTTTTCTTCCTTCTTTCGTTGTTGGCACCATCTCCCTGAAACATTCATCTACAGATGCAAAGGAGCCAGATGAGGCCCCAAATATCTTTCAGCTAAGCAGCACATTCCGTCTTGCCTAATCAGGGTCTTACTATCTAGAACCACCCCCTACCCTCCATTAACCAGGTATTTTCTTTACTTTCCACTTTTAGAAGAAATATAAGAAAAAAATATTATCTACAGTTTTGAAATAATACATAAAAAATGAAAATCCTAATTTGCCAGGCCCGTCAGTACAAACAATTTAGTCCCCTACATCATCCACATAGCACCATGAGGATTAATTTTCACCATCCTATTTCTCAAAACTACAAAATCCTGACATTTCAAACAAAAGCCAACTTATATTCCTTTTATTTAATGAAATCCACATATACTGACAATAGCAAGTCACCCCCAGCCCCCACAGAAAATAAACTCTGAGAATTTAATAGTTAAAACCAACACCCAAGGGATGAGATAAGCTATCTTAAGAGACGGGAAGTCTTTCAGCGTAAAAGGAGGATAAACAAAGGGTGCAGGTCTGATTAAGGCTTGGCTGAAAATAAAACAAAACAGTAGTTCCATCCATAATAATTACCAAAACTTTCTTTAAAATGTGTGAATAGAAAAATAAAAAAACAAAATGTGGGGTGGTGTGATCAGTGGGAAACCTAGAAAATGAGACTGCTGCATCGGTATGATACAGCCCATGGCAGAGACACATCAGCCTGGGAAGGCAGAGATTTGAAGTCCTAAATTTGATGTGAATGGGTTGGGAACAGGGCTAGCTTCTCACCCAGCCACCCGTGACCCACATGGAACCTCTTTCTAGGGTTACTTGCACCACTCTTTGTCCTGAGCACGCTGTCACCGAGTCATCCTCTAATAACTAATGTGCTTTCTCCAGTACCACTAAGTACACACCCTGGGCATTAAGCATAAGGTGTTCTGTTCAATGGAGAGGAATCCCTTACATTGTAATTAGAAAATAAGCATTCTGCTAATCCTCCATCTCTGGGGAGTTTAGCCAGCATATATCAGTTCTTTGGAGTCCAAAAAAAAATTCTGAATACTCAATGCAACCTAGAGAGGCTCCACCCGGGTGAGTGGCTGGCTTCCCTGGGTATCATCATTTCACCTACAAAGTCAAGAAAGGGAATATCAATTCAACCACAAGGATAGAAACAAATTACGTGTTGTGGCTGACTCCTCAGTTACCCGAAAACCAACCTATATTGTCATAATAATCCTTGAGCTTGGCTCTGCCTCTTCAAATGGACAACTCAGATGCCCAGCTAGGCAAAGCTGGTGATCATCCAATACCTTGGACCTGGAAGAGGATGTACAACTAGCTGTAAAACCAAAGCTGTAAAAATTAACATCCAGCCACATGCAGGAAATTAAATCTATTCACAAAACACATGCTAAAAGTACTTCTAAGGGTAACAGGAACCCCAAGCAATGACAGGAAGCAGGAATTCCTGAGACACAGGGCCTATTTCTGGAGCCCATAGAGCAGTTTCTTATTGTTAGTTTTGAACTAAAGAGAGAGGGGATTCCCCAGAACTACCAAATAAATCACTGATGTGCTCAGAACCTACGGCCTAGGAATTCTGACTAAATCTGAAAGGCCAGCCTTCCTCCCTACAAATGCTTTTGGCATCATCAAAGATACTAAAGTTTTGGGTAGCCAGAAACTATTATAAATCACCAACAAAGAAGAGAAAGTCCCCAGAGAGACTGAAGATATCACAAGTGAGAAATTCCTGCCCCAAAGATTAAGGCTTCCTGAATCACAGTCCTGACTCTTCCTTGGAGGGCCTCATACCATGATAGAGACTAGAGTCCAGCCAGCCACTCCAGGGCCTGAGCATGCACAGGACATGAGATGTCAAGAGAAAACATGGAAACACTTTCAGCCCCCAGACAAGGGAGGAACTTTCTTTATTGCACCATTGGAGAAGGCGGCCACTGCTTACGCTTAGTAATTACTAGCAGGGGTGTGTAGGGATTGCTATAAAGACAGAAACATTCAAGAAGTAGTAGAGCCCCTTTATCACTCAGGTAACGAAAGGTAGCTAATCTCAGTGCCATCCTCCACTCTATCATCCATTAAGCTGGTAAAGAACCTGCTTGGACAATGTGTTATAAATCCTTCCTTTTGAGTTCATGCTTTTGTGCTTTCTTACTGCCCAAATACTGAGCAAAACCAGCAGGAACTGCCTGATCACAAACCTAACCACTGGCCTCGAGTTCCCCAGTCTCCCACCCTTTCACCACTGCCCACTTGCCTTTGAGCCCAGTGAAATTTCCCGGCATCAATTAACCTCAAACCCATCCCGTATCACAATAAAAGGCTTTAGTCCACAGGCCCCAGTCTCTCTCTACTCCATCATCTGTTCTGTTTGGCACCCTGCTGATTGCACCCCTGCATGGCATGTGGTGACCCCACTCCAGACCTGTGAGTGTAATAAACTATTTCCTTTCAAGCTTCATCCTTGTCTCCTCCTGTAACCACACTGACTTTACCGTACCATACCCAACATCTACCCACACTCTTGGAACAGGACACCTGGCCAGGCACATAATGGAGATTATACTTTCATTATTTAAAATAAAAAAAGAGGGAGAGAGAAGCTAGGCCAGGCATGGTGGCTCATGCCTATAACCCAGCACTTTGGGAGGCTGAGGTGGGTGGATCAGTTGAGCTCCAGAGTTTGAGACCAGCCTAAGTAACATAATGAAAGCCCATCTCTACCAAAAAAATACCAAAATTAGCTGGGCGTGGTAGTATGCACCTGTAGTCCCAGCTACTTGGGGGCTGAGGTGGTAGGATCACTTGAGCCTGGAAGGTTGAGGCTGCAGTGAACTGTTATCACACTCTTGCCCTCCAGCCTGGGTGATAAAGACCCTGCCTCAAAAAACAAAAACAAAAGCACAGAAAACCCCAGAAAGAATAATGTCAGTGTGTTTACCCTCAAGCCCCTCCTGAGTAATGATGGCTCTGAGTAATGGGCCATCCGTAACCCAGCTTCCTCCACTCACATTTGCTCCTCCTGGGAAGGTCCCGACTCCAGACAATCTGCTTTTGCACCTGGACGAGTCACAACAATCCAAAAGGACAAACATGTCTGAGAAATATCCAGCTCACACCAACACACGTTTGAAATCACTCCAGATTGAGGAAAGTTGGAGCATATTTAACTCTACTTGCATAAAAGCCTCCTGGCCAGTGACTCAGACCAGACTGAGAACCCAAATCCAAGTATGGCCCTCTCCAGGGAGCCGGGTTTTTAACAAACTGTGGCTGGAGAAAAACCCACACACCCCCTTATTGTTAGTTTGATGGAGGAAAAAAAATGTGTGATTTAACAATGCCTATTTCCCACTAAATAGAGGCTCTAAATATTTTTTGGTCACTGAGACACATGTACACTATGGAATGCCTCTAAGTATGCACACATACCCATATTTCCATATTTATTCTTCAAGTTACTTTCGTGATTAACCTAGCCTGATTTATGCATGGGTCTTTAGGAAAATGACCATTCATTCTCTACTATTCCATAATATGAAAGTTTAGAAAGCAACCACATGGTGAGTGGCTGTGGGAGGCAGCCTCTAAGATGGCCCCCAACAATTCCTACCTAGTGATATTCATGGTCTTGTGTAATCCCCACCTCTTTAGTAACGTGCTTTTAATCAATACAATAAAGCAACATTGAAGGGATGTCATTTTCGTGATTATCACTTCCATCTTTCTAGCAGACTTTCTCTGGCATTAATAAAGTAAGCCATTATGTTGGAGAGGCCCAAGTGGCAAGAAACTAAAGGCAGCCAACAACCAGCAAGGAACTGAGGCTTTCAATCCAATGGTCCTCAAAGAACTGAATCTTGCCCATAACCATGAGTGGATCTTTCCCCACTTAAGGCTTCAGATGAGACCACAGACCCACCAGACACTGACTGCAGCCTTGTGAGAGATCCTAAAGGATCCAGTTGAGCCATTCCCAGGTCCCTGGCCATGGATATTAAATGCCTACTGTTTGAAGCTGTTACATTTTAGGGTCATTTATTATATAGCAATTGATAACCAATACACTGGGGAAGTACCTGATGGGTTTGGCATATTTTTAGTCTGTAGACTTTAGAGAAAATCCTAAAAGTAAAGAGTCAGAGATAAAATAGGGACAACTGAAAATGACAAAAGTAGAGAAGCCAATAAAAACAAAAGAATGACAATACTTAAAAATTCCCAATACAGAAAAGTAGCCAATTTCAGAGCCCTAACGTGACCTCAGAAGGTAATCAAAGTCTTGCAGCACAACTAGAAGAAAAAAAGGGGTAGAGAATAATCATTCTAGAAGCAATCGAACCGGGCAGCATCTAATCTAATATTCTTATTAACACTCATCACATCTAGGCTGAAATTAATTTCAACTTCCTTGCTTTAAACCAGAGGGCTAAGGAACTAAATATTTTAAAAGCACCATCTCTGCTGACCTGAGCAGCCAGATGTTTAAATAAATTCTACAGACAAGAATTTTCTCAAGAAGTCTCATTTCTCAGAGCTGGTACAAGGGTTAAACCAAACCAAATGATGTATTTCACAAGAACAGAAAAGCAGCATTCCCACTTTGGCACCTCCCCCTGAATTCCACACCTGTAGAGGGTATCTTTAAAGAGTATATCTATTACAGATATATTCAATGTTTTCTCACCAGCATATCTATTACAGATGGAGCTCCTGGCTGGTTAAGTGGGACAAACATCTGTGAATTACAAATCTACCTCATTCTAATTGGGAAATACTCTTTATCTAGAGCTAGGGGTGTTTATTCAAGAGGTCCATAGTCTTCTTACATTACTGGGCCTAATACCAAGACACACAGGAATCCCAACTGAGGGTTACCATCTGTATTAGTCAATTTCCTGTTGTTGATAACAGTGTAACTGAAACTGAGTAATTTCTAAAGGAAAGGAATTTATTTCTTACAGTTCTAGAGGCTGAGAAGTCTAAGGTCAAGGGGCCAAATCTGGTGACGGCCTTCCTGCTGGTAGAGACTCAGTAGAGGCCTGAGGTGGTGCAGGACATCATATGGTGAGGGGGCTGAGTGTGTTTAGATGCTATTTTAGGTAGATTTCTCTTCTTATAAAGCCTCTAGTTCCCATCCCATGATAACCCACTAATCCATCAATAGGGGCAGAACTCTCATGATCCAATCACCTCTTTTTTTTTTTGGATCCATTTTTAGGTCCACAGTATTTTTTGGAGAAATAGAAGGGGCTGTATTTGTTACAGAAGGAGCTCTTTAGCCAGCCAAGTAGGTAGGACATGTCTCAGTGAATTATGAATCCATCTCTTCTAATTAGAGAAATACTTTAGGCTCTATCTAAAGAACTAGAGGTGTTTACTAGAGAGGTTTATCATCTTGTTACATGATTGGGCCAGAAATCCTAACTGACGTGAGCATCCTTCCATTTAAAGGCCCAATCTCTCAATACTGCCACATTGGAATGTAAGTTTCAACATGAGTTTTGGAGAAGACTCAAGCCATAGCCTCAACTTTCAATAACACCACCAAAGATAACTGTTTAGGAAAAAAAAAAGTGGGGGGGTGGCTTTGGATCAGTTCAGCATAGACTGCATTCTCAAGAAAACTATGCAGCAGAGCTTCTGTACAGCACACGTGGAAAGAGTAAGAATGAGGCTCAGACACCACCATGCAGCCTGCCCCATCCAGAGAGAAGTGGAGGGCTGAGCTGCCATCACAGTGACCTCTGTTCTGTCAGTGTCACACGGCCTCAGCCTGCTGTCCACTCAGCCCATCCTGCGGAAACCAAAGGGAAAAAGCAATGGAAGAGGGATGAGAACCTAACATCTGGTGAGGAGGAGGGAGGCTCGTGCTGTTTGGATCTGGTATAAAGCTCCCAGGAATTGCAAAGCTCCTCCTCAGCAAATCAGCTCAGTGGGCCTGGGCGGATGGTGGCAGATGCAGACAGCAATACCAGGAGCAGGGGAAAGCCTGCCTTTCAGGTTCATGTTCCCCAGCAGGCCCTTTCCCATTACAAATACTTTTCCCACCATTCTCTCATCTGCAGTGTGTCATTTTACCATGACTGTATGTGTGATTCACATGAAACTGAGTTTCAGTCTGATCACATACCACAGGGTAAGTTTGGAAAACCTTTTGCGGTTTAAGTAGATTTACTGAATGATTTCCATTTTAAAGAACTCCTAATCCTAGTTTCATGGACATTTATACGCAAGAGTTATGTCTATCCTTTAAATAACAATCTCACACATTCTAAGTTAAATTGCAATGGCCAGACTTGCAATTGGTTTGGTGCTTTTATAAAATACTGCATGAAGTCTTAAAGATAGAATTCCGGGAGAAAAGTTTTGATATGTGTGTCTTTTTATGTGGGTGCAGTTCTCTATTTTGAAAGAGAAGAAAAATTAGTAAGAATTATAAATGTGTTTAGAAATGGCTTAAAATATCACTTAAAGCAGAAGGGCACAAACTTAAGTGTTGACTTCAGCCATTAACCAACGAGACGGAAAGATAGAGACTGCCTAACAGGAAGGTATGCAACTTTCCCTACATTCTTCCAGCCTACTCTGGCTCCAAGGAACCAAGATTAGAGGCTCCCGACTGCTCCAGCCAGAAATGCCTCCAGCAAGGACTCCATATATGGTCGCCAATGTAATCCAGAGGAAGTCACCCTTAGATCCCCTTTCTAACTCAAAGGGTGCTTTTTTTCTCGCTCTTTTGGCAAGTGCAAGGCAGTTAGAGTAAAAGAAGTCCTTTGTCCTTCCTAGGAGAGCTCCATCAATGTGGGGATGTGCCTCCAAGGCGATTTTCCAGTCATCGAGGCTGACCCGCAGTTACTCACCAGTGCACTGGTGCCCGTCGCCAGCATAACCAGGCAGGCAGGCACAGCTGAACACGCTGCCTCCGTGGTGAACACACCGAGCCTGCCCAGCAGGAGCACAGGTATGACTGCCGTCCTCACAGGGGTTGGAAGGTGGGGTGATCACTGAAAAGAGAAGGCAGCAAGGGTGTCCAAGGGTTTAGGCCTGCAGGCTCCTTGTGGCATGATCCACAGACAAACAGCAACAGACCAAAGAATGCAGGTTTTCAGACCCTACCCCAGGGCCAATGATTCAGAATCTGGATTTTAACAAGATTCCTAGATGGTTCATATGTTATTAAAGTTCACAAGCACTGGTATGAATTTGTGGTTAAAATATTAAGCATAAAAATCAGTCATCCAAGCAGTCCTCAAAATTTGTAACACTCCAGAGCAATTGCTACACACACACACACACACACACAGTTTCTCCTATCACTTCTACTCTCCTCATCCCACTGGATTAAAAAGTGCATTTTCTTTACTCTCATCCAGCTTTATCCACGCGATGCATTGGGATAGTTCTTTTGATCCATTTTTAGGTCCGCAGTATTTTTTGGAGAAATAGAAGGGCGTGTATTTGTTACAGAAGGAGCTCTTTAGCCAGTGAAGTAGGTAGGACATGTGTCGGTGAATTATGAATCCATCTCTTCTAATTAGAGAAATACTTTAGGCTCTATCTAAAGAACTAGAGGTGTTTACTAGAGAGGTTTATCATCTTGTTACATGATTGGGCCAGAAATCCTAACTGAGGTGAGCATCCTTCAGTAACTCAACACCAAAAATACCTATTTAGGGAAAAACAATGAAAATAAACAAACAGGGCTGAACTGAGCCATAGCTTTGAGTTCTTTCTTTCTTTTTGAGACAGTCTCACTCTACTACCTAAGCTGGAGGGCGCTGACACACTCAGCTCACTGCCACCTCTGCCTCCCACGCTCAGGCAATCCTCCTGTCTCAGCCTCTTGAGTAGCTAGGACAACAGATGCATGCCACCAGGCCTGGCTAATGTTTTGTATTTTTTGTAGAGACAAGGTTTTGCCACATTGCCCAAGCTGGTCTCGAACTTCTGAACTCAGGGGATTTACCTGCCTCAACCTTCCAAAGTGCTGGGATTGCAGGCATGAGCCACCACATCCACCCAGCTTTGGGATATTTTGACGTAAACTATGTTCTCAAAAAAAATGTACGGCAGAGCTTCTGAATGACAGAAGTCAAAACACTGATAGACTAAAGAGGAAGATTAAAAAGCACCATTTTGGCCACACAAGAAAATGATTTTGGAACTCACAGATGCAAGTATACTGGTCATCTGCAAACTCATAACCACTCCGGCACTCACACCTGTAGCTTCCAGGCAAGTTGATACATACAGAGTTGGGGCCACAGCGATGAAAGCCAGTTGCACATTCATTTTCATCTAAGACAAAATGAGAACAGAAAAATTCTGCTTAACTCAAGGGTCCCAGAAGTGGAGGGTCTAAAAATTCAGTGTTTTCTCATGAGTATGATACTTCAATGGGACAAATGGACAGCAGACATAGAATTTTTAAAAATCAGATATAAATGCATGTTGTAGACCATCAGAAATTGTAAAAATTCACGCCATTCAAGTAAAAGCCACAGGAAGACAATTTTTAAATGAATATTCTAAGAATTCTTTAACTGTTTTAACAATAATGGATACTTGGAAGAAAACCAACAATTTTTTTAATATAAAAAATTTCTACCATGCCTTTTTGGGGTATAACAAGTAGAACAAACACAATGTCTGTCTAAAATTTAAAGTAAACCAGAAAATGTGCTTTTTAGTAAGTCTAAGAACTTTTTTTCCCCCAAGATGGAGTTTCGCTCTTGTTACCCACGCTGGAGTGCAGTGGTGCAAGGTCGGCTCACCACAACCTCTGCCTCCTGGGTTCAAGCAATTCTCCTGCCTCAGCCTCCCGAGCAGCTGGGATTACAGGCATGCACCACCATGCCCGGATAATTTTTTATTTTTAGTAGAGATAGGGTTTCTCCAGGTTGGTCAGGCTGGTCGCGAACTCCTGACTTCAGGTGATCCACCTGCCTCAGCCTCCCAAAGTGCTGGGATTACAGGCGTGAGCCACCGCGCCTGGCCAGAACTACTAATTACAGGCTCAAAGTTACAAAACTTAAAATATCCACGAATTGCAGCACATGTTTTCTTTTCACAGCCCGAGTGCAAAATACTCCACTCCAAACCATCTTTTCAAACCTAAACAGCTTTACTTTAATTTTTAAGTAACTATATTCACATTAACAGCTGCTAAAATCATTGGCAACTGCGACTGTAAAGGTGACAGGTACTCGTCTTCTACAAACATAATGCTGGAGAAGGCAGAGGAAGAACAAGGGCTACATGAAGGAGACACAAGAACACGACTCTTACCCACACAGCTACGTCCATCTCCCTGGTACCCAGATGCGCACTCGCAGGTGTAATCTACACCTGTCCCCGGATGGCACCGTGCTGTTGTGTCACACGTGTGGCTCCCATCGTAGCAAGGATTCACTGGAGAGGGGTCTGCATCTTCTGCGTGAGTAGAGGGGAAATAAAAGGACAATGTGGATATTGGTAAGAGAACGACACAGAAGGAGAAGAGTCCTCAAAGCTGACTGCATGTCCGTTTTGTGGCACACCTGGAGACCTTACTAAATCATCCCTAACCGAAGCTAGGGTGGACTGTCTGCACCTCAGTTTTAAACTCCAGACTGGCTTCCTATTGCCTACCCTAGAGATAGCTAGTACCTTTTGTTGCCCTCAGTAGGTTTGCATCCAGGGAATGAAAACGTCCAACACATCTATTTAAAAGTGCTTTTGCTCTTCCTGTGATTCTTGGGATAATTCTGTGTGGTGAGCTATTGTCCCCATTATGAGCAATTTTCACAGACAAGGAAATTGAAGGAGACATGGGAAAAATTGCCCAAGCTCACTAAGGCAGGAAGTGGTACAGCAAGGACTCAAACTCCAAATTTCTGGTTCTAAATCTATCTGTCTCTTACTAAAATTCACAATTTTTATGGGTAAATCTAATTAATTTTTTAAAAATCTTGCTTCTGAATGATTCCTAAGACTAAACAGGAATGACTTTCCCAGTATTTACTCTTCAGGAGTAGCCTTGCCAAGGATCCATCACTAGGTAGGGATCACTTAACAAATGAAACCTTCCCTAGAGAAGTCTATTTTGGCTGAGCATGGTGGCTCATGCCTGTTATTCCAGCACTTCGGGAGACTAAGGCATAAGGATTGCTTGAGCCCAGGACTTCAAGACCAGCCTGTGCAATATGGCAAGACCTTATCTCTACTTAAAAAAAAAAAAAAAAAAGCCAAGTATGGTGGACCATGCTTGCAGTCCAAGCTACTCCAGAGGGTGACGTGGGAGGATGACTTGAGTCCAGGAGCTCAAGCTTGCAGTGAGCCATGATCATGCCACTGCACTCCAGCCTAGGTGACAGCAAGGCCATGTCTTAAAAAAAAAATCTTTATTTCTACATAAAACATAATAGTCCATGCTCACTGGGCATTTACGTGTGAGGCACTGTTCTAGACAGACAGGAGGATGCCCGATTACATTCTCCTAACTACATGGGGAGTAAATTGTCATCATCTCCACTTTTGCTGCATCACAGACAGGCCAAATAACCTGCCCAGGGATACACAGTCAGAACAGGTGGATGGAACTGGAATAAAAATCTAGCAGTCGGGGGACGATCCAAGATGGCCGTTTAGGAACAGCTCAGGATTGCAGCACCCAGTGAAAGTGCAGAGGGTGAGTGGACGCCGCGTTTTTATTGCCCACAGAGTAGGAAATTCCCGGGCGGAGGAGCTCCACGGTCGCCAGCGCGGCTGTTTCGGCCAGCGCCGCTGCTTTGCCGGCGCCCCGGAGCCGCGGTTCTCCATACAAAATACACCGGTCCAGGGGCCCTTTTGGCTGGCGATTGGAGCCACGGGAAGTCGCCCATTCGCCGGTTCAAAAAGGGGACTGAGCAGAGAACCAGGACAGTAGATTCCAGGGCAAAAAAAAAAAAAAGCGACACAAACCTCAGTGCCGCTGTTTAAGCCAGCACAGTGAGTGGCCACAGGGGAAAACAAACAGGCCCCGGCGCCTCTTCAACAGGCGACTGGAACACCAACTTTAAAAAAGGCTCTGAGGCAGGGAGCCAGGCGATCAGGCTCGGCTGGCCCCACCCCCACAAAAGAACAGCAACCAGAAACTCTGGATTGAGAGTTTCACAGCAAGCGCAGCTGAACCCGGGACGGTCCAGCTCTGTGGGGGAGGGGCGTCTGCCATTACCCAGGCAGCCCGCCGTTGCCAAGGCAACCCGCCATTGCTGAGGCAGCCCGCCGTTGCCAAGGCAACCCGCCACAGCAGAGACTCCGCCCCAACAGAGGCGGGCCACCATCGCCAAAGCAGTTCTAACTACACCCATATAAACAGGACTGCAGGGAAGTTCACTCCGCAGCGGAGCGGGGCGGAGCCCACAGCAGCTCAGCAAAGCTGCTATAGGCCGACACTGACTAGGCTGTCTCCTTGCTGGGCTGGGCAGGTCTGAAGGAAAAAAAAAAAAAAAAAAAAAAAAAGAAGGCGGCAGCATAACGGAAACTCATAAATGAAGCCCCAAATCCCTGGGACAGAGCACCTGGGAACAAAAAGCAGTTTATGAGTTCTGCTGCAGCAGACCTAAAAGTACCTGCCCAGCAGCTCTGAATGAACAACAACAAAGCTCGCAACTCACCATTTGAGCTCCTATAAAGAAAAGACCGTCTCCTCAAGCAGCTCCCTGACCCCTATATATCCAAAAAGACACCTCATAGAGGAGAGATCAGATTGACACTAGGCGGGTATCCTTCTGGGACAAAGATAGCAGAAGAAGAAAACTGGTAACAACCCTTGCTGTTCAGCAGCTGCTGCAGGTGAACCCCAGGCAAGCAGGGCCTGGAATGAA
This sequence comes from Sapajus apella, assembly GCF_009761245.1. NCBI lineage: Eukaryota > Metazoa > Chordata > Mammalia > Primates > Cebidae > Sapajus > Sapajus apella. Next base: position 2,367,193 of record NW_022437014.1, read on the forward strand.
CCTCAGCAGACCTACAGCAGAGGGGCCAGACTGTCAGAAGGAAAACCAAGAAACAGAAATAACCTCATCAACAACAAACAGAATGTCAATCTGAGAGATTTGATACCCAATCTGAAAGCCAGCAACTACAAAGTCGACAGGTGGATAAATCCTTAAAGATGGGAAGAAACCAGCGCAAAAAGGATGAAAACACCCGAAACCAGAACACCTCTCCTCCTAAAAGGGATCACAACTCCTCACCAGCAAGGGAACAAGGTTGGATGGACAACGAGTGTGATGAAATGACAGAATCAGAATTCAGAAGGTGGGTAGTAAGAAACTTCTGTGAACTTAAAGAACATGTTCTAACCAAATGCAAAGAAACTAAGAACCTTGAAAAAAGATTTGACGAAATGCTAACGAGAATGGACAAAATAGAAAGGAATATAAGTGAATTGATGGAGCTGAAAAACGCAACATGAGAGCTTCACGAAGCATGCACAAGTATCAACAGCGGAATTGACCAAGCAGAAGAAGGGATATCAGAGGTCGAAGATCAACTCAATGAAATAAAATGGGAAGGCAAGACTGGAGATAAAAGGGTAAAAAGGAATGAACAAAGTCTCCAAGAAATGTGGGACTATGTGAAAAGACCTAATCTACGTTTGATAGGCGTACCCGAATGCGACGAAGAGAATGAATCCAAGCTGGAAAATACTCTTCAGGATATTATCCAGGAAAACTTCCCCAACCTAGCAAGGCAGGCAAACATTCAAGTCCAGGAAATACAGAGAACACCACAAAGATATTCGTCAAGAAGAGCAACCCCAAGGCACATAATCGTCAGATTCACCAGGGTCGAAATGAAGGAGAAAATACTAAGGGCAGCCAGAGAGAAAGGTCGGGTTACCCATAAAGGGAAGCCCATCAGACTCACAGCAGATCTCTCAGCAGAAACCCTACAAGCCAGAAGAGAGTGGGGGCCAATATTCAACATCCTTAAAGAAAAGAACTTTCAACCCAGAATCTCCTATCCAGCCAAACTAAGCTTCATAAGTGAAGGAAAAATAAAATCCTTTGGGAACATGCAAGTACTCAGTGATTTCGTCACCACCAGGCCAGCTCTACAAGAGCTCCTGAAAGAGGCTCTACACTTATAAAGGAACAACAAGTACCAGCTCAACTAAAGGGCAAAACACCCAGCTAGCACCAAAATGGCAGTATCAAATTCACACATAACAATATTAACCCTAAATGTAAATGGACTAAATGCCCCAATCAAAAGACACAGACTGGCAAATTGGATAAAAAGACAAAACCCATCAGTGTGCTGTATCCAGGAAACCCATCTCACATGCAAGGATACACAAAGGCTCAAAATAAAGAGATGGAGGAAGATTTACCAAGCAAATGGAGAGCAAAAAAAAGCAGGAGTTGCAATTCTCATCTCTGATAAATTAGACTTTAAAGCAACAAAGATCATAAGAGACAAAGAGGGACATTACATAATGGTAAAAGGATCAATGCAACAAGAAGAGCTAACGATCCTAAATATATACGCACCCAATACAGGAGCACCCAGATACATAAGGCAAGTTCTTAATGACTTACAAAGAGACTTAGACTCCCACACAATAATAGTGGGAGACTTTAACACCCCATTGTCAACATTAGACAGATCAACCAGACAGAAAATTGACAAGGATATCCAGGACTTGAACTCAGACCTGGACCAAGCTAACCTAATAGACATTTACAGAACTCTCCACCCAAAATCCACAGAATATACATTCTTCTCAGCACCACATCACACCTACTCTAAAATTGACCACATAATTGGGAGTAAATCACTCCTCAGCAAATGCAAAAGAACGGAAATCGTAACAAACAGTCTCTCAGACCACAGTGCAATCAAGTTAGAACTCAGAATTCAAAAACTAACCCAGAACCGCACAGCTTCATGGAAACTGAACAACTTGCTCTTGAATGTTGACTGGATAAACAATGAAATGAAGACAGAAATAAAGATGTTCTTCGAAACCAACGAGAATGAAGACACAACATACCAGAATCTCTGGGACACATTTAAAGCAGTCTCTAGAGGAAAATATATAGCAATAAGAGCCCACATGAGAAGCAAGGAGAGGTCAAAAATTGACACCCTATCATCAAAACTGAAAGAGCTAGAGGAGCAAGATCAAAAAAACTCAAAGTCTAGCAGAAGACAAGAAATAGCTAAGATCAGAGCAGAACTGAAGGAGACAGAGACACAAAAAACCCTTCAAAAAAATCAATAAATCCAGGAGCTGGTTTTTTGAAAAGATCAACAAAATAGACAGACCACTAGCCAGATTAATAAAAAAGAGAATAACCAAATTGATGCAATAAAAAATGATAAAGGGGATATCACCACAGATTCCACAGAAATTCAAACCATCATCAGAGATTATTACAAACAACTCTATGCACACAAACTAATAAACCTGGAAGAAATGGATAAATTCCTGGACACTTGCCTCCTGCCAAGCCTAAACCAGGAAGAAGCCGAAACCCTGAACAGACCCATAACAAGGTCTGAAGTTGAGGCAGCAATTAAGAGCTTACCACCCAAAAAAAGCCCAGGTCCAGATGGGTTCACAGCTGAATTCTACCAGACATACAAAGAGGAGCTGGTACCATTTTTTCTGAAACTATTCCAAACAATACAAAAAGAGGGAATTCTTCCCAAATCATTTTATGAGACCAACATCATCCTGATTCCAAAACCTGGCAGAGACTCAACAAGAAAACTTCAGGCCAATATCCATGATGAACATAGATGCAAAAATATTCAATAAAATACTGACAAGCCGATTGCAACAGCACATCAAAAAGCTTATCCACCATGATCAAGTAGGCTTCATCCCGGGGATGCAAGGCTGGTTCAACATACGCAAGTCTATAAACATAATTCACCACATAAACAGAACCAAAGACAAAAACCACATGATTATCTCAATTGATGCAGAGAAGGCCTTTGACAAAATTCAACAGCCCTTTATGCTAAAAACCCTCAATAAGCTAGGTATCGATGGAACGTATCTCAAAATAATAAAAGATATTTATGACAAACCAACAGCCAATATCATACTGAATAGGCAAAAACTGGAAGCATTCCCCTTGAAATGTGGCACCAGACAAGGATGCCCTCTCTCACCACTGCTATTCAATATAGTATTGGAAGTTCTAGCCAGAGCAATCAGACAAGAAAAAGAAATAAAGGGCATTGAAATAGGAAATGAGGAAGTCAAATTGTCTCTATTTGCAGAAGACATGATTGTATATCTAGAAGACCCCATCGTCTCAGCCCAAAATCTCCTGAAACTGATAAGCAAGTTCAGCAAAGTCTCAGGATACAAAATCAATGTGCAAAAATCACATACATTCCTATACACCAATAACAGACTTAAAGAGAGCCAAATCAAGAACAAACTTCCATTCACAATTGCCACAAAGAGAATAAAATACCTAGGAATACAACTAACAAGGAATGTAAAGGACCTCTTCAAGGAGAACTACAAGCCACTGCTCAACGAAATAAGAGAGGACACAAACAGATGGAGAAACATTCCATGTTCATGGTTAGGAAGAATCAATATCGTGAAAATGGCCATACTGACCAACATAATTTACAGATTCAATGCTATCCCCATCAAGCTACCAATGACCTTCTTCGCAGAACTGGAAAAAACCACCTTAAACTTCATATGGAACCAAAAGAGAGCCCGCATAGCCAAGTCAATTGTAAGCAAAAAGAACAAAGTGGGGGGCATCACACTACCAGACTTCAAACTATACTACAAGGCTACAGTAATCAAAACAGCATGGTACTGGTACCAAAACAGAGATATAGACCAATGGAACAGAACAGAGGTCTCGGAGGCAACACAACATATCTACAACCATCTGATCTTTGACAAACCAGACAAAAACAAGCAATGGGGAAAGGATTCCCTGTTCAATAAATGGTGTTGGGAAAGCTGGCTAGCCACGTGCAGAAAGCAGAAACTGGACCCCTTCCTGACACCTTACACTAAAATTAACTCCAGATGGATTAAAGACTTAAACATAAGACCTAACACCATAAAAACCCTAGAAGAAAATCTAGGCAAAACCATTCAGGACATAGGCGTAGGCAAGGACTTCATGGCCAAAACACCAAAAGCATTGACAACAAAAGCCAAAATAGACAAATGGGACCTAATCAAACTCCACAGCTTCTGCACAGCAAAAGAAACAATCATTAGAGTGAATCGGCAACCAACAGATTGGGAAAAAATTTTTGCAGTTTACCCATCTGACAAAGGGCTGATATCCAGAATCTATGAAGAACTAAAACAGATTTACAAGCAAAAACTAACAAGCCCATTCAAAAGTGGACAAAGGATATGAACAGACACTTTACAAAAGAAGACATACATGAGGCCAACAAGCATATGAAAAAATGCTCATCATCACTGGTCATCAGAGAAATGCAAATCAAAACTACATTGAGATACCATCTCACGCCAGTTAGAATGGCGATCATTAAAAAATCTGGAGACAACAGATGCTGGAGAGGATGTGGAGAAATAGGAACACTTTTACACTGTTGGTGGGAGTGTAAATTAGTTCAACCATTGTGGAAGACAGTGTGGCGATTCCTCAAGGACCTAGAAATAGAAAGTCCATTTGACCCAGCAATCCCATTACTGGGTATATATCCAAAGGATTACAAATCGTTCTACTATAAGGACACGTGCACACGAATGTTCACTGCAGCACTGTTTACAATAGCAAAGACCTGGAACCAACCCAAATGCCCATCGACGATACACTGGATAGGGAAAATGTGGCACATATACACCATGGAATATTATGCAGCCATCAAAAACGATGAGTTTAGGTCCTTTGTAGGGACATGGATGAACCTGGAAAGCATCATTCTCAGCAAACTGACAGAAGTGCAGAAGATCAAACACCACATGTTCTCACTCATAGGCGGGTGTTGAACAATGAGAACACATGGACACAGGGAGGGGAGCACTACACACGGGGTCAGTTGGGGGGAAATAGGGGAGGGATGGTGGGGGGTGGGGAGCTGGGGAGAGATAGCAAGGGGAGAAATGCCAGATGTAGGTGATGGGGAGGAAGGCAGCAAATCACACTGCCACGTGTGTACCTATGCAACAATTTTGCATGTTCTTCACATGTACCCCAAAACCTAAAATGCAATAAAATAAATAAATAAATAAAAATAAAAACCCCAGGGGAAAAAAAAGAAATTTTTTCTCAAAAAATTAAAAATAGAATTACTGTATGATCTGGCAATACCACCACTCAGTGTATATCCAAAGAAAATAAAATCAACATGTTAAGAGAAAAAAAAAAAAAATCTAGCAGTCTGGCTCCAAAGCCTGTGCTTTCCACCACTTTGCTGTAACCCTCACCGAGGGAGCTTCATGAAATTACCTAGTGGCACAGTGGTATTGGAAGGAGAGCCAGATGCTCAAATAGAATGAATCTATCAACTCTGGCACTTCCAATTCTGCCATGTAAAATGGAAATAATATGTACATCTGCCACTACTGCTAAATTAGAAAAACCCAACACAATGTATTTGAAAAGTAATTCCCCAGTGGCAGTTCTACCCAGTCTCCACTGACTGCATTCCTCCTGCCTTCTCATAGGGGCCGCCGTTCATCCTCATTTGAGGTTCAATCTCGGTTCCTAGAATTAACTATAATCTTAGGCTCAAAAGATTTCAGGAGCTCCAGTTAAGCCTGTCAGGTTCTACACTGAGCCATCTCTGTTACGAAGGGGGCTCCATTTAAGTTTAATAACTCGGGCTTCTGCCTTATACATCTGTGCCTGAGGCCTTGTCTTGATAGCCAGCTTAGCATCCTCCGAGTCCCATCCTGCTCGCCCGTTCTCACTACCCGCAGACACCAGCATCATGGCATCTTTAGGCAGACTCTGGCAGTACCACCCATTTTACCACCTCCTCCTGGATTCTCTATCATTTCACTCTGTCTGACCCAGGACTCTCTCCCACCCCTGCTTTATACAGAATCTCTACTAAGATGGAGAAACAATGAGGGAGATCAGGTGTTTGTCTTACATTGAGCCTGCAGTGAGGACATGACCCTGTCATTCTCCATTGCAACAGATGCAGACTCAGGAACCTGGTCTATACTCTCAAGGTAGCTCAGCAACCACAACCCCATTGCCATGGGGTGAGAGTTGCCCAAAGTGACTCCTAGTCCAGACCCCAAGGGCTGACTGCTGCAGCTGACCTCATAGACTGGACTCACTCACAGTCCTTCAAGATGTCTGGCTTCTCCCCATTGCCTGTCCTACTGCCCATGTTATGGCTCTTCCAGTGTTTTCTCATAGCCTGCTGTGAACCAAGATGCCCTTGTTTTCTGGTAAACACTTTCCATCTCACTTTATAAGAAACATCACAGTGCATTCTTGTAGTAGAATATTCCCATATTATTGATTCCCATATTATTGGCTGAAATAAGAAGGGCTATGGGTTTATTCTCAGTACACCGCAATGATGTTGGCTGGGGTATACAGAATCTTTGCCAAAACAAAGGACTAACAAATAATCCCAGCACTTTTTAAACCTAATGAACTATGTAAGCAAAAGCCTAGCTTCCTGGAGCACGCAGACATCCTTGAAAGTCCCTTCCTCTGAATCTCTGGGCTGACAGGAAGGAGGCAGGCACTGGGGTTGTAGTTGCCGAGTTAACTTGAGCATAGACCAGGTTCCCAAGTCAGTCCTCAGCAGGTTACATCGAGGACAAGGTTATGTCCTCATCCATGAGGACCCAATGTAAGACAAGAAGGCGATTCTCCCACCTTGTTTTTTTTTTTCTCCATTTTAGGAGACGATTCTGTATAAAATGCCTGGCATACCCCTCCAAAGCAGGAAGTAATCAACACATTTTAATTTATGAATACTCGTGCTTAGCCTTCTTATTCAGTACTTTCCAGCATCATAATTTCGCCATGGCACATTCCAGCAAAGATTAGTGAATTCACATGGAACTCAAGAGCTTACCACCCTGCTAGGCATTAAAAGAAAAAAAGAAAAACACAACTCAAAAGTTGACTTGCAAACTTGGACAGGATATATTATCCTACCTAAAATTGAGAAGAAAGTGTCCATAATTACTTAAACTGATTTAAAATGTACGTGACTAACAGAATTAGTTCCATGATTTGCAATGCCCAGTGCGAAGTGAAAATGTGGAGCCCATGGTTCAAAGCAAAGCGTTTAACCAAGCATGGAGCTCTTTTGAGCACGGCCTCGTTCACTGAACTTGGCTTCCCAAAACATTTTAAAAATACATTTCCAAAACCATTTCACTACTTATTCTCTATGACTTCTAAGCTTTTCTCCTATTATAGTAAGTAAGGAATAGCAGTGTCCTTCTTAAGACATTTTCTATTTCACCCTCACCCTCTTAAACTCCTTGACTCTCTGACAGAGGATCTGGAACTAATTTACTCATTTAATCAAGGGGAAGAGTGGTTTTCCTTAAAGGAACAGTTCAGTTTCACTGCACAGCCCTCTGCCTAGAGCCTCCTCAACTCACCAAAACGACCCTTGAAGTGGAAGGACAGGAAGCATTTTTGGATCCTGTTCTATGACCCCACCAAAACAAACAAACAAACAAAAAAAACAGCTAACCCACACTTAAAGCTCAAGCAATTGGTGGGAGGTGGCACTGCTGGCTGGGAAATCAAGGGACAGAGGCTCCAATTACTCACTGGGAAAGACACCCCAGTTCAGTTCTGCATCCTCGCCCTGGGAAATCACGTCACACCCACATCAGGTGTGGGCAGCTGTGTTGTTTCACATGCGTTCCAACCAGATGATGGTTCCCACTGGAAAAAGCAAGCAGCTCTTAGGAAGATACTGCTATGCGCTGAGGGCGGAAAGAAAAAAGAACTTTTCCTCTGGGTGTTTCTTTGTTGTTGTTGTGGTTTTTCTCCTATTCAGGTAGAATGAAGAGTACTACTGTGGGTAGATGAAGTAGGGTTTAAACACAAAGCGTTTATAACAGACACATACTGCCTCTTTTAAAGTTTGGTCTAAATTATGAGGCAGTCAAAAGACCAGTGTGGAACAGCAGAGCCATGGGGGTAAGGGTGTGAGTGCTAGAGCCAGGGCCTGAGTTTGAATCCCAGCTCACCACTTACTAGCTATGAGCAGGCAAATCACTTCATTTCTACACCTCAGTGTCATCATATGAGATAACAAATAACCCCACCCCACCCCACCACTGGGTAGAGGTCATTGTGGGGATTAAATGAGTTAATTCACACAAGGTGCTTAGAACAGTGCTTGGCACCAAGTAAACCATCCTTTGCTATTTCTTAATATTTGACTGGGGTGGGAGGGAAAATCATATCAAATTTTAAAGAAAACGAACAACTTGGTGCCTGTAATTTTGCTTTCTCTGATCCTTTCTTACTCTCTGGTATGTCTCCAGGAAAAGTACACCCAGAGATGTATCATTTTCCTAAATGATTACAGAATTTGAATGGGACTCCACAGCCCAGGAGATTCTTTCACGAATGGTTGCTTTTACGTATCAGATGCCTATACCCAATGAAAGGCTGACCTGGACATTTAGAGGCAAAAACCATTCTCCTCAGTAGTTTTGTTTAAATCAAATCTGTCATTGAGAAATCTACTACCGCAATGTTTCCCTCTCTGATTTACATGTTCCTCTAAAGTCAACTCACATTCTCATGTATTAATTCACTGCCTTACAAAACCGTCTTTGGGCACCCAATGCCTACGTTCCCAACCAAGTTTCCCAAAACCAAACCAATCAACCAAATCAACTTACGATTCTCATTACAAGTTACTTCTGCATCCTAGAAAAGAGTCCAATCCTTGTACCTTAATACTATCATATTGCTGAAGCAACACTTCTCTGGAGCCTGCTGAGGCTTAAGGGGCCCTCAGCTCCAGTAACAAACCACAGAGCCGCATATTACAGATTCACCTCTCTGAGGAGCTAAGTCTGGGCTCAATAGTATCGATACAGTGGCTGAACGAAGAAGATGGTCTGTTTCTCATGGTGTGCCTCTTACATTCCAGGGGAAAACATGACCTTCTGGTTTTCAGAATTAAAGTGTCCCCTCGATCTGACAGTCACCTCCCATCTGTAGAGTTCCCTGACTTCACAAGCTCATTCTCTGGCTTAAAACATTTTTTTAAAATTAAGACCTTGCTTTTTAGCGTGGTTTTACGCTTAGAGAAAAATGGAACAGGCCGGGCACGGTGGCTCAACCCTGTAATCCCAGCACTTTGGGAGGCCGAGGTGGGTGGATCAGGAGGTCAAGAGATCGAGACCATCCTGGTCAACATGGTGAAACCCCGTCTCTACTAAAAATACAAAACATTAGCTGGGCATGGTGGCGTGTGCCTGTAATCCCAGTTACTCAGGAGGCTGAGGCAGGAGAACTGCCTGAACCCAGGAGGCGGAGGTTGCAGTGAGTCGAGATCATGCCATTGCACTCCAGCCTGGAGTGCAAGAGTGAAACTCCATCTCAAAAAAAAAAAAAAAAAAAAAGGAACAGAAACTACAGAGCTGCCATATCCCCGCGGTCCCCCAGGTACACAGTTACCCCTATTATTAACATTGTACATTAGTGTGATACATTTATTATCCTCAATGAATCATTAACTGATGCCCATAGTCTGCATTAGGGCTCACCCTTGGTGTTGGACAGTTCTATAGACTGACAAATGCACAATGGCCTATATCCAACCTTACAGTATCATACGGAATTGTTTCACCACCCTAAAAATCCCATGTTCCACCTATGCATCCTGTTCCTCCTTCCTCCTGAGCCACTGGCAACCACTGATGTTTTTACTGTCTCTATAGTATAATTTTTTCCAGAATGTCACATAGTTAGAGTCATTCTATATGTAGCCTTTTCAGACTAGCTGCTTTCACATAGCAATATGCTTTTCAGTTTCATGACTTTTTGTGACATGATATGCCTAGAATACTTTTATCTGTATTTTTAAATCAGTCTTCATAGGAGAGGATGATGCTTATTGAAATTTGAGAAACACTGTTTATCTTGAGATGGGGTCTTATATGTGTCCAAGGCTGGTCTCAAACTCCTGGGCTCAGGTGATCCTCCCACCTCAGCCTCCGGAGTAGCTGGGATTACTGGGATTACAGGCACAAGCCACTGTGCCTGATGAGAATGGTTCTACAGTTTTGCTTCCACCACTGTTTGCTTCAATTTCTTTGTTTTTATTTTTGAGAGTCTTGCTATGTCACTGCCCAGGCTGGACTGCAGTGGTGCAGTATCAGCTCACGGCAACCTCCACCTCCTGGAGTCAAGCACTTCTACTTCAGCCTCCTGAGTAGCTCAGATTACATGCACGTGCCACTACATCGGGCTAATTTTTGTGTGCATATATATATACATATATATTTTTTTTTTTGTAGTGATAGGGTTTTGCCATGTAGGTTAGGCTAGTGTCAAAATCCTGACCTCAGGTGATCCACCCACCTCGGCCTCCCAAATGCTAGAATTACAGGCAGAAACTACCATGCTGAGCCTTCAACTGAGATGTAATTCACATACCATACAAATCATCCATTTAAAGTACAAAATTAAATTATTTAGTAAATTCAGTGTTATACAACCATCACCACAACCAATTTCAGATCACCTCCAAAAGAAACCCTGTACCCTTTAGCTATTAACCCCCTATTCCCTCATTATCTCCTAGCCCTGGGCAATAGGAATATGCTGTGTACGTGGATTTGCCCATTCTGAGTATTTCACATAAATGCAGTCATTCAGTGTGCTGTCCTTTGTGACCAGCCACCTTCATTTAACATAAGGTTTTCAGAGTTCATCCGTGTTGTAGCATGTATTCGTACTTCATTCCTTTTTATGGTTGAATAATATTCTAGTATATGAATGTTTTCGCTGTCCATCAATTGATGGACATGTGGGGTGCTTCGACCTTTTGGCTATTATGAATAATGCTGCTATGTATATACACGAATACGTTTTTGTGGGGACCTATGTTTTTATTTCTTTTGGGTATATAGCGAGGAGAATTGCTCTGTTAAATGGTAACTTTGTGTTTAACTTTTTGAGAAACTACTATTTGTAAAATGACATGGCTACTGTGATAAACAGCAATCACACCAGCAACGTATGAGGGTTCTGAATTTTCCTCATTCTCGCTAACACTTGTTATTACCCGTTTTTTGATTATACTCAACCACATGATGTCAAGTAGTATCTCATTGTGGTTTTGATTTGCATTTCTCTGATGACTAATGATGTCGAGCATCTTTACACATGATCACTGGGTATCTATGTATGTTTCCGGAGAAAGGACATTGTAGATCCTTTGCCCATCTTTTAGTTGGCTTTTTGTCTTTTTATTGAGTTGTAACAGTACTTCATATACTCTAGAACAAATCTCTTATTAAATACATGATTTAAAATACTGTCTCCCATTCTATGGGTTGCGTTTTCACTTTGTTAATAATGTCCTCTGAAGTACAAATATTTAAAATATTGATGGCATCCAGTTTCTTTTGTTGCTTGTGTCATACCTGAGAAGTCACTACCAAATTCAAAGTCACAAAAATATACCCCTATGTTTTCTTCTGAAAGTTTTAGCTCTCACACTTAGGTCTGTGGGCCCATTTTGAGTTTATTTTTGGATACGCTGCGAGATAAGGATTCGACTTCATTCTTTTGTGTGTGGTCACTCCGTGGTCCCAGCACTATAGTTAACAACAGTTTAAAACACTTTTCTCCACGGAATCGTTTTGGCACTGTTGTTGAAAAAGCAATTGACTTTTAATGTGAATATTTACTTCTGGGTTCCCACTTCTATTCCATTGATCTGTACGTGTATCCTTATGCCAGGACCACACCGTCTTGATTACATTTTGAGTTTGAGAAATATGAATCTGACTTTATGATTCTTTTCTAAGACTGTTTTGGCTATTCTGAGTTCTTTGAGTTTCCATATAAATTCTACAATCAGCTTGCCAATTTCTGCAAAGAGCTAGCCGAGATTCTGATAGGATTATGTTGAATTAATATCAATTATTAGATTAATTAATATTATTAATTATTAATTATATTAATATTAATAATATTAATTATATTATTAATTATATTAATATAATATAATTAATTAATTATAATTAATTATAATTAATTAATTATAATTAATATAATTATATTAATTATATTAATAATATTAATTAATAATATTATAATTATAATAATATTAATTATTATTAATAATAATTAATATTAATTATTAATTATTAATATCAATTATTAGATCAATTTGGGAAGCAATCATATCTTAACAGTATTAAGTCTTCCAATCCACGAATATGGAACATCTTCCCATTTAACTAGGTCTTTTTCCCAAAAATGTTTTGTGGGATGCAATGCACAAGTACTGCACTTTTATTTTTTTTAATTACTTTTTGAAATAGAATTTCTTAATTTTCAGTTTGCTCATTGCTACTATAGAAAAATATAATTTTGGTATACTAATCTTGCATATCCCATAACATTGCTGAACTTTTTCTCTAGTTCTAATAGTTTTTTAGTGAATTCCTTAGACTTTCTACATAAAAGATCATGTCATCTGAGAATAATTTCCCCCTTTCCAATTTAGATGGCTTTTATTTCATGTTCTTGCCTAATCCCCCTGGCTAGAACTTCTAGTACTGAGTTTAATTAAAGTGGCAAGAGCAGACATCCTGGTCTTGTTCCTACGCTTCAGGAGAAAGCACCCAGCCTTTCACCGTTAAGTATAATGTTCTGGGAATTGGGGAATATTGCTTTCTTTTTCCAAGTACTAGCTCTTTGCCCCACCTTGGTTTTGGATGAAATTCTTCTTATCTGTTTTAGCTAAAACGTCACTTTCTTGGGGACATCTTCCCTGATCTTCAAACTAGACTCATAGCTCCCTGCATTTATGGCCCTTGTAACAAATACTTATCGGCACTACTGTCCCTCTTAATTCCAGTCCACCTTGTTCACAGGTATGTCCCTGACTGGCACACACCGCTGGGTATTGCTATAAACCAGCCTCGCATACCGTGCCCTCTCTTTCCTGACTTTGGCAGGGACACTGTTCCTTGCCCTAAAACTCCATTTCTGCCTCCGTTTCCAACTCAAGGGGAAGGATCTGCTTTATTCATCCTTATACCTAGCACCTAACACAGCCTGGCATGAGGTAACCCTTAGTAACCTTTGTGAATTATTCTAACTCTACTTAAAGGGATGTCATTTTTGCCCAACAACAACAAAGAAAACCTTACCTTCAACTGGGCCAATTTGATTGGTCACAGCAAATCTAAGCACTCTTTCTTCATCATTATACAAGGCAAAGACTCGGTCTACGTTCAGCTGCTGGGTGGTGGGGAAAGCCGGGCGTCTGGGGGCATGCCTGCACACCTGGTAAGTGATGTTCTGGTGGACGCGGTAGGACCATGTTTGGTTGATTGCACCAAAAGTGAGAGAGTACTCTCTGGAACTTGTAGAGGTTACAGCTGCAATAAACACATTGGTAATTTAAAATATATATATTAAATACAGAGATTTTCACATGGGGTATATTTTTATGCATAGTTTTTCATCTAATTCTTGGAGCATGTTCCCTTGGGAACTTCCTGAGTTTCTATGAAAAAAATTTGCAAGGAAATCCCAAAAACCTGAGTAGATACAAAGCCACAGTGCTGAGAGGGAGAAGGCACTACAGTCGTCCATGTCATTATATGCAAAGCATAAGTGCGACTGAGCGCCAGCCATGCCAACAGTGCTCTGTACGTGCTGCCTCATTTATTCCTCACAACAGCACAGGTAGGTGGGCGCCAAATCATGCAATCAGAGGCTTACAGAGATGAAATAGGCTAAGATGCAGTGCTGCTACATGGTAGAGCTAGAACTGAAACTCACTGGTTTGACTCCACACCCTAAATTTTAAACCAGTCCATCATCTACATTGCACAGAAGTGACAGCTTCCAGCACCTTGCACTTCGTAAATCTGAAGAATTCCAGAGAAAGGAAAGGGTTGTCTCTCATAATCTGACTCTGGGAACAAGCCCAGGTCAGTTATCTGGACATTGACCATTTTGTTCACAGCCCAGGTCTCTGCTTCCCATTTCTTCCCTACGTTCCTGCCAGGCTGCCAGCTCTCAGCAGAGGAGAAGCAGCGATCAGAGGAAAGGCACAGCTCAATCTAGATTGCCGTGTTGCACAAAAGCAACTGTGATGGAGGCAGCCTCTTGCACGCAGATAGTATTTTCACAGAACACATCATGCTTCACACATTTAACTGACCACGTAACATAGAAAAAGCATTTTTATTTCTACACTAAAGGTGAGAAAATACATTCTCAGATATTAAGAGGCCTTTCCCTACAGATAGGCAAATCCAGGATATAAGTTCTTATCTTTTGACTCCAAATGTAGCATTATTTTTAGAATAAACTACAGCATTCTCTGTGTTTTTTGTTTTTTTGAGATGGAGTCTTGCTCTGTCACACAGGCTAGAGTATAGTGGTGCAATCTTGGTTCACTGCAACCTCCACTTCCTGGGTATTCAGGTGATTCTCCTGCCCCAGCCCAAGTAGCTGGGATCACAGGCACCTGCCACCATGCTCGGCTCATGTTTGTATTTTTAGTAGAGACAGGGTTTTGCCATATTGCCCAAACTGGTCTCCAACTCCTGACCTCAGGTGATCCACCTGCATCAGCCTCCCAAAGTGCTGGGATTACAGGCGTGAGCCACTGCACCTGGCCTCTGTGATTTTTAAAGCAGCCTGAACTCATCAGCTGAAACAAGGTTGAGACAAAAATTCCAATAATCAGTATTTTCCATGTTGCAGAAAGCAGGATGGTTAAAAACCGTACATAATTATACCATCCCTAGCCACCCCCATGGACCATGTTGCTACTGATTATGCTGCTGTTTGAAAGTACTGCGTAGGGATATAGATATTCTTGTGTATAGCAGCCAGCATTCTGCTCACTTACACTATATATTTTATTCTAACAATAAGAGTAATCACATGACAGAGCTCATTTTATGTTCCATTGACTGTTCTAGGACATGCCAGGTAGTAAGTCATTTAAGCCTTAAAACTATCTTGTGAGATGGGCACAATCCCCATTTACACTTGTGAAGACTGGTTACACATACCGGAGTCCGAGTAGTGGTACAGCTCCTTGTAGGGAGAGATGTGGGCTGTGAAATTTGCTGGGACGTAAGGCACCTGGCCTTGAATGTTGGTCTTAATGCTCAGATAGTTCTCCGAGTCGAGTCCCTCAGCAGTTTGAGTGATGCGAACCCTCTCCTCTCCCGGGTAGAATGTAACTTCCATGTCATGGATAAAGGCAGCACCTGGAGATCAGAAACATTCAGCACAGGGATGAAAAGAGGCTTTACTTAAACAGTTACCAGTACACACTGCCCACTCCCAATTTCAACTGCTCTTGGAGACTGTGCCTAAGGAGGTCATCTGATATCTGAGAGTAAGCATTATCAGCTGTTGATTCCACACCTTCCCAGACTTCTCCACTGAAGAATACGGTTCCATCCTGCCTTAACTCACCCAGCTTCTCTCTGCACAAGCTTGTATTCTGAGAAACACACTCTTGGGAACGCCCTCGACTTTTCTCTAAGGTTGCTAGACTTAGCAAAAACAAACAAGCCTACCAACAACAAAAAAACCACCCAAGACATCCAGGGTTTTTTGTTTGAATTTCAGATAAGTATGTCTTGTGCACTATTTGGGGGATACTCTTACTAGAAAATTATTGTTTATGTGAAATACAAATTTAACCAGGTGTACCATGTTTAATCTACTTTTGACCCAAGCTTTGATTCAAAGTTTGATGAAAGGCAAGAACCTATCAACAGCTACTGAGCTCTGCAGTTAAAGATAGGGGAAGAACTTTTCTCACAGAACTTTGTTTTTCATGCAATTAAGATAAAACCACTAGGAAACAAGTGTTCACATGGGAAGGTAAGAATCCAAAAAGTATCTTCTAAGTCCTTGTCAGTAGGTGGCCTTTCCAGCAGCACTGGCACCTCCTAGAAGCTGGGTACAAAAGTAACGTCACAGACCCCACCCCAGGACTGCTGAACCAGAATTTGCATTTTGGCAAGACCTCCAGGTGATGTGTGTGCAGGTTCAAGTCTGGGGCACACTGGCCTATACTATTACAAGTTGTGGAGCTGGGAGGAGCAGGGCACCCCTTCCCCATGAAGGGAAAAATCATCCCCAGGTGCCCCAAGTACTATTTTTGCATTTGACAGATCTGTGCATAATTTTAAAAGCCTGACAAATATGCTTCAACACATTGGAGTTAGAGGACATGAATACTCTGAATGGAAACATCCTGTTTCTCAGAACACTGGGAAAACACCAAGAAGAAATCAGTGCCTTTCAAAAATCAGTGATGTGAGGACAAACCATTCCTCACAACCTCTGGCTGGAAAACTACATACATGTGGCTCTAGCACGTTAAGCAAGGGATTCCTCTTTCACTGTGTAAAGGCCTAAGACCCTTCCCCCAGGAGCACCACTGCCAAAGCAATGCCGACTACCGGCCTTCTCAAAGACCCTGCTCACCTGTGAGGCTGAAGCCGTTCTCAGAGCCAGGTTTTTCTAAAGCAAAGAGCCAGCCAAACAGGCCTCCAATTGGTGTGAGGGGGAGGAGGGCCTGGGCTGCTGGCTGCGGGATGTGGCTGATGGCCGTATAGGCTCTGCCGTCATTGCCCACGACATAAGCATGCAGGTCCACATCAGTGAAGTGCACAGGTGTGTGGCCCACGTGGAGGTGACCACTTACTTTCCCATTCACTCGGTGAGGTGCTCCTAAAAGATAGCAAATCCAGTTAGGCTTGGGTATCATCCTGGGTACACACAGGTATTTTATTCCACTAACAACTTCCAAAACTCACTCTTTAGCAAGTCACTTTAATGATTCCCCAACCAACCAATTATGCATCTATGAAACAGTCCTGCCTCCAATCTGTTTTCTCCCCTCCTCCCCCTCTCCACTCCTCTTTGGCTTTAATGAGCTGGCAAAAGGAAGCATTTCTGGATAATCCTCAAATTGGGCATCAGCCCAAACCAGTTCATTCCTCAAACATTTCTTGAGCACCTGCAAGTTACGAGCACTCTGATTTAAGTAGTGGAGATGTTTGGTCCCTAAAGCAGTAGGAATAGACACAGGAGTCCCCAGCCCCAATCAATCACCTTCAGGCAGACAGTGCTTCCCATTTCCATAAAACCTGGATTGGCAGTGGCAGCAGAAGCCAGTGGCATAGTCCGTGCAGAAGGCATGCCGGGAGCACTGTCTGTGGTTGTGTTCACAGGTTTCCTTGTTGGCACCATTATACGTAAAGACTGAAAAATAAAACAAACTTGCCTTAAAAGGACTAAATGATGCCAGTGACATTGCTTCATCAGGGACATAGCATCTGCTCCATAGAAGCAGCTTAGATAATAATAGGTTTTTGATGTTTAAGAGACCAGCGTAACATTCAACCCAAGGGAATTCACCTGCTTTGTCTGCTGGCAAGAAGAATTGCTTACTGCTCCTGGCTGGGTCTCACTGCAGAGCTGGTGAACTAAGATGAGGCTGCACCCATGGGTTTCAATGCAGTAAAATGAAAGCAAACCAGTAAGTACACGTTAGGTTGAACTTCATGAAACCGGTATTTTTGTGGGTCAAAAGGGCCAAATATCAGCACTTTTTTTTTTTTTTTTTAGATGGAGTCTCGCTCTGTAGCCCAGCTAGAGTGCAATGGCACAATCTCAGCTCACTGCAACCTCCACCTCCCTCCCACGTAGCTGGGATCATAGGCGTCCACCAATGCGCCTGGCTAATTTTTGTATTTTTAATAGCGATGGGGTTTCACCGTCTTGGCCAGGCTGATCTCGAACTCCTGACCTTGTGATCCACCCACCTTGGCCTCCCAAAGTGCTGGGATTACAAGCGTGAGCCACCGTACCTGGCCCAAATATCACAACTTTTATATGGTTCGACCTAAAGACATCCTGATAGGAAGAAACAATAGAAAAGCTAACAAACGTCTTACGTCTAACCATCCTTCTTTTAAGTAACACTGAACTTTAAAAAAAAAAGATAATAGCCAGTCTCACTACCCAGATTGTTTTGAGGGAAGTATCTTAAAGAAAGAACACACGCACCTACCTCAAAGAAAGGGCATGGGGAGAAGGAGATAGTGGAGGGCAAAATAACAGGGACTCAAGCTATTACAATGCCCTATGCCCGTGGCAGGGTTTACTATGATAGATATGGTACCAGCATTATTTCCATGCAGTAGCAGACAGCTTGGACCCCACTCACAGATCTTCCAAGAAATTATGGAGAACCAGGATAAGCTCAACGCCCCAGCAGCTGTTTCTTCCATTTCCTACTTATTCTGCCCATTAAAAGAAGAGGGCCATGTGTGCTGCAGAGAAATGGGGAAATTGGGGCAAATGCCATGGTTCATAAAGGAACTGCACAAGCGGGTAGGGTGTCCTGAGGATTGTGGATGGACAGGAAGGTGCTTTCTCCAGGACACGGGGACTATGCCAATCCCAAGCATGGCCACCAGGAGGCCAAGCGGCTACACACACCTCTGCCTCCGCATCCCCAGGAACTGGGGTTGGCTGGAGACTCCAGAAGCATGCTGTTAAGCTTGGATGGCATGGAATTCTAGTGAGAGACACTGATGCTGGTGTGAAGGACGCCCTACTCTTAGGAAAAATCACGTGGTATCTGTGTTCCTGGTCTGGATCTGCAAAGGAAGAGACAAGAGACGAAGGAAGAAATCCAAAGATCAATATTTACCCAGTATTCCCAAGGTGAACAGAAAACAAAGTAATGAGACATAGCACCATGTAGGTAACAATATCACCAGGATAAAGACTTGCATCAGCAAAATATATAAAAGTTCACACTTAAATCGTCCTTAACATATACAAGCTTTACGTTTATTAACCCTTAATTTGCACAACAACCCTACGTAGCAGGGATTTTTTTTTTTTTTCCATGCAGGGTTTTGCTCTGTCACCCAGGCTAGAGTGCAGTGGTGCAATCTCGGCTCACTGCAGCCTCCACTTCCCAGGCTCAAGTGATCCTCCTACCTCAGCCATTCGAGTAGCCACAGCCACAGGCAGGCACCATACCTGGCTACTTTGTGTGTGTGTGTGTGTGTGTGTGTGTGTGTGTGTGTGTGTGTGTGTTGCC